>NC_071119.1:24887500-25201000 GCF_024256425.1 Clarias gariepinus
CAAACCTCCGCGCCTTGCTTTTATAATGCGGAGCAAGCCCGAGATCATATTAACGTTAATTATCGCCAGCCGGCACAAATAGGCGGCTCCCGTCCCTTTGCTGCCTATTCAGGGAGCCTACGGAGTGAGGGAGTAGTTATAGTAGATTTGGGCGTACACCCATCGCACGCGCACGCCGTGGCAGATCATCATAATTGTCCTAAACTTGTATTTCATAAGGTTTTCCGAGCGGTGGTACAGCACAACGGGGGTCATTATTTACTATTAAACATTAAACGAATTTACAAAACTTAATGCGTGCGATTAAGCGCTGATTCTACGTAGGAAAGCAAAGAAGAGGATCCTGATGCTCAACATTCCGGAGACCAAACCCCATTTAAATTAAATTAACAAATATTGCATGTAAATAACAATAGCCCACGTTTAAAACAGCATTTTATTTAGATTATAAAAAAATAATCCTGCATCTGTTTTAGGTGTTCCAGCTGCCACTGTTCTAGAATTCAAATTAAATCAAATCTTATTAGGATCAAATTTAAGCACAAAAAATGTTAACACAGTGAGCCTTTTGATTTTATCACTTGTAATTAGAAAAAAAGCGTGTATGGATTTGTGTCATCTTATTTCTTGTGTTCTTTAAATTTATAGTAGATTTATTAACTGAAATAAATGACCATAACATTAAAACAGTGTTAGGACGTTCTACTGCGTCAGCAGATGTCGGTCTTTCAGCCCCGCTTGTGTTTTTGCGTTATTATAAGAATGAAATGCAGTAGACTGTTATGATTTGTAACGGGTTACTCAAACAACTCAGTTCAGGTGTAAGTAAATGTCTGTGCTGTTTGGGGGAGGGACGTGCTAATGATTTGGTCGGCTCTGTGTGTGTGTGTGTGTGTGTGTGTGAGAGAGAGAGAGAGGGGTGTCGCGGTCGTTTTCAGTGAAACAAAGGCTCAGCTGAAAAATGTTAGGCACATCAGTCACTTAACCCCCAATAAAAGGTATTTAAGTGTTATGATAGTTGTAATATAACAG
Source organism: Clarias gariepinus (assembly GCF_024256425.1). Classification (NCBI taxonomy): domain Eukaryota; kingdom Metazoa; phylum Chordata; class Actinopteri; order Siluriformes; family Clariidae; genus Clarias; species Clarias gariepinus. The sequence continues at coordinate 24,888,533 of NC_071119.1, forward strand.
ATGCGCACTGAATACTAAACCTAAACCAGACACGGAGATTAATGAACCAAGATAGCCCCTATACCCGTTTAAAAAAAAAAATTAATAAAAATACCAAAGAATATTATTGTGTATAGACTGATTAAAAACAATGCAATTTATGCTAGCATAAGGAAAATAACAAGTTCTTCCATTCCAATGATTAAAAAAGGTAACAATGTCAACTTTAGAATCTAGAATCCAGGAGATTAAAATTACACAAATTGAAATCACTGAAAGTCTCCAGAAGAGCCTCAGATTCAAGAGGTTTTTAAAGTGGGAAGAAGTGCATTTCAGTTCCTCTGAATGTATAGGTGAGAACAGCCGATTCACACCTGGGGAGGGTGAATAATTTGCATTTGAATGTTGTCTGGCATTGTAAAGCACTATAGTGACACTAAAAGAACAACCCAGGATTAATAGGAATTCTTATACTGCATAAACATTATTTAGCACAAAAAAATTCCTCGCGCTCGGGAAAACTATGCGTGCGGTTGAGCGCTTTTTAGACTATAGGAAATTAAATCGGAGGGGTTTTATTTAGACTATTAAAAAAAATAACCTGCGTCTATTTTTAGGCGTGCCAGCTGCCACTTTTTAGTTAGAAGTTTTCAATACAAAGCTTATAATGCCCACATGACATGACGGAATAAGGCACGGCTGGTGATGATTGGGATGATTGGGAGGAGTGGATTTTACTACGCGGTGTGAGTGCAATGGCCATCCGTCTGCTCGCGCTGACTCTGCTCTCCGCGGATGGTACCGCCCCCCTCCCACCTCTCGCTCCTTTGAAGTCCATGGGGCGCGGTCCATTTGCCCTGCTTGCATGCCGCACTTCCGCGTTGTTGCACGCGTGCTGCATACACAGCGCGTATTAAAATCCACTGTAGCCCAACAAACCCCGAGTATTTTATAGCGCAGGGTGCAAGCCCGGGCAACGATAGCAACGATAGCTCACCAGTCATGTGTAATTCTGCGGTCCCGCTGCTTCGCATGTCTGAAGGGGAGGCCGCCTAACTAGTGCGCGAGGAGCGATATTGATTTGGGCGCACGCCGTGACAGGCTGAAAAAACTGTGTCAGATTAATGTGCAAAAACTATATAATAAAACTATATAAGACTACATGCCTTTATAAGACTCAACTTTTATTTAAGCGCACTCACAATAACGAAAAAACGTTGTGATTTTGTAAGTGTTGTGATTTTGTAAGTGTTGTAAGCTGCGCTGCTCTGTATTGTTTTTGGTGAACTTGAGCGCGTCAGAAAATGAACGCAAACGTTTTTTTAAATGGTCAGAGTCAGTCTGCTTGCTGTTTTCCCGACGCGTTCATAATCATTAGTCTACTTCTGCCGGTGCGCTCTGGAAAACTCCCTGCATGCGGCTGAGCGCTGATTAAAACTATGGAGTAAATTAAAGAGGAGAATCACGATGCCGAGTCGAAGTCCTGAGCCCAAACCTCATTTAAATTAAATTAACAAATATTATAAGTAAAAAAACAATAGCCCATGTTTAGAAACCGTTTATAAATTCTTTCCGACATGAGTTGGCCCGGTGTTATGCGCAGAGCGCCGGGAGATTTCCTGAAGCTCAGAAATCACTGGGCATGTTTTCTAAATAGCCGCTATCTTTAATAACTGATGGAGGTTTTGAGCTGTATACACACGCATTCCTGCCTAAACAACTCTTAAAACTACACCTGTAACACAATAAACAGTAATATTTCAAACATTCTGCAGGCTGATATTTGGAGAAAGGAAAGAATAATGAATAAACCAGTTGTTGGGTCAAAATAACCCAACCAGGTGTTCATTTGTAAACTACATCTCATATGAGCCAACATGAGCAACCCAACAATGTGTTTAAAGTACCTGAAATAATGCAGAACTTAAATAACAATAAACCGATACAGAGATACGCTGTATAACGGTCACTGTTGTATTTACGGCAACGAGCGAAAATGTCACTTTGCGCCACCTGGCGGCCATTTTACGAATGACTTTGAAATGCAACTGATTTATTTTGGCCGCTGACGTTTTTACGCGGCGGTGAGCGCGACGGTAATAACCATTCCAATTGATCAACTACTGTATCTATCTATCTATCTATCTATCTATCTATCTATCTATCTATCTATCTATCTGTCTGTCTGTCTGTCCATCTGCCTGTCTGCTTGTCTGTCTGTCTGTCTGTCTATCTATTCATCCATCCATCCATCTATCTGTCTGTCTGTCTGTCTAACTGCCTGTCTGTTTGTCTGTTTATCTGTCTTTCTATCTGTCTGTCTGTCTGTCTGTCTATCTATCCATCCATCCATCCATCTATCTGTATGACTGTATGCCTATTTCCCACACGTTCCTCCACTTCCTGTTGGAGTGCCTGTGCAACGAGCACCAGGGGCTAAGGAGAGAGAAACAGTGTTCATCATCACTCTCATTTAGCCGTGTAACCTGCAGCGCTCTCTGATGGGTCAGACTGTAACCTTCTCCCTCTCTCTCTCTCTCTCTCTCTCTCTCTTTCTCTCTCTCCCTCTTTCTCCTGCCCTTTCCTGTTGCTGTGGCTCGATATGTGCAGGCTGCTCCTCCTTGATCTGAGGCTCGTTCAGAACAATTGTTTTGCACCTCGTTTTATTCGGCCGGCGTGCAGCCGAGCGTGGCGGGGCAGCATACACACTTCTGTCTCTTCTTGTTGTCTAGAACATTCCAGTGGCCCGGTAGACCACACACACATGCACAGACACAGGCACACACAGACCGTGCTAGCTTAAGTACAGGCAGATTGTGTGTGTATGCTTGTGTGTTTCCAAGCGCGGTGTAGTTATTTATTAGCTCATTAGCTTCACCCAGGCAGCCCGGGTATTAAAAAAAAAAGGGAAAAACAAAATCCCCGGTGTACTACCACAGAGTTCAGTGTGGTGTGATCTAACAAATCTGTGCGTGTTTCTGTGTGTGTGGTTACGAAGGGTCTGAACTACAGCCAGGGTTGCAGCAAGCTTCTAGGACAACAGATGGTTTTAAGATGAGTATTTTGGTTTGCTAGCATGAATCGTGCTGGAAGACCTGACTGCGCATTACCTTCTCAACAGCCTACTGTCCAAACGTTCCTGAAAGGGTTCTTGAGTGGAATTTGACCTAAAATGTCCCAGAGTGTGTGCATTAGCCATTATTGTGTAGTCATTATTGTTCTTTACTGGCCAATCGATTTCTGTCATCCTTTGTTATTTTTCTGTACCCCTTCGTTTAGGATTAAGATTTAGTTATTTGTCACATGAACCTTACAGTAACAGTACAGTAGCATGCTTTGTTTCCACAAATTCTAGTTAGAATACTGGTTAGATAGATAGACTCTCCTGGAGCAGATACTGTAGAGGTAACCGCCTTGCTCAAGGGCTCAACATTATCAACTTGGCGTTGCTGGGGATCGGACCCCTGACCTTCAACCATACTTTTTTTTTACAGATGGTTAGGATCAGGAGTAACAAAGCCCTTAAACAAGGCCCTTCCATTGGCTGCTCAGATGTATAATGAGATACAAATCGGTCTGGTTAAGGGCGTCTACCAAATGTCGTAAATGTAAATATGCACGTTAGCTTAGCCTGCATGTCTTTGAACTTTGGGTGAGTATGCAAACTCCACACACACTCAGACTCAAACCTATGACCCTGCAGGTGTGTGGCCACAGTGCCAATCACTATGCCAGTATAAAACTGATTTACAATTTTCAAATGTCAGATACTTGACTGAATACGTAATGGTCATTATTTACTGTGTGATGCGGATCCATAATGTTATGTATGTCCAGTTAATCAATATTTGAAATTTAATACTCAATCAATATTTGATGTTAACCATGATGAAGAGACTCCCTATAAGGATAGTGGCTGTTGAGGGTCAAGCAGTTGACCCTGATCGGAGGGTCGGGGTTCAAGCCTTGTGACCACCACTGTTGGGTCTTTGGGCGACCCTTACGCCTCATACATCTCAGCCACTTCTTAAGGTCCTGATCTCGAACCTGGTTCGAAAATGGGACGGTAAAGGTATCTTATGAAAAACCTATTGCCAGAACTTGATCTACTGCCAGAACTTGATCTACTGAGACGAGCCCTAGGATAAAAAAAGAAAAAATGGAGTGCCATCACAGCTGTATATTGTCCTGTCTGGTCTCCACAGATGTTGCGGCTGCAAAGCAAGAGTTTTATTTGCATATGACTGCATCTGCACTCGCAACATGTCTATCCTTCCTGAGCTGTAGTTTATATAAGACTGCTTGTGCTTTTAAAATGTAATAAATAGTTGTATTTCACTCTCTCTCACTCACTCCTGTCAGGTACGAAGTCACGAGTGGCTAGCTTAGCAAGACAGGGAAACTGGAGAGAGATGAGGATCAACTTGACCTTACTGTTATTTGCTGATAACAAACAGAGAACACAAACTGACCTGATTGCTGGTGCATGTTCACTCTCATGGTGTTTGTGTTTTGGTGTTTGTGCGTGTCTAGGAGGATAGTTCCACTTCATGCTTTTTCCAATGTTAAGCATCAACACTGAGAACTTTGACACTAAGGAGAGGTGGGGCCATTTGCAAATGGCCTGCTAGATCAGTTGATTTAAATTATTAGGGGCAGTTATTTTTTAGCTAGCTGTAGACATTCGGCTAAGACTCTATCATTATTCATCTTTCCTACACGGGGTCTGTTTGGAGAACCATGAGAACTCGTCCATAGGCATGACCAGAGACCTGTTCTGGGGTCTACATTTTTGTTGTCTTGGTAAGAATCTTAGAGGACAAACAGGATGCTGGACCAAGTCAGATCAACCCTGATACTCCAACGCAGATCAGATACAGTTGAACCTTTTAGGTTTTTATATTTTTTTTCTGGAATTAGACAGTTAGCCAGTTCTTCTTCTTGGTGTTTTAGTGTTGAGGTAGATCAGAATGGTGGTACATGGTTGTAAATATTGACACCCTCTGCTGGCTGGAATCCAAATTACACTAGCATTGATTTGTGTTTCTTCTTGTTTCCGTGAACCCGTCCCGCTTTCTCTGCTCTGTGGGATACCGTTTAAAGGCGGAGCTAATTAGCAAAATGTAAACGCAAACAGAAGCCTTAGTAGCCAACTTCACAAAACAATTATCGCGGGTTGCACCTTCAAGACTCCCATGCAAACGATCACACATACAGAGAGAGAGAGAGAGAGAGAGAGAGAAAGAGCAGGCATCATTTCAAACACAGCATGAGGTCTAGCTGTTGCCGGTAAGGAACAGTGGGGTTCCAAGAAGGATGGGAGTCACGCTACCTTCATGCATGCCAATGCTGACTGAACTTGGGTGATATAACAACCTGGGATGGCACAGGCAGAGAGAGGGAAAGCAAAAGAAAGAGAGAGATTGTTGATAGAGGAGGTACACCAGAATAAAGAGTTCTTTACAATTCTGTACTTTTAATTTTATTGTCGAAGCCACCTTCAGTATGAAGGGAGTCTTCAGTGTCAGTGCATTATAACAGTCAGAACTGTAACTTTAACTGCTGTTGAGTGTTTTATTTCCTTGATACCATGGAGATCTTCTAACATTGACATTCTGTAACTTAATAATGAACATCATTCTTTTATCCATTCCGAGTTACATTTAATGTTGCATGTCACAATCTAATGAGATGAACTGTAGCATAAACAGCTGTTATGCCATTATTTTTAGTGTGTATGATAATTATGTTCATTTATAAGCAGTGTATATTGTTTGTCAGAATGCTTTTCCTCTACACACACACACACACACACACACACACACACGCATACACTTCTTCGTTCCGAGACTCATTTACAGTACAGCATTCGAACTGAATTGGTTTTGCATCTTACGACGTATGTGCATGTGTGTTTATCACGCTCATGGAAGGAGGTTTGATCTAATATCTCCTCTCCATATTGATGTGACTCACTATCAGAAGCGAAATCTGTTCCAGTAAGAGTTTTTTTTATTTTTATTTATATACAGACGCAGAGTTACAGCCCTGAATGCAGCTTCTCCATTAGTGCTAGCGTCCCTCTTTTAAAAAGGCCTAATGATTCCACGAGCTAGAGGCTGATAAAGACAAATCAGAGCAGCGTTCAATCGGAGAGACTCCGTGAAACTAATACAGCTATTTCGGCCTGGATAGTGACATTGATTTGTGGCCGTTTGATTAGAAACGCTGTGTCGGGGATATGTTAGGGAAACAGAAAGACAAATGTGGTTGAAATAATGTATTGTTTTGCCTCAGAGAGGTTGATTAGTCAAAAAGTATTGGCGTAGTGAGATGGTGATATTCTGGAAGGCAGTTATAGAGGATGAAATGTTAAGACGGCGTTTAGCAGACGGCTTTATCCAGAGCGACTTCCAGGTTTGTTTCCTTTTTATACTGTACGTTGAAGCAGATGATGGTTGAGGGAGGGGCCCAAGGATCCGGCAGGGGCTGTTTGGTGATGCTGAGGTTTGAACATGTGATCTTAATAAGTTTTATTTTTTTTTAACCAATGATGTCAGCAGCTGACCAGTAAAATGCACCAGTCGTGTTTCAAAAAACAAATGGCTCAGGAATTTGTACTTTGAAACTTGAAACATCAAACATATTTATCTGCACTGAACTACCTTCATTCATCTTCATTAGTTAAATTGACTTTATGATGTTGAGGCTCTTGGATCATTAGGTGTAAGGATGAAATACACGAGATCATTCACGAACCCGACCACACCCATCTGTAAAGTGATATATAAATAAATGTTGATTGATTGATTGATTGATTGATTAATTGTTTTGCTAGAGTATGGTGCACTTTAAGCTTCATAAAATGATGTAACGTTAACTAATACTGACTAATATTTCAAGTTCTTTAATAAATAGCTAACTAACTGTTTTGTAACGCCAAATAGCGTTAAATGGAAAGCTAGTGTGTTATGTAGGGTGGACATTGCCTTCCTCCATACACCAAGTAGTACCATTGATCGGGGGTTAAAGAAAGATTTGGGATTCAGATTTGGTCGTTTTGTAGCCATAAATAAAACAGCATGGACGGTTCAGAGGCAATTACTTAGAAGACAGCATGCTGAGGAATGTGGGTTTTGGCACTGGTGTCTGGTTTTTGCCATTGGAAAGTAGGCGGGACCATGGTGGATAGACATTGTGACATCTCGTAATAAACGGTAGATGTTCGATTGTTGTTGTGGAATAAGGAGGAGTAAAATACATTACTGTTAAAACCAAAGTTCAGGTGTCTCCTTCATCACACCTTGCAGATGATTTTTCTTATAACTAAACATTTCTAAATGTGCTAGGGTTTCGTTTTTTTCCCCCTTAATTAAAATGAAATATAGAAAAGCTCATCTGTGTGGGGGCCAGAATAGGAAAAGTTTCAGGTGGTGTAGGAGAAGTAGGATGACTTAAGCATGACTGCGCTAGAGATCCCTGAACAGTAACATAATCCATGAACATCATCTACTAAATAATTTTTCAAGAAATCCTCTCCGTGGTATAGCTGAGTTTCGTGGAATTGATGGCTTTATGAGAGAAACTGAATTCTCAGCAGTGTGTGAAAGAATTTTGAACGAGCCACACTTCCTACCTAATTAAACACACTGCTGACCTTTCCTTGGCTCTGATCAGGCTCAGGAAAGGAAATCACATCAACATCTGTCCACCCGAACGGCCGACATCCGGCAGAACAGAAACTCAGCAGGCATGGGGGTAAAAAGCCAGTGGTATAAATGAACAGTCTGAAATTTGCATCCCACTGTTAGTGCAGGTTTAAACCCAGACAGAGTGTGGTGCGAGCCAGAGAAAACCAGCGTATGAAGAAGTCAGGTTCAAGACTCTGACTTATGGATCTTATCATTAATTTACCGCTGTGTTATTGTGCACGGTTTGTGCCTTGTTGCTCACCTTGCCCCTCCTTCTTCCCCGCTCAGTTTCCTTCCTGTTTTCTTAACGTGACGTGTGCAGCCATGCTTCCGATGTAGACAGGGGTGTTTTCTGCTCTCCGCGCTTTGAAGTGTCAGACTGCCACGTTGCACAATCAGGCAGAATCTGATGCACTATGACACCGTGAGCAAGGCTCGTCTGAGCTGCCAAGACGTCTAGTGACACTCTCAGACTAGAACTGATGTTTCACTTCAGAATATAGCAAACTCTATACGGCCTTGTGTGAATATTCCCATCTCATTCCTGCAATTTGAGCCTAAAGTGTGACTTTTGAGCCTGCAACCATGTGAGATCGTTTGGTTTCCATCACCGGCTTGTAAAGAAACGGCACGTTAATGATGCAGAAGCGTCTCTGGTTCAATCCTAAGTATGCGTATTTTGTCCACGTGGCCCTGGCCAGGCTAAACCACCTTTATAACAAGCAACAAAACCAGTATTTTCCTAGAAGACCTTGATCACACGTAAGCTGTTTGACATTAAACTAAATCTTTATTGTAGGTCCCTGTGCCCTGCTTGTTCTCAGGTAGGAAGGATGACATTCAAGAGGATTAGTCTTTGAGTTTGGCTGGATGCTAGCTTGTACAAGGTGTGAGGGCTCCTCCCTGACATGACCCTTAAAGATCTAAGGACATATGAGGACAGATTATGATTATAATTAATATTAAAATAAATAACAGAAAATAATTCTTCTTTGGCTTGATCTTGTCTTTTCTGGTAGCCATGGGCTGGTTAGTGGTTAAAGCAGACCTTGTCTCACCAGTAGCCGTGTTTCTCAGTAGGCGATGAGGAGGTGGAGGAAGTGGAGGTGGATAGAGCGGCCGAGCTCTCTGCAATCACCTCGACCTGCTCGGACAACATTGGCATCTCTAATCAGCCCTCCTCTCCTCCACATCCCGTAACCAGGGCAACAGCCTGAACCATTTGTCTGGCCTGAGGAGAAAGGCGGGGAATTGACTAATGGCTGGCAGGCATTGAGAGAGAGAGAGAGAGAGAGAGAGAGAGAGAGAGAGCTCTGAGTGTTGCTCACATGGATGTAAATGTATTAGAAGTCTTCTTCTTGATCTTAGCCATTTATTTGGATCAACCATAGATGTAGAGGAGCAGCCTCTACATTTTACATCTTCACTTGCCATTAACGAACATCAGCTGAAAGGCAGCATGACCTGGCATGGATATGGATGTTACGTAAACATAATACGTGGTGTGTTGTTGTTGTTATTAGAGCAGAACTTAGAAAGCCTAATGAGAAAGCACTCAGTTTCACTATCCGAACCTGAGAATACAATGGAATTAATGTCATTTTTTGGATTAATTTGCAGTTACTTAAGGACTTTTGTCCAAAACGTGTGTACTCGTGCTTAATTTATCACCTTCACTACAGTCTAAAATACTTTTTGGACACCTGATCATCACATACAGGTGTGCTTCCTTCCCAAGATGTTGCCACTAAGTTAGAAGCCCACAATTACTGTATATAAAATGACTGTGTATGCCGACAGGCTTGAGGATTCAAGTCTTGTATTGAAAGCTCTTGTATTTATTTACATCCCTCGTCTTTTGGTTTAATACAAATTGAAGCATTGTTAGTTCAAATACAGACAAAAGGAAGTTAGTCCATTTTAGCATCACCATGTTTCCCTGCAAGTTTTGTGCAGCATTCTTGTTCTGCTCACTGGAGGAATCTTATGTCTTTCAGTCCTCTCATCCAGTCCTCATCCAAGGGGGAAAAATAAAGGAAAAGGAAAAGCTATAGAGAGAATACTATGGAGGCCAGAGATAGAGTATTGATTGGGTTTTTAGCTTGAAGTCTAAATGGAAACATAAGGCCAGTCAGGCCTCAGAGGGTTCCCTGGAGGCTTAGTTTTCTGTCCTTGTTCTGCTCTTGACTAACCGTCAGCGAAGATTAGCGAGCGTAACTCGTCTTATAGCACGCTCCATCTGTTACAGATTGATTCATTTCCTTCTCATTATTTCTTTTCCTTTCTCACCCTTGATCTTTGGGTCAGTTTAAGGTCTGAGAAAGACCAGGATCTCCTTTACTTCTGATGTCACTTGGCTAATGGTTGATTAGAGTCCAGTAAGGATCAGCGCTAAATCTGTAAAGCGTTTAAAAAGGGGTTTTGCACAAGCTTGTTCTCGTGTTCTGGTTTCTTTACGTAGCTTTATCAGTGGAATTCTTTCCGAGAAGAGGGTTTTGTGCCAGATTTCCTGTTTTGTTCTGTGCATAACCTCAAGAACCATGTAGGTTGTAGAAAATAAAGGTTAGGTTAGCTTTCACGCATGAGGTTAGCTTTATTTCACGAGGTTAGCTTTTGCTCTGAAGGTGAGCCTCGTCTCAGTGGATTAGCTTTTTGACCACTAGGTTAGTTTTGAGTCGTGAGGGTGCTTGGAATCGAATGGAAATATCAAAAGTAAACCTTGATCCTTCGAAAGCTGTGTGGGTTGAAAAGTAAACGCCGACCTCGTGGACCCTGTGATAGGTCATGGAAAATGATTATTCAGGCTTTATGCAATATAAGCCCCGCCCACTTTACAGAAAGAAACCACTGCACACATCCTCTCGCCATATCCATCTCCGTCCTCCGCACGACCGCCTGTCCATCCTCCGCTCATCCACATCTGCGCCCTCCACTCATCTGCATCCTCCACTCATCTGCATCTGCATCCTTCGTTCATCATGCTGCTTGTTGACTTTTTCACTCGCGTACTTAGTTTTATTCTTTTATTGAGTAGCTCCGCCGCAGGCGCTAATTACTGAACTGGAACGTGAGGAGAGAAAGCCAATCTAAATCTGGCCAGGAATGCACATCAATTTTTTATGTGTTTAACACACACACACACAAACACACATTCATTCACCCTTGACACCTGGAAGCGTATGTTCCTGTGTACATCTCCATCTTTTCACATGGTTTTTCTTTTTTTTTCCCCCACTCAGAACCTGGCAGAAGATCCCAGCACTCATATTCAACATCTCTCTCCCGTCTCTCTCTCTCTCTCTCTCCTCCATTATCGACACCCTGTTGTTTAAGTGGCTTTGCCGGAACCTTTGACATGCTGACAGTGTTTTAGAGATTACACTCGTCCTCCGTCTCCGCGACAGAGAGAGGGATGAGAAGGCAACAGAAGAAAAGATAAAAGGATACTCAAGGAAAAAAAAAGCAAGCATGAAGGATGGACTGATCTTTTCCAGCTCAGTTCCGTAAAAGAATTTGTCCAAAGTGACAGTCTTAATCCTATCCAGTGGACACGCGCCAAATGTCACTTTTTATATTTGGACATGAAAACTAATACGCGTCACGTGAGGCAGGTAACGTCGCAGAATCCCTCTGCATATTAGCCGATGCATTAAAATGGGGCTTTAATGACTTTGTGCGGATTCCGTGTGTTTGGGTTTGGTATTTGAGTCAGGCTTTTCATAAGGTCGGCTTATTTTAGTCTGAATAAAAAATAAATAAAGCCAGAACCTGTCAGCCTGATGAAACATGAAGAAAACGCAGGACGCTTGAAGCCAGTCCTGATCCGGAGTTTAGCTCCGATTCCTGCACGCTGGTTTTCATCATATTCATAATAGCAGCAGTACTCCCAGCGTGCAGAAACGCAGGAACCCGGCCATCAGAGAGCGTGGGGACGCCCTGGCCAAGAATCTCCAACAATCTGCCCTTCCAGACTGCTCTTTGGCCACCAGTTTCCTCTAATCCAGGGGGAAAGTGTTTAATGCAAGATCAGGCGAGGGATTAGCGTTTTAATTCACAGAAAGCTGTCATTTGGGAACACTTAATTAAAAGACAAGCACACAGCGTATGTTACAAAAAAATAAAGCTGCAGAGTTTACGCTACAGTTAATATCCTTGATATTGTCCTTAATGAAGATGGTGTATTTGAAAATGTCTTGTCTGGTTGCTGTAAGCTACTGTAGGAGCTGTGCTTTATGACAGCACGCAGAGCGGCTCACTGTGGCCCGGGACACGCGTGGTCACTCCCGGCCATCTGTGCACTGGGGCCCGGGTATCAGGAAGTACATGTCTTCTTAGGAACTGAATCACTGAGACTGCCAGGACACCATTAAGAACCTTAATGTTCAAGAACTAGTCATGGAATAGGTAAAGACAACAAAAACAACAACAACAACAACAACAATAATAATAATAATAATTTGAAGAAGAAAAAGAAGAAGAAAAAAAAATACTTGATCGTTATTATTATTATTATAATAATTATTATTATTATTAGATAGATAGATAGATAGATAGATAGATAGATAGATAGATAGATTTTTTTATTCTATTCCAGAATATATACAGTATATATCTGTCACTGCCAGGTAAAAAAGATTTTATGAATCCCCTTCAGCTTTGATTACATACACGCTGTGGTGTCCAGTTCATGTGTGAAAATGATTCCTTGTGCTCCCAGATGCACTCTTTCACACACTGAGTCATGGGACATACAGTACCCACACCATCAGGTAAGAAAAACTCCATACGGTAGATGTGATGACCTGGTGATTCAGTACATTCAGGTCATCAGCTGACTTCATTTTATTGCCCCATAACGTTACTGAGTCTAGACCTGAGCGACTGAAGCAACCTCAGATCATAACACTGTCTCCAGAGGCTTGTACAGTGGACACTATGCATGATCGCTTTATGCGCTTCCCTTCTTACGTTGACACGCCCATCGTTCTGGAATAGGCTCGATCTGGACTCATCAGGTCACATGAACTTTTTTTTATTGCTCTAATTTCCAGTCTTCATGATTACTAGCAAATTTAATTGTTTTTCTCCTGATGAGTCCCACTAACGCATGGTTTTCTTATAGACATTGTGCATGTACGTACAGTATGGAAATGAACTCCGGTACTCCAGTTTCCTCCTACAGTCCAAAAACATGTAGATCAGGCTGATTGGTGTTCTCCAAATTCCAAAATAGTATAAATGTTGACCAGAGGTCCTACCAATGGGAATAAATACAACGGTCACCATCGGCCTCCACAGTCCCTCCAGAGGTCCCTTTGGATAGATGGAATTGTTAAGTGATCTCCATTTGTTATTTATTTTTGACCACAATGGTTCATAACTATCCGCACAGGTTTTAATAATGTGTTGGACAGCTCTTAACCCAATACCAGTACTTTCAAATCTCCTTAATTGTTTCTGGTGCTTGATGCAGGCCAATAATTTGACCCATCTAAAGTAGCGACTCTTTCTAAGCTTACTAGTAGACTTTCAGCTTTCGAGAACATCCCCCAGTGGGGAGTAAGCAGCTGCATTATCGCCAGGCCATGCATCTGCGATTTATTAGCCGTCACATTTGGATTATATTTGAGATTAGTTTTGCTGTTTTCTCTCTCCAGTTTGACACGAGGCACCTGTGGAGATATGTGGGCGGATGGTCCACTCAGTGAAGTGGAACCTCTCCAAGTTATGCCATGGCAACAGTGCTTTCAGCTCGAAAACAACCTCTATCACATATGCTGCTGTCTTTATTAGTGACTGACAGGCAGGCAGCGGGTTATACGTACCGTATGCCTTGCAGAATTCTGATTTACTGCGCCGCCTTCCACGGCAGCCACCAGGAGATGCCATATTTCAGTCTGAGGATGTATCGATCAACCTCCTCAAAGCCTCCTTGGAGGCCAGGACCAATTTTTCTTTTTCCTTTTTTTTTTTTCCGAGCGTCAATACAATCAGGAAGATGATTGTAGATCTGCATTCTGGCTCTGAGATAAAATACAAGTTGGGAGCCCCTTGCAAATATTAGGATGCAGGTATCAGCATTAAATTCTCTTTTTAATTGCCCTGGACGCCGTCCCAGCTTTGCTGCACAAAGCCTCGGCTTTTGAATTACAGTTTGGCGCAGTACAGTCGAGCGTTTGTACCCAGCCTTTGGCTTCGTGCAGAGTACTAACAATGCTAAGCATGATGTAATTAATTACATTTAGCGCAAAGAGCTCGGAGCTCGTGGGAATATACGAGAATTTGGCACGCAGAGCTGCACGTTCGCACAATCATCCAGCTCCTGGAATTGTTCAGACATAAAGCAATGCGGTTTATTTTTGAGGAGATGCTTTTTGTTGTCGTTGTTTTTGTTGTTGTTTTCAGATGCTGCTTTGCATCTAATTAGTTCTCTGTATCCCGTAGCCACGGGTGGTTAATATACTTTAGCACACGTACAGCACAGCTGGCAGATAACATTGTTTTTAGCTTTACCACTTCAGCTTAGGTATTTAGATCCTGAGCCTAGCCATATCATTATGAAGTACTGATAACTAATATAATACACAAGTCATTTTCAGTAGAAACGATTTATATGAGTACCAACAATACTCATATATCAAGGTGCCTTATACAGTGTAATAAAATAAGGAACGTGCTATCACCATGCCACTGTCTGGCTGAAACACATAAGTGCATTAGACTTATCCGTATAATTGTTCAGATCATGCAATAATTCAATTACATTAATATACAACCTTATTATTTTTAAATTAATTCCTGGCCAAGTCACCACCCTAGCCAGTCTCCGGCTTTATCAGCAAAGCATCCAGTTTCATCTCGGATAATTGAGAAGCAGTTCTCGATTTCATTCCTTTCTCATGACGCAATGACACCGGAAAAGACTCCTTTCCCTAATGGACTATTGAAAAAGACATTCAGCATGTTTGATTCCCATTCGCTCTAAACATCAGGCTTTATTGCGATCGATTGACCAGGCAGGAGATATGAAGCGAATTGAATTAGGACGTGATTGGATCCTGACAAAGGTTCCCAAAGATCCGTGTTCACTTTTTAACCTGAGAAACAGTCAACGTGGTGGATTCGTAGAACCGTTTTCCGGCCTCGTGGTCATGAGTGGCACGAACACAAACAAGCGCTTTGATTTTTTAATCGCAGTTCGCTTTGAGGTTTCTCGCTAACTTGACAAGCTGTGAGGTTTTTTTTTTTTTTGCTATGGTTGTTGTGTTAACTTGAAGTGAGGGGTAAAAATAATGCACTACGAGGTGGTAACTCTGCTTTATCATTCCACTCTGCTGTTGACTTTTTTCTGAATTAATTCAATGCAGTGAGTATTTCATTCATTGAGACCTCTGAGCTGTACGCTATTACAATAATTACCGCAATGATCTTAGCCGTACCTCGCTCCAGCAGGAATATTCCATCATTTTTCATGATTTAATTAATAGCAAGAGAGAGGGAATCACTTCACGATAATATTTGAGTCCTGAAAAGACGTTTAGCATCTTTACGCACGCTTTATTATGATTGATCGCCCAGCTAGCAGCTGTGAGGCGGGTGAGGAGTCTGAGTCAGGGGGTGATTTGGCCTGCTGTTTCAGCTTAAGAGGTGTAAATCTTGGGATTTGATGCTTACAAATCGCTTGTTGATCTTGGTGGTCACTAAGAGTTACTAATGATCTTATCCATTCCTGCTGTAGGGTGGTTGGAGTTCTTTCATTTCGCCTGGTCGAGCTGGACTTACCTTACTTATGTAATGTCAAGTCTATTCTTAACCCTTTTCCGTCTGAGCCGAATCAAACTACAGGCTAACCACCTACCTCGCCAAAAGTCCAGCGAATCAGCTTGCAAAACCCTGTCCTTGCTCCATTTAATCGAATTTGACTGTTGTATCTGGTCCGACTGTAACGACACTTCACCTCCAATTGCTTTGACGTATTGGTGTGTCATGCTAATGGGTTCTATTTGAATATAAAATGGCTGCCTTTGCTTGCTCATTGCTCATCCGTCCTCAGTGATATCCACCCACTGAAATCAATCAGTCAGGAGATCCATACCTGTCTCACTATCTACTAAGGGTTGACAGAAAAGTGATTGATTCAATCGTCACTTCTGCTGTCGTTTTCAAATTATTTTTCACACTAATTGCATAAAAGGAGGAGAGAATGCACTCAGGATTAACTTCACTAGTCTTTGAGGCTTGAAGTAGATGCCAAACTGTCTTGAAGGTTTTTCTTTCTTTCCTTTTTTCCCCCCCGTTATTGTACATTCAAGGTGTCTTCAGCTTTTTTTCCTCCAAGTGACTGAGTACTGTGCAGGCTTTCTGTGCCATTTCAAGTGTTTCTAAGGTGCACTCTGACTTTTATTTGAATTACATAACTCAGATTGATCACTCCGAACATCCTCCACAGGCTCAACCACCTAGTTGGCACCGTTATCTAGGTTGTAAGGTTTGTAAGGATTTCCTTCCAATTTACGACTTCTAATTCATTTACTGTTTTACAATACTCAGTGAAATGATAATAAAAAGCATTTACATTCATCATAAAGGGCAAAGGTCCATATAATCAATTAGGTGATTCTAATTGTGATACAAAGAATAGTTCTTCAAGATTCATGAAGGACTTTTTTGGTCTCTAATTTTGTCAGGTTTTTTCCTCTGATTTTTAATCCATGTGAGAAACAGGTGCAGATGATTACATTCAACCAGTGAGAAACAGGTGCAGATGATGACAGATGATCAGCCCGGTGATTAGTGTACTGCTGATGCTGAATGCTGAGTGGTTGGAACAGACGAGAGGGGAAATGAGGTCGCTGCTGAGGCTGTTACATAAACACTCACTCATCTTCTATGCCGCTTTATCCCGTATTCAGGGTCGCGTGGACCTGGAGCCTATCCCAGGAGGCTTAGGGCATGAGGCGGGGTACACCCTGGACAGGGTGCCAATCCATTGCAGGGCACACACACATACACACCTATTCACACAATATGGGAACGCCAATTAACCTAACCTATATGTCTTTGGACTGTGGGAGGAAACCGGAATATCCGGAGAAAACCCACCAAGCACGGGGAGAACAAGCAACCTCCATGCACACAGAGACGGAAATCGAGCCTGGATGGGAATCGAACCCGGACCCTGGAGGTGCAAGGCGACAGTGCTAACCACTACATCACCATGCCGTCTGCTACATAAACACCCAGTTTTTAAATTGTATTTTTTATGCACTTTAGGCAGCCTGTCACTGTAAAGCAGTTGTTTCCATTTCTTTCATTTTTTAATCTACATCATTAAATCTAAATCTATATGAAGAAATGAGGGGTGGTTCGAGATTTGTTAAGATGAAGGTCTTAAGATGAAGGATGAGCAGTGCTATGGTACTTGAGCAAGCGTGGTGCATGGAGTGATAAGTGACTTATGGTTGGGTGGTGCTAGACCATTTTTGGTTTGTAGGCAAGAATTTGTGTTTTTATAAGAAAGCCAGGCAAGGAAGTGTTAAACCAGTGGAGAGGTAGACCTGCCAGTCCAGTCTCGAAATGGCAAGGGACTGAACAAGCACATGGATAAAAATAGAAAAATACTTTTTGATGTTATAAAGAAGAAAATTGGTTTCGGCAACATAAATAGAAAAGGGCAGCTGATTGTCAGTGAAGACTCCATGTGCCGTGATAGATGATGAGGTCTGAGAGTTATCCAAGAAAGATCACAAGATCCTGACATGAGGATGGATCTCCTGGGATCAAAAGCAGTTCAGTCTTGCCGGGATTCATTTCCAGCTTGATGAAATGTCCAAATGACATGTTGGGAACCAAGCAGAAACATGACTGTCTAAGTGAGGAAAGGTAAGAACAAGGCACTTTAATGTAAGAACAAGGGGCTTTTTTTTACGGCCTGGAAGCGTGTTCGATTCTTTTTAATCAGTGAGAATATAATTGTTCTGCGTTCGGGATCGATACAGCTTACTCGGGTGCAAATCGAATCATATATAGAAGCAATCGTACCTGATGACGGAAGTAGATCACTGTTTAGATGTGACGTCATCAGTGCCGTCAGTCTCCTCAGAGATCTCTTTTTGTGCCGATCTCATCATTTGACATATAAATTCATAATTGATACAGTAGAAAGGCACACAAGAGCATCGTGCTCGACATTTTCCCCAAAATAGTAATAATCAGTGTTGCCAACTATTTTCAATGGAAAGTAGCTAAAGTCTGCTTGAAAAGTCGCCAAATGTCGCTAGATGACGTCATGCGTATATTCGGATATTGATGAGGTAATTACGTCGTATTTGCATTTTGCGTGTTTTTCCGTAATCCTTCCTCACGTGTCCAATATAAAACTGTTATCAATTACGTTACATGTTTTTTGTTAGACAACACAACCAAACTTATTAACCAGCAGTTACATCCTCTGCAATAAAATAATTCCGGAATCCGGAAGCTAGCGCTCACTGATCAGAGCAGACACAGGGAGATGAGTAACTGTACCGGGAAAGCAAGACCTCACACTTACAGGACAGTAGTGGCGACATTTGGAAAGTTGCTAAGGTTTGTCCAAAAATTGCTAGATTTGTCGCGAGGCGCTTTTTTGAAAAAAAGTCGTCAAGGGGGTCTGAAAAGTCGCTAAATCAAGTGACAATGTCGCTAAGTTGGCAACACTAGCAATAATATTAGGCATGTCGCAAGTTATCTTTCTTGTTCTCTTCTCTTGTGTTTAATGACGGGTCACAAACTAAGTACTGCCACCTGCTGTATCGGAGGCTGTAAATATCCAAGTGTTCCTCAAATCAGAGCCCTTAGAGCAGTGTGAATGCTGGCCAGCAGGAGAGTGGCAAAGGGGAGCAATCATTCATAAGCACGGTACAAATCAATTATTTCTAATGTGTTAACTTAACTTAAATTCGGCCCAATTTGCTGCTGGAGGTAAAGGAGGATCTGATTAACCCCCCCAAAAATGCTCATGTTCTTGTCTGCTCTTATACTGGCTCTGCTGGTCATTCTACCCTTCTAAAGCTAGATATGAACTGTTATGTTGTAGGGTTTTATAAATACAGAATATATGATGGTTTACTCAATGAAACAAACTAAAGACACTAGATGAAACACTTTTAGTAGCACTGTATCTTCTTCTGAACTCTATTACAGCTGGAACAGCTTTCACTGACCTCAGAACTTTTGTGATTGAAACTTGTGAAAGGCTTTGGCAAAGTGTGATGCTGTGGCTCTGCTTTCGTCCACCTTTTATTTTAAAGCGAACTCAGATCGTGAGATGATCCGCACAGATTATGCATGTCCACTGATGAGGACAGCTTTTGTGGTTGACCCCAAGGTTTGTATTCTTGTCAGTTACTGAAAGGTCTTGCTTAGGCTCTATGAAGACTATTTATAGCAATGTTCAGAGAGACTCAGACAGACAGAGAAGAAAAGATCTGAAGCCAGTATAAAGTAGCTCCAGTAGAAAGTAGCTTGTCTGCTCTTGAGTTGGCCTGGAGGGAGGCAGCTGTGCATGGTGCTTTAATACTCAGAAGGTTCAAAGGATTCAACATCTATAATAGCTGTCCTCAATATTTTATTACATTAAAATGAAAGCAGCCAGCTCCATGCTCAATCAGCTTGCAGCTGCTAAGCACTGGGGAGAATGTGCTTATAAAGCTAGGGCTCGAGTTTGGGAGATAGAAAAGAAAAGCTTTCCTGACTAATGCTTTGGACTTTCTGTTTTACTTGCCCTCATCTCACCCTCTACCCCAACCAAACCGAGGCCATAGATTGGCTCTGCTAGAGAGCATTGCTGATCAAAGAGTCCATGGCTAAGCTGTCAAAGAGGGACACTTTTCATGCACCGGTCACTTGTCTTTGCGAACAGGTCACTTGGATGCGGTCCTCGATGACAGCTCCGTAAATGGGATCGAATGGAGGACGAAACGTTTCGCTCCACTGCTTTGGAGTGGAATAAATATTGACCTTATTTCCTAGGAAGACAAACTCTTGCTTCTGAATGGTACCGGGGTTTATTCTATATAAAAGGAATCTGGATGTTTTTATAAAATTAAAAGACAATTAAAACAAATTTAGATTTAGTTATGGCTCATGGGGCTCAAGTACGCTTTAGTGGTGGCATTGAAGGGTCTAATTGACAAACACCATCATTGGTGTGAAGGTTTATTATGTAGTTCCCTATCAAACCACCCCCATATTTTGAAGACTAGCAATTCAAATGTATCTCAAATGCTTAGTGAAACTTGATGGTCCAGTGGCAACCATCACTTTTGGGAAATTCTTACAATTTACAGACTGGCTCATGTGTTTGAGTGCTCATGCTGTTTACGGAAGAACAGCTTAAAGTATTTCTGACAAGAATTGTGTCCACACACTCACGCGCACACACACACACTCACACACATAGGCTGACATTTGCAGAAGTGTCGAGCAGGTTGCATATGGCCAGAGAAAGCAAGATGATGCCAGTAATTGCACCTGACAAGGTGTGGGGTCTCAGCGGCTTTAACCGTGCAAGCAGTTCTACCTTCGTTGATGCTGTCCTGGTTGTGTCACATGTCCCTTTGCTGCCACTGCAATCTCACAAGAACCAGGCTGGTGCAATTCCTTATAATGTAGCACTTCTCTTAAACTCAGGTCCACTTAATAAAATCAGACAAATGCAAAGCAATTACATTATCACACACAATCATCATTGCAAAACAAGGCTTATTAAAGAGGTAGAATGAATAGTTTGGTATAATCAGTGTACAATGAGCTGTATGATTGGTGTGTAATGGAATAGCATGGAGATGCATTTAGAGGTGAGATCAATTTGAATATATACAGCGGTAGAGTAATTATGCACAGTCAGAAAATGTTCATGTATTCACATGCAATTATGTTTTCGATTTATTTATATTCCAGTCCTACAGAAAATAGTTCAAAGGATTTTCTTTTGACAACAAAACAAAAATGTATTCCTACGATATTACTTTAGGAAACATCTGGACATACGTTGAGTGTTGTAGCATAATTTTCTTTAAAAAAATATCCCTATAAAGTGCATTATGGCTCCCTAGTGGGACCAGAACAGTGTAAGTGATTGCAGCAGGAGAAGGCAAAGGACAAGCATAGATTTAAAAGTAAAACAAAAGTTTATACTAGAGTATCCCATATAGCTTTACTAAGTATATAATATGGTGTTAGCACAACATCCTAGTCACATAACATCCTCTTTCACAGAGTACATCGTGGGCGTTAAGCAACACACGACTCTATATACATCCTGTACTTTTTCGAAGAGCTACAGAATTGTTCGCTTTTCATAGTCCAAGACTATGAGACTAATCTTCTTGAACATATTTTTTTTCTCAGATCTACAGCTGTTAGTTCAGTTTATTTGATTGACCTGATGATCATTTGCTAATGACACCTACCCTTTAAAGTTTGAGAAGTGACAAAGAAACTATATACTTGGCAAAAAAGTGACTGTTAGTGCATGGACAGGAAGGGCTCAGTCTGGAATCTTGGTGTTGTGCCATCCATTATAAGCAACCAGCTGCTCAGATGGCAGAGTCGCCAAAGCAACATGGCTGCCAGTGGCACACCAAAGACAAAGCCTTTCAGACAGGGGATGCTCATTACAAGGTTGGCAGGCCTAGGTGGTCTGGGAGTATCTGCATTAACAGGCCATCTGATGAATTCCCTCAAGAAAGTTGCACAGATCCACCATGGCTAGTGCTGGCATTACCTGGCCTGTAATTAAGCGGCTTTCTCTGGCTGTAGTTTCTGACCTTGGGGCCTGGGGCTGGATGAACTAGCTCACTTCAGCTTGTTCACATAGTACCCGGAGCGATGTGTAGAAGTGGCTCTGAGTATGCTGTAATTATGCCGCAGGCTTTGCACCATACAATTGTCCACTTGACCTTCTTCATGGGCTGGTTAACAAATCCACGATTGACAGAGATTCAGATATATAGTCCCATTGGCTGAGTGCTTGTGAAGCAGCCCATTGATTGCACAGTGGCCTGTTTATAAATGGAGGTTTTGGCTGGTAACCGGCACTGGGCTTTCAAAGGACAGAATGCTAGAGGGTTTTGGAGTTGTTTAGAACTGGTCTTGGAAGGCAGGTATTTGCTGGGATGCCGAACTAAAATATTCCTAAGGGATCCGAGCCAAGAGAGTCTATTGGGGCCAAACAGCCAGCGATCACTACCATTGTCCTAGAAATGATAAAAAAATGTTTTTTTAAAAGTTTGTCACCCTACTAGCCTGGGGCCTCAAGCAGTTGATGTTTTTGCCCTGTGACAAGCAGCATCTCTGTGGATTTGTAAGGCTTCTGGATAGTAATTGTAGTCCTGATTGTTCCTTATTAAATAATTGAGCATGGTATTCAACCTCCAATTGCTAAAATGTCATCCCTACACTAAGTGTTGATACACCCCCAAAATGTGGACCAGCAACCTATTAAGAAACTCAGCTAGGATTTTTTTTCCCACCTGTATTCCGGCTTCCATTTTCCATCAGCCAATTGGTTAGATATACAGCACTGCCTCAGCCAAGCTTGTTTCACAGCATCCAGGGTACAGGTGTAATCTAGAGCCAATTTGCTTGGCAGGAATCAGGAGATCTCACTGAACTTGGCATTGGCACTCAGGTATGTTGAAGAACATGGAGTTTGCTTGCATTGAGGTGTTGGAAACGAGTGTAAAAATAATCTTGGCCTTTTCTCTGATGTTCAAGTTCACTTGAACCAAGCAACAGATCAATGGATGTTAGCTCTCTTTCAGTAAGTGGGTTTCACAATATAATACATATCTTCTTCCTTTTTCTTTTTTTCTCTCTGTACACTGATTCCACCTGTAAGCCCTCAATAATCAGATATGACTACTTATAGGGCTTAAGAGGATTGTGCAGAACATGGGAAAATGATAAGTTTAATAAGAAGAAGGAAAGCTTTAATCTGAAGGTTACTTTGTGGCTTCTCTTCATTTCTCTTTCCAATATTATTCATTTCTTTTAACTTAAGTTTCTTTGATGTACCTGTGACACTTAGTTATTTCTTAATTGTTTGGGGAATTGTATGTCTGTAATATGAATCTTGTTTATATACATTCTTACTTATCGTGAGAAATAGATAAGATGTACAGTAGAATGACATTTGTGCATTAGCATTATGCACCTCGAAACCGTCATTCTATGAATTTTGACAACTGATCTAAAGAAAAGCTTACCCGAGTCATCCCCTGCACCCTTTTCTTTCGGATTTAAAGAGCGTCCTCGGTGGATATAACTTCTGAGAAATGGAATCGCATTAGCGAGCAGCCGGGTGCTTCTTTTGCATTTCCTCTCGCCGCTGTTTGCAGAGACCAAGGCGAAGGCCAAATGACCCGTGCAACACTAATTGAATCATTTGGTGATGGGAAGATAGTTTTGCTTAGGCAGTTGCTAATTTGTGTAATGGAATCGTTCGCATTCTTTTAATGTGCAGACATTCATGACTGACCCGAGGAGATTAATAATAATAATAATAATAATAATAATAATAATCCAGGGGGTTGTTTGTAGTCATTCAGATGATGAGCATATTGGTCACAAGGTGGATTCATAACAGACACTAAAATCCGTATAAGTTCTTCTACTTACAAATTTTTACGATTACAGTTTGAGTGCAGAAGCAACATGGCGACATTTCTATTATTTTTAGGATCCTCCATGAGCCTTCTTCCACTGTTACACAAGATTAAATTAAGTGCTTATGCGGGATTTTATTTCAGTAGCGAAGTATGTTAATGTCGCTTGATTTGTGTGTGTGTAAAACAGAGATCTAATCTCAGTCCAGTGAATAGTCTTCATTCACCACTGAAAGAGTTTCCGGTGTTACTAACATCACAGTACACCGAGCAAATACTGGTTTCAATATTCACTGGCATTGATCTAAAGATGAGTGCATTCGGTGCAATGAGGTCTGCGCTAGAGACGATCGATTCCTCATCCCGAGCGCGCGTGTTTTTTATGCTTTAACGTAATGGAACATGATGGCAAAAACACGCCGCTCCCATTTGAGCTGTTTTGTTTTCCTGCTGATGGCAAATGGCAAAGATGCCCTCACGGGCTCAGACATGGCCATCGGGAATCATTTGTCGTCTTCTAAAGCGTTTTTATGGTAGCGCATTTTATCCAGCGTTTCGCTATTTGCAGTGCTATTACAGCCATTTTAGCGATCGCTCGCTCATGTGGCCCAATTAGCAGGCTGGGATGAAGATGCGCGTAAAATCAGAGTGTCGAAAGAGAACTTTTGAACGTTTTCTCGCAGAACATGCTTTTAAATCGCGAACGCAACCCAGTGTGTTAGGCTTGCTCTGAGAAACAAATATATAAAAATAATCATGAATCAATGAATACTTTTTAAACTGGGGTAAAAATTAAGGCCTTCGTAGCTTTAGAAAAACAAGAATTGTTTGTTTGTGTGCTTGGAATATCATTTTTTGCTAAGTAATGAATACGTAATGAGGTTCTCAGGGTTTTATTGAGCCGAAAGGAACGGGTGTAATGTTCAAGAAGTGGAAACACAATGAGGTCCCTTACTGCGGCGAGATATCACTGAAATGCAATAATGCAAATCAGATGCGTCTCTTCAGTCCTCCATGTTGGTGGGGTTTTTTTCAGTTGTATTTTTTACATTATAGATAGGCTGTTATTTGCTATGAGGCTGACTGGATGTGTTTTAAACTGAAATAGAAAGTAGAATATGCAATATTTTCCAGTCGTTTCTGCTCCGGCAAAAGCAGAATAACAAGCATTTCAGGTAAAATATTCGTATGAAAATAAATACCTGATTGAACCTTACCTGGTTATGTGTATGTGTACACGGCTGCGTATTAAGCAGCGGCCCGGACAACCTGGATTCCCGTCCTTGCTTTTGTTTCAATTTAAAAAACAAAACAAAAACAAAACAACAATAACATTGAGTCGTCTGCTGTTTATGCCAGGCGCCAGGTCGATGTGTTGAGGATGCAGAGACGCTAGGACCAGACGCCCAGTCACGAGGTAGCAAGCGGCCATGCTTACTTGGTGTATGTCTCGGGGGTATTTGATAGACCAGCTCCATCTGCATTTATTTACTCAGTTATTTATGCAGAGGATTGAGGCGATGCTTTGACAAACAGAGAGAGCGCTGCAGCACAACCGAGCTAAAGCTCACATCGTTTGTCTTCTTGGTCTGGAGTCTGACTCTGGCTTTTAACTAGCTAGCGTTCATGAAGCATGACCTGCCACAGCCAAGTCCGTTAATCCCACTGAAATTGCAAGCATGTTCGCAAATCAGTAAGAAATCTACTCTTCTACTGTGAAGTCCAGTGAAAATAATGTTGACTTATATACAACTAATCCAAGGGTAAAGCTGAAATTCACAATAAATAATAATAATAATTATTATTATTATAATTATTATTATTAATAAACATCTGCTATTTGGTACACTGCAAAAAATAAACAATTAACCTATTATAGGATTACCAAGCCTATTTTCAAACGTCGTTAAATTTTTTTGTATAATTTTTTTGTTCTTGTTGTTGGCAGATACTTTTGCTACAAAAAAAATTGGCAATAGAAGAAGACATTTATCTTTAAAATGTCTCTACTACATTAATCCACTAGATATTTATCAAAAACATAAATGAAAAACCACTTTTTTAAACCGAATTCTCTGGTAAAAGTTAAAGTAAAATTTAGAGAAAAAAAAGTAAACTTTTTGCACAAATTTGCACAAATTAAAGTAGAAAAGTAAAAAAAAAAAAAAACTTCTTTACTTGACCTAAAGTTTTGAAAGTCATACTTTTAAAATAGTGCATTTCAGGAGGAATGTGGGAAAACATTAGGGAAGATAAATTAAAACGACTTCATTCTTAATCTCGCAAGTGAACTACAGTAAATGCTAATTCGATAAAAATCACAGTCCTAGTACAAACTGTTCTGAAAAATTAATCAAGAATAAATTAGTTGTTAGAGAGAGACAAATAGAGTGTGCACACGGCAAAAAAAATCATCTTACCAAGTGAAAATATCTTGAGTACAAATCTATATTTTCTTAAAATTAGGTTATAACAAATGAAATATAAGATTGATTATATTTATAATTAAAAATGTATTAATATCTTAAGTTTTAAATGTAACATTGTATTTGAATATTAAACAAATACAAAAATAAGAAATATTTTTAAAAAAATCAGTTCTATTAATTTTGTTAGTTTTAGGAAATTTTTATAGGAAAGAAGCGATACTCTTTGGAACAAGACATGACACGAGACATTTTTTTTTTACATTTACATTTTTAGTAACAATTAAATAGAAATATGTAAGTTGTTAGCAACTTATCTTGATACATTCTACATACAGTGGGTTTGGCTAGAATCAAGAATACATCACTTGCTAAGATGCTAAGATTTGTATTATTTATTGATTTATTATGATTATCTATCTATCTATCTATCTATCTCTCTCTCTCTCTCTCTCTCTCTATATATATATATATATATATATATATATATATATATTGCGGCGTATGCATGTTTACATATGTTGTTTACACAACAACCATAATGTTTTATTTTATTGAATGCCTATAATTTAAAAAGTCTTATAAGTTTACAACAAACCAAATAAAAGAATACAGAGCTTATTTCTAGTTACATGTTACTAAAATTGTAAGCAAAAATGTATTGTTCTATCAACAGGGAATTTTGCTTTTTTTTCCAGAAAATTTTCAGTCAACAAAACAAAATTAATTTTTGCTGACATTTTAGTACAATTTGATTATAAATAAGCTTAATTAATTCATATTTTGGTTGTTTTGGGAAAGTCTAAATGAATCTATTTATATTCCAGATAGTTTAACTTAGGAAGACATGCGTTTTTGCAGTACAGTATAAGAATTTATTTTACTTATTCCTTTGTGTAGCTGCCAGAGAAATTAATTATGCTATAGGAAGTATCTAATTATGCACAGGGATCTTTAAAAACGGACAAAGGTGGAAAGTTAATGGATACTGCTGCGATAGTTAAAAGCTTAAAGTCTGTGAATGTGATTACATCACAGGACCCCGAGGGAGTACCGAGCCCTGAGTCAAACGAAGCTTTTCCCTTCTGCTGGCTCAATGCTGTGCGTTCGGTGCTGACTAAAAGCTCTGCTATTTACAGCTCTGATATTTGATCACCGAGTTGATCACACGAAGTGAGCTGACTTCAAAACAACCACTGATCTTATATTAATTGTTGTTATTCGTGATGGTTTTCCCTCTGCAGCAGTGGCACTGACACGGTAGAGGCTCCGGGTGAGATGTAATCTGTTCACGATGCATCTGTCGTTAAATATTTAATGTATTAAAGCCGAAGCTCCTTACATAAAACCGTCAACAGCTAGCATGTCTCTGCGGAGTTTTGGTCGCGTGTGTGTGCGTGCGTGTTTGGCGTCCCGCAGTCCCAGTACACTCATCAGCTTTGACGCTCGTTTGGTCATGATGAAAACCAGCTCCGACTCACTTCAGAGCTCTCCCTCTTTGTCTTTCTCTTCTATTCCTCCCTGTTCTCCAGTTATGGATGACAGATGACTCTATGACTGTACCTTATGTACTCTCACTCTCGCTGCCTCATACACACACACACACACACACACACACACACACATAAAACCTCTCCGAGCTTAAGCATGGCTAGAGATACAGATACTGTTATTGGGTATTCGTCCGACCCCGTGTTCATCCCGTCACTTATACTCATAAAAATCTGTAAAACTGTAAACTTTAAACCATGAACTTTAATCTTCAAATTGTAAACTTTTAACTGTAACCTGTAAATTATTAAGTGAAGTTGTAATATACAGTACGGAGCAAAAGGCACTGGATTATATTAGGTTCAAATGTTAATATATATTTAATGTCCTCCACGTTCATAATGTACAATGAAAACATGAATTAACATAAAACATATGCAACATAAAAATCCAGACTTAAAAATTACTAAGTAAATAAATGAAATTTAATTTTAATAAAAACCTTATTTAGGCTCTTGGATTTTGCATGAAAATAAAATGAAGCCAGTGTAACAAAGTCGCCAGAAGAACTCTTGGAATATTCTCCAGCACGCTCAGTAAAACCTAAAAGCTGTTTGACTTATAAAACTGAGAGTGAAAAGAGTTTTTACACCCTATATTTATTTTATTCCTCTTTTGTAGAAGTCTCTTTGATGTAGAAATGTTTTTAAATGCATCTTTTTTTTTCTTTTTATGTTCCCAAGACTTTTGCACAGTACTGCAGGTACTTTTCTAAACGTGCTGGAGAATATGTTGGAGTTCTTCTGGTAACCTGTTGGAGTTCACACTGGCTCCTTTTTATTAAATAAACTTTCTATCTATAAACCCAGGAGCCTTACATTCCCTTTCCATCTGAAAACTGGTGTTACGTGTAATATGTTGCTTTCTTTCCAAATATGCAAATGTTCTTTATTCATTAAAGAATTATTCGGAATTAGAATTAATTAATTATTTATTAAGCATATTAAGCCTTTTCAAGTTATGTTTGGAAATGTTGAATTTTGTACATAATTATGCAGACATGATAAACATATATAACCAAATGTGTACTACAGATAATACGGTGCCTAAGACTTTTGCACAGCACCGTATATTCTGTACACTCTAGTCTTTGAACTATACACTTTACAATCTTACATACTAACTAAAATCTAAAGTTTAAAGTCTAAATTCTAAACAGAACATTCTAAACCATACTATATAAACTGTTTTTTTTTCTAAACTGTTAAATCTAAACTTAAAACTCTACATTGTTGACTGTTGTTAGATTGTAAAATCGAAATTTTCTAAACTTTAAACTTTAAACTGTAAATTCTGACCAGTGATCTATAAAATCTTACCTGTAAACTTTAATCTGGTAACTCTAAAATTCAAAATTCAATTCTAAAAAAAAAATTGGTGTAAAATCTATATTCCAAATAATAAACTGTAAACTCTTCATTATTTGGAATATAGAATGTAATAATTTTTTTAACTGAACCATTGAATCTAAACTGTAAACTCGACAATATAAAATATATGTGTTTAACTCTAAACTGTAAAATTTGTAAAAAAAAAAAAAAGTAAAATTATAAATTATACGATCGAATTCTAAACTTTAAACTGTTTACTCTAAATTTTACCTATGAACTTTAAAATGTAAATTGTAAACTTTACGATCTTAAATATACACGTTAAATTCTAAACGGTAAAAACTAAAATAAAAACAAAGAACTGTAACTATTTTTTTCTTTTCTAAAATGTGACTTGTTAACTTCAAACTCTAAAAAAAAAAAAAAAGACAAAAAAGGGAAGATTATAAATTGTAAAATCCAAATAAAAAAAAAAATCAATATAAACTTTAAAATCTAAACTGTAAACTGGTAACTCTAAAATTTTTAACTATAAACTTTAAAATGTTAAATTAAAACATGAACTCTAAACTTTAAACAGTAAACTTTAAAAAAAAAAAAAAAATCCTAAATTTGAACTGTAAACTCTAAACTGTGCTCTTTGAAACGTAGTATGTTTAATGTGAGTATGGCTGATCCTTTCTTCCTTCCTTCCGTCTTTCCCTCCTTCCTTCCTACCCGACCTCACACACACACACACTTCCTCTGATGTAGAGGCCATGCTGTAGTGGATCTGTTTGACTGATCCTGTATGACTCTAACCGCTTGTTAAAAACTGGAAAAATATATAATCTCTCTTTCTCTCTCTCTCTCTCACTCTCTCTCTCACTCTCTCTCTCTTTCTCTACAGTTGCTTTAAGCATATTTTTCTTTGTGACTGTGTGTGTAATCCCTGATTCTCTGTGAACGATAGTAAACCATGTTCTCTCTCTCTTACTCTCTCTCTCTCTCTCTCTCTCTCTCTCTCTCTCTCTCTGTCACATCCCGTATCCGTGTCTGGGATTAGATCTGATCTCAGTGTTTTGGCCTCAGGCTTTCCTCACTGATCCCTCACCCCTGTTAGTCATTCGCTTGCTTATTTTATTTGGAGGAAAGAAGCTGTGTTCTTTCAGAGTAGCTTAATGTTATATGTGCATATTTATTTTGTTTGTGTGTGTGTGTGTGTGTGTGTGTTACTATAAAAGCATAAACCGGTGTATTTGATCACATAATTGTGTAGCTGCTTTATTGGCTTAAAGCGAAAGCAATTTTCTGTTCTGTCCCCGCTGCACGCCGCACACTTCCCCGTGGTGCGTCCCCTCGTATCTTACAGCGTATGAATCCAGGTGTGTTCTCAGCACCACTGACGCTTTCCTTAAGCTCGATTTTATTTTCTGGATTAAATTCCCGAAAGGAGCGCGGATACACAGCTAAACACTCGCAGCATCTCGAATAGGAATTAATATTCACAAAAACATTCTGCTTCTTTATTTATTTATTTATTTGTTTGTTTATTTTTCATCATAGTGTGGTAGTCTCCCTCTCTTTGTTAGCCTTGTAAAAAAATTATACTTTAAAATATGTATTTAAAGGATTATTTGATTGAAAATTTTTTTAAAAGGTTTTAAAATCATTGCATTACAATTATAATGGACCTATTTTATAGGGAGTATTTTTTATTTGTTCATTTAATTTAATTTATTTATTTTGTTAATTTTGTTAAAAAAGCTTTGATGACTTCAAAAATGTGATTGAAAGTTTATAAAAAATCTATATTTGTTTATTTGTTGTTTTCTAGCTTACTTTAATGCATTTTTTTTTTTTTTTTTTTTGGAAACTCAGGTTTGTCCCAGTTCTGCAATGAAATTAATACTGTATCTACTAACATTTAAAAAGAATTTGCTGAAATAAAATCAATTTACTGTGAAAAAGCATTAGGTATTAGTACCTGCACCTGCGTCTTAGAACAATCACATGTTCTTATGCATTTCATGAATTATTTTATTTTATTTTATTTTTTTATATTTTTTTAACCCTGCTGTTTTTTTCTTTTTTTGGACTCCTGTCCATGTCACATGTCTAATTATATGGTCGTGACTCGCTGACCTCCCACATGAACCAGATGTTATGGGAGAAAATCATTTTCCCGTCAAAATGTCAAAAGTTGTGTCTCAAGACCCGGAGCATGACATCGACATTTCACTTCCTCTGTAAAAATCTGTGTTTTTTGCTTTTTTGCTTTTGCTATATTTTTTAACACTGTTGTAATTAGACCACGCTGTAAGTTATAAAAGAAAATACTACTATTACTAATAATAATAACAATGATGATGATAATAATAATAATTATAATCATAATGCTTTGAATTATGTAAAAGAGAGATAAATAAAACATTCTCCTGAATACATTAGACCTATAATTCTAAAATTGTATGTATAAATTTAATATACGTTAAATTTTAATTTTATTAATTAATTTCATTTGCCATGATTTATTTATTCATTTATTGTTTATTTTTTATAAGAAACTAAAATAAGTATGGATAGGTAATTAATCAAAAGTAAAAAGTAAATATACTGTATATTTAAGTGAATAATTTTAATGATATTTATTTAAAACAAATGTACTTTTAATTTTGCAAAAAATAATTTTAATATAATTTAAAGAACATTTAAAGAACAAATATTACAACTCAATGAATATTTTGTTTGAAATGTTCTTTTAAACAATATTTATATTTGAATTTAATACCATTATTATTATTATTATTATTATTATTATTATTATTATTATTATTATAGCAGCTTGAAGCTCTGAGCAGAACCATGTGGAAGTGCCTAAGAGTCTTAAGTCGTCTGCATTGTTCAGAAGAGAGTAATTCAGACTGGAGAGGGCTAAAGTCTGACCCTGTCTCTCTGACTTACATCTCCAAACTCTTATCAGAATGTCACACTGAGCTCGTTGCATGTCTGAGTCCCAAACATTCTCTTCCACTCCACTTTACCTCTTCACCCTGAACACTGTGGGAGACGGAGATTCGGGACATGATCCTCTGCCACATGGCATCTCGTTTTTGTGTTTCTTTCTTTTCCCCCCTCTAAACCAGGCTGATGTTTGACTCTGACAAAGCTTCCTCTGTCGACTCGACTACAGAATTTTCTAGTAACAGATAATGCTCAGTGATAATGCTCTGTGATGTAGAGCACTGGAGTGAGGCCAGAGAACATTTTTATCATGGCCCGAGGCTGCTCCGACATCGGTCAGCGAAGGTCGAGATTAGAAAGGACAGCGCTTCTTCTTAAGACCAGTAAACGCTTCAGAAAACTGAACCGTAAGCTGATTATAAAGTCCCGGGTTACTGCAAACAAGTTGATCTGTCATAATTTAAGCCTGGACAAGTAATTTTAACTCGAACTCGTGAACATACACATAGCTAAAGATCAAGGATGTGAACGTATGAAACTTGTGTAAAACCTACAGAGCTGGTGTACTGTAAGGAGCACTGCATACCCTACAGTATACTGTATACTGTAGATCAGTGCATAACCTATACTGTATAGATCACTGAAAGTATAACCTATACTGTATAGATCAGTGCATAACCTATACTGTATAGATCAGTGCATAACGTATACTGTATAGATCAGTGTATAACCTATACTGTATAGATCACTGAAAGTATAACCTATACTGTATAGATCAGTGCATAACGTATACTGTATAGATCAGTGCATAACGTATACTGTATAGATCACTGAAAGTATAACCTATACTGTATAGATCAGTGTATAACGTATACTGTATAGATCAGTGTATAACCTATACTGTATAGATCAGTGTATAACCTATACTGTATAGATCAGTGTATACCCTATACTGTATAGATCAGTGTATAACCTATACTGTATAGATCATACCCTATACTGTATAGATCAGTGCATAACCTATACTGTATAGATCAGTGTATAACCTATACTGTATAGATCAGTGTATAACCTATACTGTATAGATCAGTGCATAACGTATACTGTATAGATCACTGAAAGTATAACCTATACTGTATAGATCAGTGTATAACGTATACTGTATAGATCAGTGTATAACCTATACTGTATAGATCAGTGTATAACCTATAGTGTATAGATCAGTGCATAACGTATACTGTATAGATCACTGAAAGTATAACCTATACTGTATAGATCAGTGTATAACGTATACTGTATAGATCAGTGTATAACCTATACTGTATAGATCAGTGTATAACCTATACTGTATAGATCAGTGCATAACGTATACTGTATAGATCACTGAAAGTATAACCTATACTGTATAGATCAGTGTATAACTTATACTGTATAGATCAGTGTATAACCTATAGTGTATAGATCAGTGTATAACGTATACTGTATAGATCAGTGTATAACCTATGCTGTATAGATCAGTGTATAACCTATACTGTATAGATCACTGAAAGTATAACCTATACTGTATAGATCAGTGTATAACCTATACTGTATAGATCAGTGCATAACGTATACTGTATAGATCAGTGTATTACCTATGCTGTATAGATCAGTGTATAACCTATACTGTATAGATCACTGAAAGTATAACCTATACTGTATAGATCAGTGTATAACGTATACTGTATAGATCAGTGCATAACCTATACTGTATAGATCAGTGTATAACGTATACTGTAGATCAGTGCATAACCTATACTGTATAGATCACTGAAAGTATAACCTATACTGTATAGATCAGTGTATAACGTATACTGTATAGATCAGTGTATAACCTATAGTGTATAGATCACTGAAAGTATAACCTATACTGTATAGATCAGTGTATAACCTATACTGTATAGATCACTGAAAGTATAACCTATACTGTATAGATCAGTGTATAACGTATACTGTATAGATCAGTGTATAACCTATACTGTATAGATCACTGAAAGTATAACCTATACTGTATAGATCAGTGCATAACGTATACTGTATAGATCAGTGTATAACCTATACTGTATAGATCACTGAAAGTATAACCTATACTGTATAGATCAGTGTATAACGTATACTGTATAGATCAGTGTATAACCTATACTGTATAGATCAGTGTATAACCTATACTGTATAGATCATACCCTATACTGTATAGATCAGTGTATAACCTATACTGTATAGATCAGTGTATAACCTATACTGTATAGATCAGTGTATACCCTATACTGTATAGATCAGTGCATAACCTATACTGTATAGATCAGTGTATAACCTATAGTGTATAGATCAGTGCATACCCTATACTGTATAGATCAGTGTATAACCTATACTGTATAGATCAGTGCATAACCTATAGTGTATAGATCAGTGCATACCCTATACTGTATAGATCAGTGTATAACCTATACTGTATAGATCAGTGTATAACCCATACTGTATAGATCAGTGTATAACCTATACTGTATAGATCAGTG
The DNA here is from genome assembly GCF_024256425.1 of Clarias gariepinus. NCBI lineage: Eukaryota > Metazoa > Chordata > Actinopteri > Siluriformes > Clariidae > Clarias > Clarias gariepinus. The sequence continues at coordinate 24,922,659 of NC_071119.1, forward strand.
CATAACCTATAGTGTATAGATCAGTGCATAACGTATACTGTATAGATCAGTGTATAACCTATACTGTATAGATCAGTGTATAACCCATACTGTATAGATCAGTGTATAACGTATACTGTATAGATCAGTGTATAACCCATAGGGATTAGTATTTAACTGAAGGGGAAAGCCTATATAATGTATATCTGATAAGGATTGGTGCACAGTCTATATACTGGGTATATAATACAGTATAAAGAGATGTATTTTGTACAAAGGGGGTTGTGTTTGATGTATACTGTATATATGACATATAGAATTATCAGTGTATAACCTATTGGAACTGGTGTATAACTTATAGAACTAAAGATGTCAGTGTATAACCTACATATCTGGTATATAAACTGAAAGTATTAATATATAACCTATAGAAATCAGTGTAAAACCTATAAAACTGGTGTATAACCAATGAGTATCACTCATGGCCAAAATTGTTGGCACCCCTGAATTTTTGACTAGAAAATCAATCCATGTTTAGCTATACACATGTTTATTCCCTTTGTGTGTATTGGAACATAACAAAAAAGGAGGAAAAAAACAAATTTATTGGCACCCTTTTAAAATTGTGGATAATGGATAAATAAGACTGTTTCAAGCATGCTTTGCTCCTTTAAACTCACCTAGGGCATGTTACAGGTGTGGGCAATATAAAAACCACACTTGAAAGCAGATAAGAAGGAGAAAAGTTCACTTAGTGTTTGCATTGTGTGTCTGTGTGTGCCACACTAAACATGGACAACAGAAAAAGGAAAAGAGAACTGTGTAAGGACTTGAGAACCAAAATTGTGGATAAATACCAACAATCTCAAGGTTACAAGTCTACTGTATCTCCAGAGAGCTAGATTCGCCTTTGTCCACAGTGTGCAACATTATCAAGAAGTTTGCAACCCATGGCACTGTAGCTAATCTCCCTGGGTTATCTGTCGACATTTAAATGAAAGAAACGCTATGGCAGGAGACCCTGGAGGACCCCGCTGCTGACACAAAAAAGCAAGACTATAGTTTGCCAAAATGTACTTAAGTAAGCCAAAATCCTTCCGGGAAAATGTCTTGTGGACAGATGAGACCAAGATAGAGCTTTTTGGTAAAGCAGATCATTCTACTGTTTACTGAAAGTAGGTAAAGGTTGAGGTTCAAAGATCTTTTGAGGTTGTTTTTCCTGCCACTGGCACCGGGTCCCTCGACTATGTGCAAGGCATCATAAAATCTAAGGATTACCAAAGGATTTTGGGTGGCACTGTAGGGCCCAGTGTCAGAAAGCTGGGTTTGTGTCCAAGATCTTGGGCTTTCCAGCAAGACAATGACCCCAAACATACTTTAAAAAGCACCCAGAAATAGATGGAAACAAAGCGCTGGAGAGATCTGAAGTGGCCAGCAGTGAGTCCAGATCTAAATTCTATTGAACACCTGTGGAGAGATCTTAAAATTGCTGTTGGGAAAAGGCGCCCTTCCAATATGAGATAACTGAAGCAGTTTGCAAAGGAAGAGTGGTCCAAAATTCCAGGTGAGAGGTGTAAAACACTTATTGATGATTATAGGAAGCGGCTTCAGTTTTTCCAAACGGTGTGCAACCAAGTAAAAGTTAAGTTAAGGGTGCCAATAATTTTGTCCAGCCCATTTTTGAAGTTTTGTGTGACATTATACAAATTACCTTTTTTCCTCCTTTGTTTTTGTTCCAATACAGACAGAGAGAATAAACATGTGTATAACAAAACATGTGTTAATGCAACACTTTTCAGTCAGAAATACTCGATTTTCTGGAAAAATTTCAGGGGTGCCAACAATTTTGGCCATGACTAGTTTCTAAAAAGCAATGTATAATCTATAGATATTCAATTTAGTTACATTTTATTTATATAGCACCTTTAACAATGGGTATTGTCACAAAGCAGCTTGCTGTTCATAACCAAGAAAGATCAGTGTATAGCCCACATAACTTGGCCCACTTGCACACCAGAGTCGCTCTGCCAGTGACCGGACCATAGAAGGTCCCAGAAGGTCCCAGGCTCAAACCCCACCACCACCTTGTTGGGCCCTTGATCAAGGCCCATAACCCTCAATTACTCAGATGTGTAATGAGATAAAAATGTAAGATGCTCTGGATAAGTGCGTCTGCTAAATACCGTAGGGATTAGTGTATAACCTTTAGGACTAGTGTCTAATCCATATACCCAGTGTCTAACTAATATAACCTGTGTCTAACCAATAGAACCTGTGTCTAACCAATAGAACCAGTGTCTAACCAATAGAACCAGAGTCTAACTTTTAGAACCAGTGTCTAACCAATAGAACCAGAGTCTAACCTATAGAACCAGTGTCTAACCAATAGAACCTGTGTCTAACCAATAGAACCAGTGTCTAACCTATAAAACCAGTTTCTAACCTATAGAACCTGTGTCTAACCAATAGAACCAGTGTCTAACCAATAGAACCAGAGTCTAACTTTTAGAACCAGTGTCTAACCAATAGAACCAGTGTCTAACCTATAAAACCAGGGTCTAAACTATAGAACCAGTGTCTAACCAATAGAACCAGAGTCTAACCTTTAGAACCAGGGTCTAACCTTTAGAACCAGTGTCTAACCTATAGAACCAGAGTCTAACCAATAGAACCAGAGTCTAACCTTTAGAACCAGGGTCTAACCTTTAGAACCAGTGTCTAACCTATAGAACCAGAGTCTAACCTATAGAACCAGAGTCTAACCTTTAGAACCAGTGTCTAACCAATAGAACCAGTGTCTAACCAATAGAACCAGAGTCTAACCTTTAGAACCAGGGTCTAACCTATACTGTAGAACCAGTGTCTAACCTATAGAACCAATGTCTAACCTATAGAACCAGTGTCTAACCAATAGAACCTGTGTCTAACCAATAGAACCAGAGTCTAACTTTTAGAACCAGTGTCTAACCAATAGAACCAGAGTCTAACCTATAGAACCAGTGTCTAACCAATAGAACCTGTGTCTAACCAATAGAACCAGTGTCTAACCAATAGAACCAGTGTCTAACCTATAAAACCAGAGTCTAACTTTTAGAACCAGTGTCTAACCAATAGAACCAGAGTCTAACCTATAGAACCAGTGTCTAACCAATAGAACCAGTGTCTAACCAACAGAACCAGTGTATCATACAGAATGAATGTATATTCTACAGAACTAGTGTATAACCTATAGATCTAGATTGTGGTTTACTTTCTTCACCCCCCCCACCCTTTATTTGTATTAAAGTTTTTTTTTTCTTCCTTTATTTTTTATTTTTATTTTTCATCAGGTAGCATGACGGTGACCAAAAGCAAGACAAATACAGACAAGGCCAAAACTTTATAAATTTTAGGCAGTCTATGTTCGTGTGTGTGTGTGTGTGTGTGAGTGTGTGTGTGTGTGTGTGTGTGTGAGTGTGTGTGATGAGCGGTGTGTGGAAATGGAGGAAAACTAACTGCAGTGTGATGGGTTTAGAGCGATTACCTCTCCATCATCACTTCATCTCAGCACCAGCCAATCACTCTGAAACAGGTCTTGGTATTAAGGCCAGGGGAGCGGGAGATTACTCTGTGTGTGTGTGTGTGTGTGTGTGTGTGCGTGTGTGTGTGTGTGTGTGTGTGGAGATGTGTCAACGAAGCAGTTAATGAATCGGTGGTGCCTGCAGAATATGATTGGTTCTCCTTTAGCCTGTTTAATCAGCACCTTGTTCCGGGGTCCAAAGAGAGGAGAGGGTTTTATTTATTTATTTATTTTTATTTTATTTTTTTCCGAGAGGAGCAATGAGGTTAAACCTCCATGTGATGCAGTGACCCGATATGAATCCCTGTACAGTATACGAGCTCATATGGACGTCTTCCATACTAACGTCCTCCAACACTAAACCCAGTAGTTAGAGAAGGTCCACGCGTCCAGGCATTAAAACACACCATCACGTGCTGTTGTAGTGAGATAATCAGAGACCGGATGATGTTTCAGGTTACGATGATTGTTGCAGAACATCCACAGAAGATGTTAAACGTCTTTGATTAATTTCTTCTTTTTTTTTTTGGTTCCGTGGCACGTCTGCAGTACTAATCCCTCCGAGTGAGCCGTTACACCCGATCTACTTTAACTCCTTCTGACCGGCTGTCGTCTTTAACCGGCCCTGCGGTTCAATAAAACTGAAATATTGTCTCTCTGCATCAGAGGTGAATAGCAGAAAAGAAGAAGAAGAAAAAAAGAAAAGAAAAAAAACCTCCAATGCCACCAGCATCATTTAAGCAACGAGTTCTTTTAACTGTCTTCAGTGATTAAAGCTATTCAGGCGCAGTTTGATTTAATTTAATTGCTTTTGTGATCCATTTTTTTTTTTGGTGTGTTTGAGAGATGATCTGCACATTAAACAGTGAGGCTGACTGATGAAATATAATCCTGACTATAGCCAGCTGAGAGAGAGAGAGAGAGAGAGAGAGAGAGACGTCCCCCTTTCCCTGCAATAACTCTGATCCTAATGGATATTAGCTAAAGAATAAATTTAACCACTGCTCTGAGTGCTTGTTAATGGCACGCCAGTAATTCAGAAATCCCCAGCTGCATTTCTATAGATTTTTAGCGCGAGATGAGTCTGTCAGTAAATTAACACCAGATATTATATTATAAAAGGAATAAATATGGAAAATAAAAAAAAAAGGTTTAACAAAAAGGACCTTCATGACTTTATTCATTTTTCTCTATTCTCAGTCCCGTCAGTCCCATGGCCTGTTTTCTTCCTGGCACAGATTGAGAAGAATTGGCTGTTCATATTTATGTAGGCCACACACACACACACACACACACACACACACAAACACAAACACACACACAAAGCAGTTTCTCTTTAACTGCAAAAAATGACCTTTAACATACACCCCTCTCGTCCAAACTCATTAACCGCCCCCTCCTGTTTCCGAAAGAGAGACGGAGGATTGTTTTGCAGATGCGATAGAGAGATTGAAAAAGAGAAGGACAGAGCGGGGTTTTGGCCTTTGGCGATATTCATTACAGACTCCATCTGCTTCTTTGACTTTTCTCCATCCTTTTATTTCATGTTCTTACCTTTATCTCGTCCTACTTCTCCTGTTGCTTTTATTCCACCTTACACCTCCTCTTTCCTGTTTCCTCCCTCCGTTACTTTCTTTCTTTATCTTTGCATGTCCTAGTTGTCTTTCCTTTCCTTTTTTATGGCATATCTATTATTTAATTTCTTTACTTTATTAATTTTTTATTTTCTTTAACTTTTATTTTTAAATGTTTCATTTTTTTACGTTTTTCTTTAAACATTTAACTCTCTGTCCTTTCCTTCTTTTTCCTATTTCTTGTCATTTTTTTTATTCTGTTTTTTTCTCAACCTTTCTGTCCATTTCTTTTTTCCTCTGTTAATTCTTAATGATCGTGTTGCTTTCTTTCCTTTTCTTTTCTATTACCACCTGTCTTCGTCATCCATGTTTCCTTTCCATGTTTTTTTTTTTACCTTCAGTATCCGTCCATTAATTATTTATTTTCCATCCTCTCTATTGCTTGTTATTTACTTTCTTTTCTTTTCTTTCTTGTTTCCTCTATTCATTTTTGTACGCTCCATTCCTCCCCACATGCACTCCTTTACTTCTTTCTTTACCACCTTTTTATTTCTATTTATTTCTTTCCATGTAGAAATTTTCTTCTCTTTATTTTAACCTTCTCTCTCTCTCTCCTCTTTTCCCTTCATCCCTCATTTCTGTCTCGTTCTTGTTTCCTCTATTCATTCCTAATGACCTTGTTCATTCATTTCCTTTTCTATTATTACCTCTTAGTCATCCTTGTTTCCTTAGTTTTCATCCACTCCATCCTTCCATTAATTATTCGTGTTCTACCTTTCTTTCTTTTCTCTTGCTCGTCATTTACTTCCTTTCCTTTCTTTTCTTGTTTTCTTTGTTCATTCTTAACGACTCTGTTCTTTCTTTTCTGTCATTATTAATCTTCATTATTGAAGATTCCACTCCTTCGAGTCCTTCTTTCCTATCTACAGTATATCGTACCTGCCGATTACTTTCTTTACTTTTTTACTCTTTCTTCACCTTTACACTTTCCTGCCGCTCTTCTCTCCTTGCCTTCCTCCCCCTTTCCTTCCTCCTCGCTTTTCCCTCCTTCTCCTCTCCGTCACTGAAACTTGGCCTCATGCACTCATTGGTAATTAGCAGTGGCTTTGTGCAATTACAGTTGTTTTGGTTGGCTTTATTTTCAGCGTTCCGCCTGATTTGATTTGGCTCGCGCGTGTCCTTGACGATGCGCCCAGACGCTTGACGTTGCCCTTTGAAGGCTCCCATCCAACGACTGCTTCCTGTTTTGTTTTTCGATCGTTCAAAAGGCGAGTTTGGTCTGTTTAATAAACAGAGACCCTTCGTAACCGCAATTAAGCCGCCAACCAAGCGTGGCAGATTAGAAGACTGCGCAGTTCGCATTGCCAAGCGGAGCAACAGTTGACTACGCCGCTTAGAGGAACATTCGGTTGAGGAAATTCAATTTTGTTATATTTCTAACTCAATTACCAAGGCGGATTTCATCATGTCAAAGTCTGACGTTGGATCCACAACCCCCCCCCCCCCAGAGGATCATGTTAGATGTGGCACTTTAAATGTACGTGGCCTTTATAGATCAACGGAAAAACAGAATAAAAGATTTGATAGACGGGGTCAACTGGCGAGACAGACCTCCAGCTCTCTATGTGGTAAGCAGGAGAGATGTGATGATCCTTTCTTCTCTTCCTCTGTAGTAAATCCCAGTCTCTCCGTCATGGCCCGAGGCGGCGTTTTTCGCTGCTAGACATGCTCCGCGTCATCTCCTTGTCGTGACTGACAAGGACTTTGAAAGTGATTCATGCTCGTGTATTCCTGCGATGAAGCTGTAGCGTGAGCTCGGGTCGACCGGCGCGGTGGCAGTGACTTCGGTGTTCAGTCCGACTGTCACTCCAGCCTCTCTGTTTCTCTAGCTCTCTCTCTCTCATGATCATTCCCTCCACGGGTTTCCCGGTCTGAAGGTCTTTTAGGGATGTGAGGTGTCGGGAGTCGATACAGTACGTGCAGCACATAGACTTAGTGCTTAAATGACATACTGTATACCATCCCCCTGTCCACACCCCTGTTTCGTGAAGATGAGGGTTCTGGGAATGCACTCTTCTTTCCTTTCCTCTCCTCTTCTATTCTTTTCTCCTTTCTGTCCATCTATTTACTCTCTTTTTTCTCCTTCCCTGTCTTTTTCTTCACTTCCCTTTACATGCTTCTCTTTTACTTTCCTTCTTTCTCCTTTTAGTTATTTTTCCATTTAGTTTATTTTCTTTAATTTCCTCTTCTCTTCTTCCCATTCCCTTTCCCTTCTTCTGCTTACACTTCCTTTCATTTCTGTTCCTCCCCTTTTCTTTTCTCTTTCTTTTCTGCTGCTTTCTTTTCTTTCCTTTTGTTTTTTCTCCTCTTCTTTCCCATCTTTTCCTTCCCTTTTATTAACTTCCATTTCTGTTCCTGTCCGTTCACTCCTCCTTTATCCTTTCCTTCTGGTTCAGTTCCTTTGATTTCTTTCACTCCTCCTGTTTCCTTTCCCCTTCTTTCATTTCATTTGTGTTTCTTTTCTTTCCTTTCACTCCTCCTGTTTCCTTTCCTTTTTCTCTTCTCCGTTCTATACCGTTCCTTTACTCTTCTTACTTGTTTTCCTATTCCCTACCCCCATCCCTCCTTCCTAACTTTTTCTTCCTGCTTACCGTGTTTCCTTCTCTTCCTTCATTTTCCTCTTTTCCTTCTTCCTATATTTCCACATACAATCACAACCTGTTTCTGTTCTCCTTTTTTCCCTCTCTTTCTTCTCTCTTGCCTCATGATCATTCTTTCCACGCGTTCGACTGTGTGAAGGTCTTTCAGAGATGCGAGGTATCTGGAGGCTTCCTTTGAGCCAATATGTGGAACAGGTACTTTGTGGCTTTGTAAAAATTCCCATAAAGACTAGGTGACTAATAATGGCGATAGAAACTCAACATCCCATTTTAGTTCCATTGTGCGCAGGCAGGAGTTCTGTCTGTAAAAATACATCAGTGTGTCAGAGTGCAGCGCTTTATAGTAGCTCTTCAAATAGGCTTTTTACTTCTTCTTCTTTTTTTCTTTTTTTTTTTTACCAACATGGTCTGGCGCTTGCACATTCATAAAAAATGGAGAAAAAAAAAAACAGATAAAAAGTTTCAAGGTTTCAGTTCAGGGTAAAGCAAGAGTTAGCATTTCTATTATTGTATTTTACTTTGTTTGCGTAAAATCAAATAAAATGAAACCACTTTGGCCTAGTTTATACAAATTTGCACAAACTTCACATTAGATCTGTTTTTCTTATAACCTGTGCTCTTCATTCAGGATACACTAACTGCTCCTTATAGAACGCGCATGCAAATAAACAGCTTTCTTTTGGAACTTGACCTTTCTGATTATTATTATTATTATTATTATTATTATTATTATTATTATTACCAAACGCTTTAATGAAGCCAGAGTACTGTAATTTGAACCACCAGCATTGCTCTGATCCGGCTGTGAGCATGAAGCCGTAGGCTGATACTCATGACTAGAGGCACGATCGCAAGTGTGATATTACTTTTATATAAAGTTCTTTTAATATCAAAATGAATATGAAGTAGCTGACATTTCAGACACAATAGGGTTTATTTTTCGCTTGGTTAATAGAAACCCTTCTATAAAGAAGCTAGCACTGGATAGAGCACTGAACTGTGTGTTGCCATAGTAACACACGGATTGACAGTCGGTAGTAAGTGTACCAATGTTGCAGTAGTTGAAGTAGTAGGTACTGTTTTTAGTGTAATAAACTATTGTTCCATTTGGGAACTCCATTGATGTGAGGTCAGATACGGTTTATCCAATCAGATTAGTTGACCGGAACTGACTGTATATGGTAAGGGGGTAAGGGTCCATCCATGTGGCATCAGATGATAAATACTCCACACCCTTGGGGTAGTAGCAGGTGTTTACAGTTTCTTACAAGGCATTTGAGGGTGAAGGACCCTGTTCAAGAACCCAACAGCTAAACAATGCCGCGGCTCGAATCAGGGACCTTCTGATCAATCCTTGTTACAGTATTTGTTTATTTTTGCTTTGCCTTTATTCTGGGGGGTTGTTCCTTTATTCTGTCACAACCTGCACAGTTTTTCTGGCCTTAGTACTGTACCGGAACTGATTCTTAGTACTGTAGCTGGGTAAACATTTGAGCAGTCCGAGTTAAGAGTATTGCTCAAAGGTCAAACAGTGGCGACACGGCGGTGGTTAGGTTTAAACTCCCTGACACTCCCATCAGCCTACCAGATCCTCAACAGTTTGAGCCCCTGAACTGACTGGATAATTGGAATTAATTATTCTTCTCAATCAACCTGTCACTTTTTGCCAGTGTAACTGCTGTAGCTATCTGTGAATTTGTGTGTTTGCATTATCTTTTCCTCAAATCAGATTACAAAAGATTTCAGATTCAAAAGATTGTCAGTGGTTAGCACTGTGGCCTTGCAGGGTCCTGGTTCGATTTGATTCCTGGCCATACTCGATTCCCGTATCTGTGTGCATGGATTTTGCATGTTCTCCCTATGCTTGTTGGGTTTCTGTGTACTCCGGTTTCCTCCCACAGTCCAAAGACATGCAGATTAGGCTAATTGGCGTTCCCAAATTGTCCAGAGTTCTTGAGTGAGTGTATGTGTGTGTGCCCTGGATTGGCACCTTGTCCAGGGTGTACCCTGCCTCGTGCCCTAAGCCTCCCGGGCTATGCTCCAGGCCCCCTGAGACCCTGAATACAGGATAAAGCGGTATGAACGATGGGTGAGTGAGTGATAGTGTATGCAGTTACAGTATGGAGGTACAGACTGGATGGGTATTTCTTCACTCAAGAAATGCAGACCAATCCTGGCTACTCCTACAGTTTTACACTTTTTCTCGTGTATAACCATGCATAAAAATTTCTCAGTTGATTATTACTCATTCACACCCTACGGGCAATTTGGGAACGCCAATCAGCCTAACCTACATTTGGACTGTGGGAGGAAACCCACCAAGCACGTGGAGAACATGCGAACTCCATGCACACAGAGCTGGGAATCGAGCCTGGCCTGGAATCGAACCCAGACCCTGGAGGTACAAGGCGACAGTGCTAACCAGGGGGGTCAGTGGTAGCTCAGTGGTTATTGCATTGGACTACGGTTCGGAAGATCCAATGTTCAAACCCCACAACCACCAAGTTGCCACTCTTGGGCCCTTGAGCAAGGCCCTTAACCCTCAACTGCTCAGATATGTAACGAGATAAAGAATGTAAGTCGCTCTGGATAAGATCATCTGCCAAAATGCCTAAATGTAACCACTACACCACCATGCTGCCTGAGTTGATTATATTTCCCCAATTTATAACATGGTGCCCTGATAAACACCTCCATTACAATATCAGTTGATAGCATTAAGTTTACTGAATCACAAGTCGAGAGGTCATTAACATAAGCTCTGCCCATTGGTTTGGTCTTTGAGGATAAAACTACTAATTGATAAGAAGGAGCAAAGCCAAAAACAAAAAAAACAACAACCAACAACTGACCACTCTTTGATCAATTTTAAGCACCATAAGCCATTTGTACTGTTTTTATTTTGATAGTTCATTTTTGTTCCCCAAACTAAATATCCTCAGGCAAACAGTAGCCCAATCTTCTTCATAATGTATACATCAAGTCTACCTTTAAACGTAATGAAGTTAGCGCTGCTCATGGATTCAGTTGGCACCGAGAACATTATTAATAATAGCTTAAAAAATGGTGATGCATGTTAACATGCCACAGATGAATTCATATATCGACGTGTGATTATGGAATTACATGAAAATAAAATATTGAAGCGTACGCAATCAATAATTAGTGTAATTGAGTTATGTTCAGCCTGGAGGTAAAAACACTCATGCAATAATACACATTCACAAACCACGGATTCCTGCACATGTAAAGCCAGACATCGAACCCAGGATCGATCATTCTTCTCACCAGCCTTTGACAGTCAAAACTCAGGGTTTGGATTGAGTGCAAAATGGAGATGTTTGTAAAGTTGCAAATTTATCTGCGTGTTTATTCTACCATCACCGACAGCATAACTCCAAGTGTCATAGGGCTTCTATGGTTCTCAATGTGTTTGCGTCAACGTAACAAGCATGGCCATCTCTTATTAAAAGGGTATCAAGAGGAAATATTATATCTAGAAGAGACCATCCATCATGAGAGAACATTTGTCAGAGGAGTAGTCCAAGGTTAAACCTAGCTAACCCTATCCACTGTATCCTCTCTTCTCACACCAACTAACTTCATGTCCTCTCTCACTACATTTATAAATCTACTCTTTGGTCTTCCTCTAGACCTCCTGGCTGGCAGTTCCAACATCAGTATCCTTCTACCAAAATATTCACAATCTCTCCTCTGAACATGTCCAAACCACCTCAAACTGGCCTCTCTGACTTTATCTCCAAAACATCAAACATGGGTTATCCCTCTGATGTTCTCACTGTATCCTTGTAACTCTTGAAGGAACGTTAACATCTCCATCACTCCCTCCTGTCGTTTCTTCAGTGCCACCAAGGGTGGTGTTCCTCATGATGTTGCTTCAACATGGGTCTTAGGTGTTTCCAGGAACCCAACTAATTTTATGTAGCACCAGAACTAATAAACAGGTTGTGCAGGAATTTAGTGAGCTTCAATAAAATGGGATATTTTGGTTAGATGAATGATTTCAGTGCCAAGGAAAAGCAGTCCAGGTTCAAGTTGGAACACTACAAAATGTGGAGAGGTTCAGGCAGGTGAATACTTATGCAGCACACCGCTTATTTGTGTAAATATAATATCAGAGAGACATTTGTGGAGTCACCTTTATATTGATGCTTTCCTCAGAGGTAGTGACTTCATAACATAGAAGCTGTTATTGTGGCTTTTGCCTACACTGACGTTTTTACTGTAATGGAATCTGAGCTGCTGAAGATCATCTCCAGAGTAAACATTCATATTTATCTCTTTACCTTTTGGATGGATTTGAATGTGTGTGTGTGTGTGTGTGGGTGTGGATAGATGTGGGTGGAAATAGAGATCTCACGTGTCAGGGGAGAGCAGTTGCTAACTGGCACCACTTCCTTTCATAAGCGGAATAAATCTTTGCTCGGTGCAGTGAATGTAATCAGACAGTGTGCAGAGGGCAATGCCTGGCACCACTCGGCCCTCATCGCTCTTCTCAACAACCTTAGGAATTATCCTGACACACAGTACGGGTGTGATGTAAATACTTTCCACGCAAAAGATGCGCTGTTATCTACTATTTTTTGTAAGATGGAATTACAAAGAAAATAAGTAGATTTATTTTTTAAGGGACGTATTTTTCTTCTTTTTTTCTATGAACACAATGTAAATAAAAGTAGGAAGGAAGGAACAGATAAATCAATGAAGGGATGGGAGGAGGGAGGGCTAGGTTAAGTTATATTGGCTTATGCTAGGTTAGGCTAGGTTATGATAGGTTAGTTTAGGTTAGGTTATGATAGGTTGGGTTGGGTTGGGTTAGGTTAGGTTAGGTTAGGTTAGGTTTGGTTAGGTTGGATTAGGTTAGGTTAGGTTAGGTTAGGTTGGGTTAGGTGAGGTTAGGTTAGGTTAGGTTATGATATGTTAGGTTAGGTTAGGTTAGGTTAGGTTAGGTTAGGCTAGGTTATGATAGGTTAGGTTAGGTTGGGTTGGGTTAGGTTAGGTTAGGTTATGATAGATTAGGTTAGGATAGGTTGGGTTGGGTTAGGTTAGGTTAGGTTAGGTTAGGTGAGGTTTGGTTAGGTTGGGTTAGGTTGGCTTGGCATGAGGTTAGGTTGTCTTGGGTTAGGTTTTATTAGATAAGGATGGGTTAGGTTTGACTAGGTTGCTTTGGGTCGTGTTAGCTTAGCTTTGGTTTGATTAGTTTGGGATTTGTTGGGTTAGTTCGTCTTAAGTTGAGTTAGACTAAGTTGGGTTAGTTTATCTTGGCCTGATGTGGGTTATGTTAGCTTGGATTGTATTAGTTTACTTTAGCCTGGGTTAGTTTAAGTTGCATTGGGTTAAGCCAGAATGGGTTAAGTAGGGTTGAGATGGATTGGATTAGGTCATGTTACTCTAGGTTGGGTTGGGTTAAATTAGATTGAGTTAAATTAGGGTGGATTAGGTCATGTGACAGTAAATTAGTTTGACTATGGTTGAGTTAGGTTAGGTTATAGCAGGGTTGGTTGGATTGGGTCATGTTAGTTTATACAGGTATTGGGATTGGGCTGGCTGTATTGAGTTACTGTAGGTCAGGGTGGATTGGTTTAGACTAGGGTATATTAGGTTAGGATAGGAGGGGTTGGGTAAGGGTAGATTGGGTCAGGTTAGTCTAGTGTTGATTAGATTAGGTCATTTGTGTGGTTATCAGAGTGTCATGTTGTTTTTTCCCCAAACTCTCAACAGAAGTCATTAAAAAAAGCTTACTGCTTACATTTCTCATGTTTACTCTAAGCATGTTCTTTCTGACCTTTTTCTTTGTTTTTCTCTTTCTCTCTCCCTCTTTGTACTTCCTACACTCCCTGCCTCTCTCACCTCCTCTCTCAACATAGGTAAGTTTGTTTTCTTTCATGTAATAAGTGTTTGTTGAGTGTAAGTGTGTTTGTGTTGCTACGGTAAGTGTGATGGTGTGTGTTGTATGGACCAGTGTGTGTCGTATAGAACAGTGCATGTTTTTGTTCAGTATGAGAGAGAGAGAGAGAGAGAGAGAGCTTGTGTATGCACAGGGCCCTTGGCTTCAATGGGTTTGCGATCACCAGCAGCTGTTGTCGTATCCCAGCATAATCACCATGTCTTATGCCGGTCCGCTCTGGAGAACGAACTTCTTTGATGTTGTGTGTGTAGAAAAATGACTCTGATATCTGAGCGAGGTTTTGAGAGATGAGAGCAGTTCAAACACAAACACGGACACAACAGGAGGCTGTTTGGTTTGGGATGCGTCAAACCCTGAGCCGGCCCCCGAGTCTTCTCTTAATAAAGAGAAAAGTACGATGTGTCCGGTAGCGTACCGTCTGTGTCTGTGTGTGTTACAAACTAGTGGGGCTCAGCATCATTATGAGAACAATAATGACTGAAATCAAATATATGTTATGGTATTAGTTGTTCTACTTAAGTCCCGTAGGTGGCGATGTGCACCCTTGTGATTTATTTTTTTATTTTTGCCAAATCAAATAGTGTATTTGTATACTAATGTATAGTGATAAATAATCAGCAAAGCATGCTCATAGCACTAGCGTTTAGCCATGCCCACAAACGACCTGTAGCATCCAAATTGATAACTGAAGTGTGAAAAAGCGCCCCCTACTGGCGTGTATTATATCATATTCAGTATATATATATATATATATATATATATATATATATATATGTATATATAGTGGTTAAATAATATTTCTTATATTTCAGTTTATTATTTCTTAAGTTTTAAACTCCGAAACGTTTCAGTAAGAAGGGAACGATACGGTGGAATAATTGAAGTGAAAGTGAACAGGTCTGAATGAGGAAGAGTGAAAGCTGAGGAAGAGTGACGGAGGACAGATGATGGAGTATCGATTCTCATCGTCCCTGTGGCTCTCCCTCTCTCTCTCTCTTCCATTCAGCTCAGCATCCTGATTTTGTTCGCAGTAAACTCTTCTACTTTTCCTCTCCTCTCTCTCGCTTCACGTCTCGCTCCATCTACTCCGGAGGTTTTCACGGATCCGATGCCAGATTTGTATTTCAATCCTGGCCTAAGTGTGAACAGTGGACATAGCACACAAATGCCTTCCATTATGAATTTTTGCTTTAAGAAATACAATTTTCAAGAAATTTGCATCGGCATATGAAGCATTTTTGGCCTACGAACTAAGAAACTGAGCCGAAATGCATGTGTGTGTGTCAATGGAAAGCCAAGTGAAGCAGGTTTATGGATTTTACCAACCTTGCCTTTGGGATGCATGTAAAAGCGGCATGCTTTTTCCACACTTTTTAAAATATTTCTGGGTGCCTGGAATGGAGTATCTGCATTTACATTATTTCTTATGAGAAAATCCGTATTGCAATACAAACTTTCGCATTAACGACTCCAGAACAAATGACATTTGTATGCCGTGGTTCTGCTGGATATGAAATTTGCGTAAAAGTGAATGTTGCTCTTTCACTTAAGTCAAATCAGTTGGTTTAAAATAAATAAATAAATAAATATATAAATAAATAATTGATACTTATTAAATTTAATTGATTGAGAACTTTGTTCATATAAGGAGTTAAACGTAGGCAGGATGCGAAAGCAATACTGAAAATGTAACTTTTTATTTATTTAAATAATTTTTATTTATAATTAATATTATTGTTATTATTATTATTATTATTGTTGTTGTTGTTGTTGTTATTATTGCACACATCCTCACCCAACAGTGAGCGGAATTATTTCACCTGGAATTGAAGCCGTGCCCCATCATACAGTAGGTACCGATGCTTGAGGTTGGGGCTGCACAGGACCCGGTGTGCTTCTGCCCTCCTTTACTGCGTATAAATAGAACACAGCATCATGACCTCATGTACAATCTAGTACGCTAGTTTAGCTGCTTCACTTTTTTCAGCATTGATAGCAGAAAAGCAACAACAACATAAAAATCACTCATTAACTGTAAACCCTGTGCTGCGAGGGGAACTTAAGCGGATATTGAAGTGTGATTCGTGTGATTTCTGAGTGTGTGAGCAGCGGCACGGCCTCTCATTCAGCGTTATTTAGCTGTATTTTATTCATCATTACAAGAAGAAGAAGAAAAAAACACTGAGTAAATTTGCAGGAATATTTTGGCTGGTTGAATAATTTCTGCAAGAAGGAGAAGGATTAAGTGTGTGTGTGTGTGTGTGTGTGTGTGTGATGTGGCCAGATGACCAAAACAGGACCAGAACAGGACCCGACATACTGTATATATTTTACTGGGATCGGGTCATCGGGCCATCACTTGTGTCAAACCCTGTTTACTTCACCAGTAGGAGTGCTTTGATTTTGCTTGTCGATCGGAAGATCGGGTGGTTCGAGTCCCAGCTCCACCAGGCTGCCGCTGTTGGGCCCTTGAGCAAGGCCCTTAGCCCTGTCTGCTCCAGGGGTGCTGTATCATGGGCTGACCCTGTGCTCTGACTCCTGTCTACCAATAAGAAGCTGGGATATGCGAAGAATTAAGCATTTCACCGCATATCGTACTGTGTATGTGACAAATAAAAATTTTATTTTATTTAAAGTCACATTATCACTAAATGTTGTTCTATTTATTGATTTAATTACATACAGTAGCATCTCATGTCATTGTTCAAGGTTTGTATTTTCTTCATTGGACCAACAGTGTTTGTTTATTTGGTTAGTAAGTTGTTTGTTTTGTCGGTTGGTCGGTTTGTTGTTTGTTTGGTTAGTTGTTGTTTGTTTGGTTGGTTGCTGGTTGTTTGTTTGTTTGGTTGGTTGGTCAGTTTGTTGGTTGATTGTTTGGTTGTTGGTTGTTTAGTTGTTTGTTTAAACGGTTGGTGGGAGGTTGTTTGGTTGGTTGGTTGATTGATTGTTGTTTGTCTGTTTGGTTGGTTGTTGGTCAGTTGGTTGAGTGGCTGGTTGGTTGTTTGATTGGTTGGTTGGTTGTCTGATTAGTTTGTTTGTTGGTTGTTTGGTTGGTTGGTTGTTTGTTTGATTGGTTGGTTGGTTGTCTGATTAGTTTGTTTGTTGGTTGTTTGGTTGGTTGGTTGTTTGTTTGGTTGGTTGGTTGGTTGTCTGATTGGTTTGTTGTTTGGTTGGTTGGTTGTCTGTTTGGTTGGTTGGTTGGTTGTCTGATTGGTTTGTTGGTTGGTTGTTTGGTTGGTTGGTTGGTTGGTTGTTTGGTTGGTTGGTTGGTTGTCTGATTGGTTTGTTGGTTGGTTGGTTGGTTGTTGTTTGTTTGTTTGGTTGGTTGTTGGTCAGTTGGTTGGTTGTTCGGTTGTTGTTTGTTTGGTTGGTTCGTTGTTGGTCAGTTGGTTGGCTGATTGGTTTGTTGGTCAGTTGTTTGGTTGGTTGGTTGTTCGGTTGTTGTTTGTTTGGTTGGTTGGTTGTCTGATTCGTTTGTTGGTTGGTCAGTTGGTTTATCTGTTTCTTACTTAGCTCCACAACATGGGTTTATTTAAGAGAGAGCAGCTTTAGTCCATTATTTTTTTCTCTATTTCTCTTGCCCATTATATTTATTTTTATTTATTTATTTATTCACATTTCCCCCCATTTTCTATTTCAGCAAAATAGCTGATCATTATTTCTTGTACCGCTTCACCTGCAGGTCTAACAAACAAATATGCAAAAACATGTGGAAAAAATATATGCATAAATATTAAAAAAGGAGAAACGCAAATATAATAAATGAAAAAAGATACAAATAAAAAAAAAATAAATCAATCAATAAAAACTAAGGTGGCACCATGGTGTATTGTGGTGGAGTTTGCCTGTTCTCCCTGTTCTTAGTGCGTTTCCTCCGGGTACTCTGGTCTCCTCCTACATTCCAAAAAAATTATATGTAGACTGACTGGTGTTTCCAAATTGCCCATAGTGTGTGTGTGTGTGTGTGTGTGTGTGTGTGTGTGTGTGTGTGTGTGCGCGATTGGATTTGTGTGCATTTGTGCCATGCGATGGATTATCATCGTATTAAAGGGGGTGTACCCTGCTCATCCATATGGCCCCTGGGATCCAGGATAAATGCCAAAGAGAATGAATCATTAAATACATTGAAAACTACAATTCTGAAAAGAATTCAAAAAGATATTTTGGGAAGATTGAAGCTGGTAAGGTTTTCTTTTTGTTTAAAAATGTAAAAGAGAGGAAGAAAGAAAGAGAGAGAAAGAGAGAGAGAGAGAGAGAGAGATAATCCTCTTTGTAAGCCTTGACTCTGCCCTTCTACATGATTCATGACTTAACCCACAATTTGTTCCATGTTTAACATAAAAGCCCTGTAGGTGTGTAAACACTCATATCGTTCATCATCCGTCCCATGCTGTTGCTATATACTCATATGTTTTTTCTCCGTAATCCATATTAGCTGTGATTGTCGTTCCAATAAGTTTCTCTCGTGTGATTTGCAGCGTCGTTTATAATCCACCCACGACGTTCCCGCTCGCTGTGATTTGCCGTCGCTCCGTGATAGAAACCAAAACGCCCGTGTTGTTCTATGGAAATGAACGTCGTCAGCTAAGCCGTGCAAATAAGCGTTC
Organism: Clarias gariepinus; assembly: GCF_024256425.1. Lineage (NCBI taxonomy): Eukaryota > Metazoa > Chordata > Actinopteri > Siluriformes > Clariidae > Clarias > Clarias gariepinus. The sequence goes on from NC_071119.1 coordinate 24,940,967, forward strand.
ACAGCTCATCTCTGAGATCTATAAAACATCTCAGTGTGCAGCTCGACGTCTTCCTGGCAGCACGGCTGTGTGTGCCGGAGGGAAGTGCTCGTTACTCACGGCCCTGACGCAAACCATGATGAATCCCGTGACGCCGGTGACAAGAAGGATGAGGTTCGGGTTAGACGCTGGTTAAACTGATCAGGCTGGTGAAGATGGAGGAAGAGGAGGAGAGAAACAAAGATGAAAAGAAGGAAATCAACCGAAATGTCAGCTCACAAGCTCGAGTGAGGAGCGCTCATAGGCCTGTGGAGGTTTATTAACAGGAATAATTGAGTATTTGACATCATGCGTCAGGCGGAGGAAACATTAATTGAGATTTTCATTCTTTAAAAAAGAAAAAAAAAGGGTTAAGATCGAGAATAAATCATGTAATAAATTATGATTTAATATACAAGTGAAAATGCATTATATGAGCAAAGTAGCAAAAAAAGGTAAAAATATAAAAAATGCAATCAATAAATACATTCTAAAAATAAATAATGTATCATGATGAAGTCTGTAAAAACTAAATTAGAATTTCAATTAAAAATGTACAGTAAATATTTTAAAAACAAAAATACAAACTTAATCTGCGTAAATCTGGAACTCAAGCATAATTTTAAATAAAAGATTCGAAAACATTCAAAATATGATGGATGCACAAAATAAAAGTGTGTGTACAGTATGTTTAATTTTTTTTAAGTGATGTTTGCATTGTTAATACGAACATGCAACAAATACTCACATTTTCCTGCAGTAAACTTTAAATTCCTAATGTTGATGCTACACGTTAAACAACTGAGATGATTTTTAGAAAATCGAGCAGAATTATTTATTTATTTATTTATTTATTCATTTATTTGTCTTCAAATTAAACACCTGCAATTCGTTTGTACCAGTTTAAACATAGTTCTCTTGCCGAAAGTCCTACGTTTGATAAAAAAAATTTTTTTGCATTGAATCCACCTGCTGTTTCACACTTTTGAGATGAAAAACAAACAAATTTCATACTAAAATGTACATACACTAGATCGATTGATCGCTCTGAATTTATCCTTATTTAACACTTTTTTATTTAAAACTCCTAAAATGTGTATTTTTTTAAATAAATTTCTCGTTATGACTATTTCAGAGTTTGGAGAGAAAAATCACAACATTTTAATTTGCATATTTAAATGAATCTTATTCTACCCATTCTGCCCTTTGTGTTACTGTACATGTTTAAGTCGTAACGCAAAACAAAAAACAGACAAATAAATTCATTGTAAAATCAGATTCTCTCCCATTTATAATATTACACGAGTACGAGTACAATCTGTACGGGTTCCTAATTAGTTTATATATTTTTTATTAAAAGTCAGAACTTTTGCATTGCCACCACTGTTTTTATTGCACCTTCTGCATAAACCCTCATATTAACCTCTTTGCATTGACTCCACCTTCTATTTGACATTTGTTGCTAAAACTTCATGACTTCACGCTACAGTTTAAGGTAGAAATGACCCAAGTTTAACTTTAAAAGAATTTATTTAAATTTATAGACTTTTTTTTAAATAGAAAGCACACAAATTTCAAATTCAAATTAACATAATTGTATCTGCGTTAACTCCTAAATCCAATTTTTACCCTGCAAGTGTGAACAGCTTAAACCACATAGAATCTGATCTTTTTGATTCCTATGTTTATCACTTTCATATGTGCTACTTAATCAGACGCCCCTTTCTTTTTCCAAGTAAGGAGAAACATGTTTTAGTTTTGTTTGGGTTGGATTAAAAAGGAAACAACGCTAAAAAAACAAACAAAAAAAAAACAGATTAGGAGCATGATTTGTTCAGACATGGGTCATGTTAAATCAGATTTGGTCAGTAGATCAGACTTTAGCCTTAGTTTGCGCTGAATTATTTTAACAAGTCTGTAAGCATTGAATACACCCTCTATGTTACACCATTAGTTAGAAATGCACAATAAATAAAGTGAACATACTGTAAAAAAAAAAGAAAAAAAACCCCAGACATGTTATTTAGATCAATCCAATCCTGTTAGAGAAGCTCGCGTAGATGTTTCGGAGATGTTAGGAAGTTCATGTGCGCTTTTACCCTTTGGTGTCTCAGAGACTTTATGTAAAACTGACTCATGGTACAAAATGCCCCGACTGCCTTTGAATCATCTCTTAATTAGCCTAGAGTGAGATTATTGCCTTTGCTTATTGTCTGTGTGTCTCCGAAATGACGGAGATGACAGAACGCTCGTCTCCACATCCCTGCTCGCATGTCTGCTCCAATATTCAAACACGGAGACAATCGTGAGCACAAACACACACACACACACACACACACACACATACAGAGTAAGTAGAACTGCTCGGATAAGACTGGGGTTCAGCCAGAAATGTGCTTCTTTACATTTTCCACCGAAGTGATGCTTTTGTTATGCGGAACATTAGAGCCGGCTTCACGCTGATAAACAATTAAGGTGTTGTTTATGTCTGAGGAAAATTAGAACGGTTAACAGTTCACTATGAGTCATTATCGTTACATAAGAAGTGCTGAAATGTATTTCTGTATTTTGTGATTTCTCTTTGTTTTTTCTCTTGTTTTGTTTTCCATTTGTTAGAGTCTTTGTTATGCAGTCTTAAGTTATATTGCCTTTAAAATGAGAAGTGGAAACCAGAGCCAGAGCAGGACATGTACATGTGTTCTATTTAATAATTTCATATTTAATTCAGGCATTTCTTTAAATATTCTGATTTATTTATTATTCAATTGACAGGAAAAGAGTTTAGAAAAGAGTTAGAATGAGTTAAAAGGTTAAATCTGAAAAATATAATGCTGATCTTTAATGTATTAAGTGATATTATTATTATTATTATTATTATTATTATTATAAGAGGTTGAAGCCCACGTACATGTCTGTGTGTCTCTCTGTACAGCAGAACTCTCTGTCTAACTTATTAATACAAAGAAATCCCATTCTGTAAGGTTGAGTATCTTACGCCTTGTTTACACTAAGTTGTCCTTCTTTGGTGCTCAGACAAATACACTCCCTGTTCGGTAATCGGAGAGTGAATCACAGATGAGAAATGGAAAAAGGAGATAAAAGGATAAAGATGAAGTTTTGTCTTAAAACCACTCCAGCGTGTTAAAATTCACTTATACCACTTCAGCGCTGTTATTTCAGCCAAAGTGAAAATATGAACTAATCCCAGTCAAAATATTCACTTTATCTTTTCTAATTAATATCTATTGGTGCAGGTGTTTGTTTACATTGAGACAGTAGCGCATTAGTAGATTATTTTAAAGTAGATTATTAAATCCCACACATAACTGTTCATAACATCACTTTTACTCAACTTTTAGATTCACTGATGGTGCAGATTAAACTTCAGGAGAAAGGAGAACTTAAGGACTGCAGGAGATTGACCCATGATAAAAAAAGTAAAATTATCACTAAAAGAGCGAGTTCTGACCAACGTTCAGACCTTTCTTTTATTTATTTATTAATTTATTTTTATAAATAAGCGCTTCTACTGGTCAGGATGCTTCCTAAGTAGAACTTTAATCTATTACAGTAGGTCACACACACACACACACACACACACACACACACTACTAAGTGTTTACACGCTCGTTTACACACTCGTTTAAAGAATGCAATTAAAGAAAGGAAAAAAAATGTGAGTTTTCAGGATGGGATTTTTACATTGAAATGAATGAATAAATGAAGGACTTAATTAATTCCATTATTGTAAATAAATAAATGGATTATTATTTATTATATATATATATAAATTAATAATTCATGTTTAAATGTTCATCTTTTGAACAATTTAATAAAATAAGCAATTTTTTTTTTTTAAATGTGATTGACATCTAAAAGAAAATGATGTATATAATTAAAATGCAAATTTACAAATAATTTAAATCTATCAAAAAAAGTTTATATAATGTTTAGGTTAGAACTAAAAGGTTAACACTTAAAACACAACATCTTTGTAAATGGTTTCTGAGCGATTCAGTGCTTTGGCTGTCTTTCCATTCATTTGTTATTTATTAAATTTTGCAGTTATGTGACTATTTTAATTTCAAATTAGAAAAAAAAAAAAAATTGTTATTTCAGTTGTTAAAACTCTGTTTTTTTTTCATGATTAAATGAAATCCAGTAGTTAAAACTAAACTTACATCATGCACAATTAATTAAAAATTCTCTCTCTAAACTCTTGGTGGCTCTTTAAGGCTGCTAGCCAAGTGCTTAACACACACACACACACACACACACAATACTAATGAACCATATCAGCACTACTGTAGATCCGTCCTTATTAAATATTCCTTTTTGTTCCTCCTTTTCATCTATTTTGTAAACATATGTAAAACAATTTCAATTTCAAAAAGTCCAAAGTTTCGGATCGTTTTTAGCAGAGTCCATCTTCTATTTCTGCTCATGCTGGTGTTAATACGATCGACCGCAGCGGAAGTGGTGGAGGAATCAGTGAGCGTTACCGTTTAGCAGCAGCTCATCCTTCAAAGCTGTCATCTGAATGGAGTCTAGTTAACACCACTGGGAAATTTTCACCTTTCACTGGGCATAATGGAAAATACAGACTTAACACAATGATTAGTCTCATTCTGTATAATCTCCCAACCAATTAAAATGTGTTTAATGAGTGAATTTGGGCAAATTGTCGTAAAAGGAAATTTAAATGTCTGTCTCATTTGCTGTCCCATCGGTGTGTCTTCAGTGTTCTGTTTTCAAGGACGCGTTGTGTTCAAGGTGTTCCAGACACCGGGCTTTTTGGTCGGTTCGTGATAAATGAAATTACATTTTAGCTTTATGATGATAGTTAATAAAACATAATGGTTTCCTGGTTCAGTTTTATACAATTTAGCATCCAGTCCACTTCAGTATTCCGTACCGTCCTGTGCAAAAGTTTGATTTCTCTCAATTTTTTTTTTCTTATTGTGCTTCAAAAGTGCCAGACTTTCTAAATTTTTGTTATTTTTAGGTAGCCTTGAGGCTATATTCTTCTGAATGATGTTTTTGGCTCTCGTTCTTGGAAAGATTTTCTCCCTCATTCCTTTTGAGTCCAGCCCCTGTGTCGTGAGCAGTTTCAGAGTAATGCTTTTTATTTGTTAAGCCACACAGTGACCTATGGATCAGTCGGGCATTAAAAGCATAGTATACTGGTGATGCTGAACACTGAGGGGTTGGAACAGACGGGAGGGGAAATGAGGCTGCTGCTGAGGTTGTTACATAAACAAGCGGTTTTTAGGCACTTTGCATTGTAATGTAATTTACGTTAAGACTTTTGCACAGTACTGTACACTTGACACCCCCCCACCCGAACCCCCACCCCAACCAGCCTAACAGTTGACTACTTCCAGGAACTTTAAAACACAGAGACCGCCCACATTACCTAAATAAACCATGGTGGTAGTAAAAAAAATAAATAAATTGCCAGTGATGCTACTTTCATTAATAGGGTTTTTTTTTTTTTACTTTTAATTAAACATGTACAAGTTCATTGTCTATGTAGCAGCTTCACACAAATGTGAAAAAGTTGATAACCTTCATGGCTTCCTTTTGGATTCTAATTATACAAGAGCTCTCAAGGGGAAAAAACAAGCGGGTGTACATTAGGTAAGCGTCATGGCAGATTCTATTCACCATGCTAACTTTTTGATTGTGAGGAAAAATAAGCTCTGGTGTGAGCGAAATCTTCAGCTCAGCCTCGTTTTGTTTTTTCTATTACACGCAATAGGAAGTTTTGCGGTTCGACTGCGGCCTCAGCGTCCCACCTCCTCAAATATTCATGACCCCTTCAGAAATCTAGGGAGCGGAAATCAATAGCGCTGCCAACCCATCGTTGGCCGCTGAGTTCCCAGACTATGCAACATTGATACAGAGCAAGCCGAGGGGGCCTAAAAATAGGGCAGAAGTGATGTGTGGGATGGGAATGAGGAGGATTATCATAAGGGGAGGCACAATATTCATCATTACAAAGTGGGAACGAGTGAAATCGCATACTAGAGTCCTTGACAAATCTCGAGCACGTTGTTGTTTGTGGAGCGGGACCATGCTTGTATCGTCTTATTCAGAGCTTATTGTTTCTCAGCACTCAATAGAGCGGCATGAAAGGAAGATCATGAGCATCAACAATGCTTTTCCCTGCATCTGTCATCCTGCATGTGCAACCACACGATGAGACTCGTAGTTACACGCTAGCCCTTTGTTTCTTCTCCCCCCCCCACACACAAACTGTATCCGGTGTTTCGAGCTGAAGAGCAATCAATTATCTCAAGGATCAGAAGCCTTCAACCTGAAAACATGTGCATATGGCATTGGAATATGAATAACGCGTCACATTTCAGCATAAGATACAAACAATCGGGATACGTTTCAAGAATTTATTTTGGCTTAGCTCTTTGTGGTGAAATACAGTGTTGAAAATAGGACAGTTCGATTGAAATCAAGTCTCGATGGCGTTTGGGGTTCATCTGTTTGTAGCTTTATAAAAATCCCTGCTCAGGTCTCTTCACAGTTTCTGTCATTTTTTAAAATCTGTTTTTTTTGTCTTTTTCAAGCCACACATGCAGTCAAAAGAACAGTCTAGAACATGAATTTCATAATCCACGTTTAAATAATTGGATATAAAGACACATTCGGACCCATTCAGCTCGAGCCCCTTCGCCCCTTCGCCATGGCCATGATAGCAAGATCCGGTAATGCTGTGCGTGACAGTAGACCAACATTTTGCTTCAGAGCTTCTCTCTTGTTTACTTGCTCTGACCGTCTTATGTGTGTGTGTTTGTGTGTGTGTGTGTGTGTGTGTGTTCTGAATGCAAGGGTTTTGCCACCGAGCAAACGAGCACACCCGCAGTCTCACACATGGAAAGGTAAGAAGCGTCAAGGGCTTGCTCTCGCTACTGCTGGTGCTGGGACACTAGAGAGCAGTCTACACCTTCTTTCACAAAACCACCATCTCCTTTCTGTCAATCTGCCAATGCCAGGGGATACACGTCTATGCCTGCCAACGCTCACTCAACAAGCACCTTAAAGGATAAAAGGAAAAAAGGAGACTCTTTTTTTTTATAGATATATAGTAGGCTCATTTCTTAAAGGTTCACAGTAGAACTGCCGGATAACCATCATTTCTAGCTGAGTATTAAGGCTTTGTTTGGTCTCGTTCTGATTTCACTTCTGTCAAGCATGAGACAGCAATAAGCTCATGGGATTGAGCCTTTAAACACCCTCGGCCTGGTTTTTAAAACACAAATATCGCATCATGTAAAAGATGGTTCACTACCCGATTTGGATGTGTCATGCGTCCCCTTTTTCTCGTTCCTCTGCTAATAAGCTCAATGGGTAAGGGGAGGGACATAGATAGGGGGTACGTAAAAAAAGCAAAGACAACAGTAACGTCAAATCTGCACAGTGATTATCCCTCACATACGGTGAGAAGCAGGTTGAGAGAGAGAAAGAGAAAGCAAGGGGGAGATCTGAATTCAAAATTTCAGATTAAGACTTGACATTTCAAAACCATGTGACGAGACCGCCTTTGTAAATATATCATCATCACCCTGCAAATCCTACCCTTAGATTATTTCCAGACCTGACTACTGTGAATTGCTTTTTTTTCTTTAGATTTATTTAAACATTTGATTCTTCCATAATTTACAAAAGAAATAAGATAGCTTCTTGTATTTTTATTTCCCACTCTTCTGCAAGTTTAACATATTTTACACATACTTGTCTCATTTAAATTTTTTTTAAACCCATTTAGATTTTTGATACCACAATGGAAAAAAAAAAGCATGTTTTCATCAATGTCCTCATAAGCTTTAAATCTTCTGGTGTAGAAAGACATATTAAAGCTCAAATATCCACGCTTCACAACTTGACCTTGATTAGTCCCTGTATTCCTCAAAAGGAAGGTTCTCGTTCTTGCTTGTACAGTAAACCAGTCCCAAAACCAGGTCTGTCGAAAAACCATTTAAGATTTGCTGTAAATCCTTGGCCTTGTCCTTTTTTTCCCCCCAAATGTGCCATCAAGCCTCCTTGAGAAAGCAGCACAGTGTAATGCAGTGTAAAAGCGTGTCCCATGTACATTGATCCAACAAAATTTGCGATTGCAAGTTATCCAGCAGCCAGAATGTCACACCTCACACTCCCGAGATGCCTGTTGCTGGCAAGTGCAGGATCCGTATTCATTGATAATGACGAGGGCCCCCTCGATATGGTTGGGTTTGTAATCAACATAGTATTCAGGGGTGGACATGGTGGCCATCTGCTGCATGGTCTGCTTTTGTTTCTGCTTGCGTCGCTGGTTGCTGAAGCACTGTCTCATCTGCCTTACGCCAGCTGGGAAACACTTCCAAGACACATAGAGCATCAGCACTACAATCAGAAATGAGAAGATGAGTGCCATGGTGCCTGTTACTACCTTGTGGATCTGCATGGTGCTCTCCAGGTCATCGGTGGCTGAAGTCACTGTGAAGGAATTTGTCACTATCTCACCACCCTCCATGTCTTGTAAGTCATATGGTGTCCTAGTAGGACCTTTAAAAATGGAGCCTCTGGCCAGGTCTCTGGTGGCTGTGTAGATTTGAGTGGTGACCTCGACGCCATCCTCGCACAGCTGGAAGGCATACACGGCATCCAGGATGTCCTCGCCTTGGGCCATGTCTGGGCTGGCACACTGCAAGGCACTGTCACGTTGGCCCTGGAAGCTGCTCAGCCAGGAGGCCAGGGCACACACATTGCGGCTGCATTCCCATGCATTCCCGGACAAGGTGATACTCCCCAGAGATGTCCAGGAGCCCAGAATGCGCTGGTCCACATATGTCAGCTTATTAGAGTCCAGCATGAGCTCCTTGATGTTGGGCACACTCTCAAAGACATGAGGCTCGATGTATTCAATCTCATTGTTTGAGAAATCAATCTTTTCCAGGAAGTGCCAGGTCCAGTCTAGGGTGCTGACCACAATTGTGGCCTTGTTATTACGCATGTAGAGTGTGCGCAGTGAGATGAGGCGGGGGAAGTGGGCCAGGTTGATTTTCACCAGCTCGTTGTGCTCCAGATGCAGCTCAGTCAGCTTAAAAAGACCAGCGAATGAGTTCCGGGCCAGGCTCTGCAGCTGGTTGTAGCCCAAATCCAGAAACTGCATGCTCCTGCAGTCCTGAAAGATCCGTACTGGCACGAATTTTAGGGCATTGTACCGTAAATGCAAATTAGTAAGCTTCCTAAGTCCATGGAAAAGGTCTGGCTCCAGAGACTGCAGTCTGTTGTAGGATAAATCCAAGATGCGCAGATTGGGTAGGGGTCTGAATGTTCCGTTAGACAGGCTCTCTATCCGATTGGTGCTCAGGTCCAATTCTTTAATCCTCCGCAGCCTTTCGAAGGCGCTCTCCTCCACGTACTCGATGTTATTATGATCCAAGTACAGCCAGGTGAGCTGCGACAGGCCGATAAAGTGCCCCTCGCGCAGCTCCGAGATGTTGTTCTCCCGCAGAGACAAGCCGGTGGCGCTGCTTAGGTTGTGGGGAATGTCTGTCAAGTTGAGCCCCTCACAGTAGAGGAGCTTGCTGTCGCAGCGGCACAGCCTCGGACAGCTCCCCCCCACCAGGGGAACCATTTTCAAAAGGATGCCCAGAGAGCAGAGGAACAACCCAGGGGGCTTTCTTAGCGTCCACTTTAAATACAGACCAATTAGAAGGAAATCCATTAGCATGAATATCCTGCAGTGTCGTGAAGAAGAAGTTCATTGAATCTTTTTAGATTTGTCTCATTTTGAGCAACATGTTTTTTTTTGTTTGTTTTGTTTTCGTTAATGCGATTTAGCTGATGGTGTTTTGTTACTCAAAGTGAAAGATAATCTGGGCAAGCAAAAGAAAAGAGTCAATACGGGGGAACGGCAAGTCACTTCAATCATGTTAGATTGGGAAGCGAAGGGAGAGACAGCCGAGGGTAAAAAAGCATTCTTCTTAAATCACGTAAAACAGGATTCCTACTCACCGCTTCTCCAGAGGCTGACAACCTCTATTCAGCTGCTCCTTTTGTGCCTGCAATAATTAGGTGGGAATGTAAAAAAGATCCCAGTGTGGTACAAATGCAGCCTCCCCCCCCTCCTTTTCAGCAGCGACCAGAATCTGGCAGACTTACAATGTCTTAGTTCTCCTCGCGTGAAAGAGACAGAAAGAGGAGGAATCCAAGTGGCATTCAGTGCACTCGCAGGAAATGCAAGCTGCCCAGACTGCATGCATGAGCACAGTCCTCCCTCTCCTGCTTCTCTGCAGTGACTGCTGCGCTGATTAGAGCGAGATGAGAAGATGGGGGGAAAAAAATACACACACACACACACGCACGCACACAAACGCGTAACTCAAAGAGAACTCTTTTTTCCTCGCGTGTAACCGACTTTGTTGAATTGTTGACGCAAATTAAAGTCCGTCACTTGAAGCTGTCGGCAAGCTGCGTGGCTCGTATCCATCCGGACCAGTCATCATTCTCTTGGCGGACAGCTCCTCGGAAACGAGTGCACGTCTGAGACGAATGCTAGTTGCCTTGGCATTTTTTTTCTTTCTCCCCTTCTCTCTCTCTCTCTTTTTTTTTTTTTTTTGGTGTTCTTTTGTTTGTTATTTCAATAGTCCGAAGTCGTCTCAGCCCGGTTTCCAGTGAGCCCTCTTTTGAGAGTCGCTCATCATTTTGTGTAGGATGAGCAAAAGGCTGTTGCTGAGCAGAGATGCTGAGGCATTAGAGGCTGAAAGGAAGGGCTGGTTTGTGGAGAGAAAAGAGAAAGAAGGATAGAGGGAAAGAGAGAGAGCGAGAGAGAGAGAGAGAGAGAGATGAGCTGGAGTCCTTGCAGCAGAGTAGTGCAATGCCAGTGCATGCAGAAACACCTTCTGTTCACTAAGTGTCGTGAGCCACTCACAATTCAGCCAAGCTCTCTCGCTCTCTCTCTCTCTCTCTCTCAGCATCACTTGCTTTGCTCACTCCTCCTCCTGCTCATGCTATTCTGTTCCGCTCTTTTTTTTTCTCCCCCTCTGCTCTTTCCATCTCTCTTTTGCTTGATTTCTCACAGTGTATGGTACATTTTCATATTCAAAAGGGCTCAGGATTCAGCTAGCGTACTTTAAATGTAACAAACAGTTGAAACCAAAGACACCCCCTAACACACACACACACACACCCATATATACACACACACTTTTCCCCCCACCACACACACTCCCTTCCCTTCCTCCTTCTTCCCATCGCTACATCTCTCTGTCGTTCACTGTCTCTATCTCCTCCCACCCGCTTCTCTCTAATGAAGTGAAACAAGCCATATATCTGCCTCTCCTTTTTTGGTTTTATTCAATCCCATTTGCTCATTTTTTCCCCTCTTTTCTTTCTGTTTTTTTTTTTGGCACAGGCTTCTAATGAAATTGTATTCTGCATACGTTCCCTGCGGCATGGAGTTGGACACACCAACTCGCCCATATTTAAAAATAATACAAATAAAAATGCATTCAGGAGTGGAATATTACTGTTCCGAAAGATGAACAGACTTTTCAAGGTTTTGATCAGTTGTTCACTGGCTACGGTAATGACGAAAAAACAATGCCTCCAACAGAGTTCAGAGCACTACAGTCTGCCCTTAAGTGCCCTCCCCTTTGGAAACCACTACATTTGCATTTCATATCGTATGTCTTGCCTTGTTGACCACGGCACTTTGAAGCCCTGGAGTTCAGACAGAATGCAGATATCATCTGTTGCCACTTAAGGCACGTTAAATAAATATTCCGCTCCGAGTCCCAGGCCCTAGTGATCAGGCCGTCGGATCTCTTAAAGCCCACCACCACCCACGGCTTTGTCATTTCATTCTGATTAATTTTCAAGGACAATCAACTGTGAAACTCCTTGTGCATGAAGCGTGCCCATGCGTGTGTTTGGCCGCTTCTCTTCTGATGCCTGCCATAATGTTAGCATCAACTCTCTTCCCTGCTTAGCATGCTGTGAAATATCAGTTAATCAGACAGTCGGAGACGGCGGAGAGATTTCGGGGGGATGGGTGGAGCGGTCATTTTCTCAACGGTTTCTCATGCTAACTGCTAATCACTTCGCTGTTCTGTGCCTGCAAGCAGAAAAAAAAAACTAACAACAGTGGATTCTCTATGTTCCGATCTGTCAGGGGAAAGAAAAGCTTATTATTTTGTACTTTAATATAGATCTTATTTCTGATTGGTCCGAAGGTATTGATTCATTACCAGGGAGGGCGAAGGCTATCACATGCTTCCTCTGAGACATCAGCGAACCGCATCTTTTCGAACTGCTTGACACACTCGGAGGATAGCGCTATCCAGTCCTTCCGCTTGCATGACCTCATGATTGTCTAGCGTCCCCATGATCGATGTCAGAGTGATAGAATGTTTTGATGGCTGAGAGGGCTCGGCCAGTCAGCTCTCTATCACGGCTCTCCAGCTGCAGTTGGCTACGGCATCACCAGGGATTCAAACTTGAGCTTGTTAACGCTGTGCCACTCAGGAGCCTCTAATATTGTTTTCTAAAATGACTTACAGAGGGCTACTACACATAATTTATATGGAAATAAGCAAAGTATGTAATTTTTGATATAGTAAGCACAGTGGCTTAATGGTTACCGCTGTATTCTTGCACTCCCAGGGTCCGGGTGTGATTCCCTCCACGGGTTTGAGTACATGGAGTTTGCATCTTCCCCTTAGTTTTTTCCATGGTTTCCAAGGACTTAGGCTAAATGGTGAGCATGTGAATGTTGACCAGAGGTCTTACAACGGTTGAATAAATACAATGGGAATCACAATCGGCCTTGACTGTCTCTAGTTGGACTACAGAGGTTCATAGATGGATGGAACCTTTACGGTATATAATGTGGGTTTACTTTTTTGTTCCGTTTTTTTACCATGTAAGGAAGGAGTCTCCAGTGTCAGAACATTGTAATAGTCAGACTTTAACATTTCTTATATCACTTATTCATATATTCTATTCATATCACTTTTTTATATGATAAGCTGTGAGTTTTCTCTGACTTATTAAAAAGGCAAAAAAAATGGGGCGATACTTTTCCCCCACTAAGTTATGCCTTTAGTTGTCCCATATACACTACTGCACATTTTAATAAGAAGGTGGGGTCAGAGCTCAGTCATTCTAAGTGCCCCTGGAGCAGATAGGGTTAAGGGCCTTGTTTAAGGACCCAACAGTGGCAACTTGGTGGAGTTGGGGCTAGAACTATCAACTTTCTGATCAGTAAATCAGAGCCTTAACCTTCTGAGCTACCACTGAGTTTCCACCGGTTGTTTCTAAAGGGTACTCATTTTGGAAATGGACCGTACTATGTATGGAGTTAAGGATTTCGTATTAGGTTGCTATTAATGTAGCTTGTCCTGGCTTTGTGCTGGTTCAGCTGGTCAGGCACTCAACAATGCTAATCGATTATTGACGACCAGAACCATAGCTGAGTTTTGCTGCTTGCAATTAGAACAAATTATCCTGGTCATGATCCTGACTGGATATTTTTCTTCTTCTTCTTCTTTTTCTTTTCGCTTCTTCCTTGCCCTAATCTATAGCCATAGATACATTTAGTTTAACACCTTAAATGCTCAGCAGAGTTTTGACAGAGAATGGATGAATCGAGCAGCAGAGTCAGTAGAGCGGAAAAAAAGAAAGCTACCCTGAGTACTGACCATCTATATACGATCCATCTCTCTTCTGCCTCTCCCCATCTCTCTTTAGCCATAATTAATGGGTGCACCATCAGCTAATGACTTGGTACCCTGTAATGACTTGACACAGCGTACAGGAGATGGGAGTATCCAGGCCATTAGTTTTACAGACTTTTAAGAGCTTTGGCAGTGGTGATTTTCAACCAGAGCATTCACTCTTGCTACTGTGCGATACCCATGGATAGTGGTCAGGCGAACGAGATGACCTTGACTCTTTTTTTTCCCCTCCATTTTATTCTCACTGTTAGGGTCATGAAAGGGGTTTCGATTCAATCATAAAATAAGTAGTAGGCAGCGTATTCGATAGCGCAGAAGAGATTGCTTTTAATTGGAATGGCTTGTTAATTTCAAAAGAAATTTATTTTATAAATGGATTATTTTATTAATGGATTAAAAAAAAAGTTATAATCTCTCGTAAAATTAAATTGGAGGCTACGGTGTAAATCAATTGACTGTGATGAAATCCAGAACAAATGAAACAAACTGGCTTATATCATCTTGGTTGTCCCGTTAATAAAACTGATTTGATTCAAGCAGGTCTGATAGGAGCTCCGAAGCTCATACCAGGACAGTGAAAGTTTGGCGAATACTACTGTGCAGTGCAGAATTATGTGCTAAATAGTTCCAACCGGATTGTCCACCTAAGGCTTTTTACTATGCTGAGATAAGTCTTTAAAAAAGCACATAGATAATAAACATAATCCATCTTCATTTGCATTACAGATAGGTCTATATGCACATCACTTGACCAATAAACATAAATTAGACAATGCAGGAGGCATAAAATTATTTAGATTATTAATTAAGGATGTACTCAGTTTACTCTGGAATATACTTAATCAATACCTTATTATGCTGTCTATAATACTTCATGCAACATTAGGTTTTTAACCATGTTGCCCTGCTCGATGTGGCTATAGTGGCTCCGCTGATTAGCTAACATTTCATTCACAGCATATTGCATGGTTAGCGAAATACAGCGTAGTCATCCTTATCATCATTTCGTCCTGACATTCTAATATGGTAGATGTCTCATTTTACGAGGGCTGATGAGTCCTAAAATGGGCATGATTTTCTAGGAATGAGCCGATTAAATGTTTGCCAAAGGATCACTTTATGCGATTTAGAATATAAGTAAAACAAGAACGGACCAAAAACCAAGCCTTGGGGAACTTTAATCATGAGACTTCTGAAGGTGCTACACTGAAGGTCCTACATGTACAAAGAAAAAAAAACGTCACCAAAGAGGTCACTATCCTTATAGCTTGTTATGGCACTGAAGGTGAATAGAAATAAAGTTATGGCAACATTGTAGCAGTTTTAATGTCAGAACCCTCAAGATACTACTCCTTGGTCAACTGAGGTGTTATATCTTAAATTATTATGTGGATCTTCCGCATGTTATTTTAATTTACTGGATTTTCTTAGTACCATTTTGTGACCTTATTACTTTTTTCCCCCACATCTAGAAATAAGTGACATTGATTTGTTTTTTTAGGAAACACTATTTCTGATAAGTTGTTTTTAGGGGACAGTAAAGTTTCTTAGTTTATGGTTTTGATGTTATTCTCACAAGGAACACAACAGTGTGGATCCATTCCCCCTTCTCCCTTTAATTAGAAGCTTGCGGTTGATGTTAAAGGGACTTGTACAGAGTCCATGTTGTGACTCCATACTTTCCTGCTGGGGCAAAAACAGTTGATAGTGCCTAAGAATTATAGTGTCCCTAGCCTTGTTACCATGGTGGTACCTCGATGGTACACATTTGTACTTTTCCTATTTATATTTCAACTGGAAATGTGGATATAGTATAGTAATTTAAGGAATGTAAAATGATTCTAACGAGTTTTAAAGCTTTAAAGGTACACTTTATTGACCTTATAAATCATGTACCTTGGAGGAGACCACAGTTTTCTCAGGTATTAGTTTTGCATTGTTTAAAGAATAGAAAGTCACCACCTGGATTTAACTAAGCAAATAATTAAGAGCCTTTCATTAGATAATTACTGCAGTGATTAATATCAAGGTATTTAACACTAGCTGATGCAGTAAGGAGCTTCTCGTTTCTTAAACGACCTTGTTAAAAGACATATTCTGTGTCCATAGCGAAGATGTTGCTTCGTTTCAGAAAGGTCAAATTGTATTGTCCTGCATCAAGCAAAGAAAACAACTAAGGAGATTGCTGAAACTACTAAAATTGGGTTAAGAACTGAAAAATACATTATTAATACCTGGAACATCCTGGATGAATGTAATGGAAGGTCACTTAGTGACATCATTAAATCAACAACAATCATTAAAAACAACAACAACAGTACTTATGGCTATGTTAAATGCTGAAAGTAAGAGCATTTCCACATGCACAACAGCCGCTGTGTAGCCTTAAGGAAACCGTTTATCAGTAAGTTTGCTAGAGAGCATAAAGACAGGACTGTGGAGCAATGGAAAAAGTTTATTTAGTCTGATGATTTCAGATTGAGCCTATTCCTGAGGAAATGTCATGCTTAGTGTCCACTGTACAAGCCTGTGGAGGCAGTGATGTGATGTGGGATTGCTTCTGTTGCTCAGATTCAGGTTTAGCAACATTATGTGCCCAAAACATGAGGTCAGCTGACGACCTGAATGTACTAAATGACCATTTTTTCCCGCCGAGTTTAGTCGTGTCCAGTTCCTCCCCGTCACTAGGTGGCTCCCACATTAAGCTACTACTACCATTCAGTCGGGAGGGCCGAAGACTGTCAGGTGTTTCCTCCGATCCTTCTCCGCTTGCATGGGCTCGCAGGTGCCCCTGACTGTCTGTAGAGCCGTAATCAATGTAGGAGAACTAAATACCTTTCATCCCTCCCCTCTGAGAGAGCTCGGCCAATCAACTCTCCCGGGAATCGAACTTGCGATCTCTGGATGATAGGGCGAGTGCTTTACCACTGCGCCACTCTGAGGCCGACCAGGTTTTTCTCCATGGATTTTTTTTCTTCACTGAGGGCATAGCCATATTCCAAGATGATGATGCCAGAATTCACCAGGCTCAAATTGTGGAAGAGTGGTTCAGGCAGCATGAAAAATCCCTTCGGTGATCACATGCATTTCACAGCCAAAACATAGAGTCTAGACCTTAACCCCATTGAGAAACTTCAGGATGTGCTGGAGAAGACTTTACACAGATGTTCGACTTATATTTCATCATCAGTACAAGATCTTGAAGAGAAATGAATGCAATATAGAGTAAAATAAATGTTGCGATATTGCATAAGATTATCAAAACAATGCCACGGCCATTTATAAGCTGGTGCAGTGAAATATTAGAGTGTGTGACTTTTTTTTGGCCGGGTAATGTATACAGTTTATATATATATATATATATATATATATATATATATATACAGTATAGATGCACTACTGTCAGAGCTGCTCTTATATAAAACAAATCAACGTCTATCAAATAACAATCCAGGCTTCAACAGCACTCTAGTGTGTATAAGATTACTATAAAAACTATCCACAATGTAACTCCTCTTTCATTTCCTCTTCACCACAATACGCTCTGAAATTGTTTTCTGAAACTTGAAGAATTTTGTCAGTTTCAGCTTCAAAGCTTTAAGTTGACCAGTGGTTCACGGAAAGCTTAAATAAAAAGAAGTCAGGTTAAGAAAATTAAACATCTCTATAGAATTTTGAAATCGAAGGTAAATAAAGGAATACATACTGTAAATACCAATGCAGTAATAGCAGAAAAACAAATCCTTAAACATTGTAAGTGCTTTGATTGAATGTCATTTCTATAGTGAGATTAGTGAATCATCTGGTCCCAATTATGTTTTTGTTGTTGTATTTGCTGTAGTTTATTTGATTTTTTTAATTCCTCCCAAGAATATTATCTTCTCTCTCTAGCACTTATAAAGAAAAAAAAAAAAAAACAGAGATGCAGCGTGTAATATCTGGCAGCTGAATAATGATGAAAAATGCTCAATTTATTCTAAGCAAAATATTCTCACATGATCTGATTCACATCAACACAGTTTAGCTTGTGAATATGTATCCAATGTCTCTCGATACAGGATCTCTTGGGACGATGTGTTATGGTCATTAACATCATTACGCTTTCACTCGTCATTACCGTTAGATCCTGCAGGCAATGTCGTTGTTGCTCATCATCCCAGTCATTATGGGTCACGGGATGGCGCTCATGGCTGCATCTTGTCGTGTATGCAAGTTGACAAGAGCTACGATAATTAGCACTATTACTGATTACAGATCTATTATTTAAATGGACTGCTGAACAATGAAAGGTCTGAACAGAAGTTTGTCAGTAGGGGCTAATTGGCTAATTGACCAATCCTATAGAAAGGCAGGGTGTCAATGACATCTCCAACAAGCATTCTGCTGCAAGAATGGAGGACCCCGAGGGAGATCATGACTCTCTGAGTTGGATGTCTTCCATTACGGGGTACTTGGCTTCTTGGAAGCATTAAAATTCAACAGATGAAGCCAATCGGGGAAAGGGGGAAAAAAATGTCATAATTGTACAATTTAGCAGTCCTGGCAATGGGCACTGGCACTGGTGCAGTCCTGAGAACTCATTTTTGGTCCAACTAAAGTCCAACTTTGGTCCGCAAATTCCTCTCGTTTAGTCGATTGAGGGCGAAATGGATCATATCCCTGGACATCGAATTAAGTGTTACTTATTCATTTAGGTTTGATAATGTTAGAGAAGGGCAGCATGGTGGTGGATTCACTCGCACCGTTGCCGCACACCCCCCAGATCGAGGGTTCAGTTCCTGTCTTCAGTCTGTGCGCATGAAGTTTGCATGTTCTCCTTGTGCTTGGTAAGTTTCCTCCCTCCCAGTTTATTCCCAGCGTCCAAAGATTAGGCTAATGGCGTTCCCAAATTGCGCCATGTGAACGAGTATGCGTGTGTGACCTGTCACTTATGTGTAAAATAAGTGGGATATAAAATGAATGAATGAATATTAGAGAAGGAATACTCAGCTGGTACGGCTCTGGGCAACTCATCAGAGGTTTGAGAGTGTGAACTTGAGTTTGGCCGATCTATCACTGTCTCTATTGTAAGTTCGAATAGAAATGTCAGCCAAATGAGTAAATACTGTGAAGATGGAATTCCTTTAAGCATACAGATTCACTCGGGTGGCTTTATGTGCAAATATTGAGCACTATTGAGCAAAAGAAAAAAAATATAATACCATTTAAAAAAAGAAACATTATTAATAAGAATAGCTCCTTGAGTATTTTTTTGCAGGGCCATGCTCTGGCCATGATGTCCAGTTTTCTCCAACATCCCAAAAACATGCAATTAGGTCGATAAATCCTAGATGCCAGTTTGCATGCTGCGTATTAAGGATGTATTCCCACTGCCAATGTCGCCCAATCTTCCCAGGATAGATTCTGGATTTACATCGTCCTTATTCAGAATAAAATTATGAAAATTGATCCTGAGTCAAGTGTACAAAAAAATGTACGAATGCCAACAAACATTTGGGAAAAAGGATAAATTAAAATGAAGAAAACAAATAAATAAAATGCTTTTGTGGTGTGCAAAGTATTGACCTGATATGGATTAGCATCTTGCTGAGATGCAGCCAAATGGTATTTTTATTTATTTTATATAACAATTACAAATCAATCTCTAAAGTAATGTATGCTGTCACGCAAACAAAATTAGATGTTAAACCTATGAACCTATGAGCAGACCTGATAACATGCACCCATCAGAGCAGAACTAGACTTTATTCCAAGAACAGGGGTAATGTACAGTACATGTACATTAAAAGGTCTCTCTTTTTCATTGAAAGTTTTATCCTGAAAGACTCACTGAGCTCCTTTTTTTTTTTTTTTTTTTTGGATAAATTGTGAAAAAAACAAACAAACCATCAGGGGGAAAAAAAAATCAATAATGCTTCATCTCACTGGGTCAACCATTTGGTGACCCATGAGCATTGTGTGGAGTGAATGGTCCTGAGAGTGTGTTCACACAAGTGTAACTATAATAGAAGGTTGTGTATGTGCGTGCACACAGCTTGTCATGCTTCACAGTACAGCCTGGGTTCATTGAGAATAGACAGGGCTTCATTTATCTTCCTGGATATGAACGGTTATCAATAAATGCACATGATTCAAAAAAAATAAAATATAAATCTGGGAGGTCAAACAAATCTCACAGCAGGGAGGCATTTGCGAGGGGGTGTTCAGGTCAAACCGGGACTCGTGATGAAGGCATAAAAAAAGCGATCGAAGATTTCAAGAAAAGTACGGTGGTGAGACTTTTAGCCGCACAAGAATATTTGAGCGATGCAAACGTTTTAAAGAAGGCGGTACACCTGTGAATGATGATCCAGGCCGAGGTGGCGTCGAACCCGCTTCATGCCAATCTACTGCTCTGTACTCCAGTCCAGTGGGTGGCAGTGATGCATCAATTACTCATAAACCTAAACGCAGTAGAATAAGGAGCGATAAGATCACAAAACGCAAGCACTTAGTTGTAGATGGAAGTAGTTTATGTTTATATATTAATCGATTCTGACTTAAAACTGACCCATCAAATTAATTAATTGAGACAATCAAGAAAAGATCAATTAAACTGCATAATCTCTGAAATTACAGCTGTAAAAGCTGAAAGGCAAAGGTTTTTAATAAGGTTTTGCTTTTCAGACCATCTTAGCATATATTCTGTACATCTCTAGATCTGTATAGGAGCAGTGCAAACTATTTTAAAGCTATTATATTAGTTGGTTTTGATGGTACTGTAATAGTGGTGGAGAGTACCGTCTAACCTGCTCTAAACAGAGCGTTGCGGTCTTTTAAAGCGGTCTTAAATCCCGACTTCTCCCATATATTCAAATGAGACCGAGATCTGGAGGCTGTGAAGGCCGTGGCATATAATTTACATAATCTTTATAATGATCAATCCGTTCACTGAGCCCTCCTGCCCTGTATATGGAGGCGGGGTCACCCTGAAAGAGACCACGCTCATTATGATGGAAATGGTTTTTATTATAGGATTAAGGTGATCAGTCTGGAGAACCTTCCATTGATTCGCCGTGACAGTTCCCTCCAAAGGGGGCAAGTAGAGCCAAACCTATGCTGGCAAAAAAGAAATAAATCCCCCAGTTCAAGAGTAGCTGTTTTTTTTTAACAGTTTTTATCTTTAATTTGTCACCTATCCTTGGTGTAAGGCACAAACACATACTCACCTACTCCCTCCTTTACACACTTAGCCCCGCAGACGTAGATCGAATCTGGCAGCTGCAGCATGTCTCACCTCATTTCCATGACTACCTTTAGACCTTAATTTAAAAGTCACGCTCTCAGACCATGTTTTGAGCGAAGCAATATTTAGCTGCACTTTTCACACACTTGGACTAACACCGCACCTACTAGGAGCGCTCAGCCAACCAAGGAGAATAATAAAAAAAAAAGAACAAACCCCGCTCTCCAGTTGAAGTAGTTGTAGCGATCGTTTATTTCAGTTTAAAAAAAGAGAGAGATCCGCAAAGCTTCGGTAAGCTCCTTGACTGGTGACAAGCCAAGTTGTTTCTTTTATGCTTCGGATATTGCCTGTGGTGTGAAACTGAAGAGTAAGTGCAAGGGATTTGTGGACTGCCAGAATTTTTGTTAGACGGACTTGCTAAAATCTGATTATACCCAAATAAGCGTTTATTATTTGTTTTTTTCAAGCTTGGAGAATTAGACGGTTCTTCACTTGTTGGTGGCTTCAGTTTCCTGATTCTGTAAACACTGCGAACCGGTGTCATGAAATTATATTTAAAAGGGGTTAAAAGCAAAGCAAAAACACACTGTTTAATGCTCCCTGTTAAAGCAAGAACAGGTGCTCACTTTAGCATTCTCCTGCCAATCCATTTTGCACCACTCCCACACCAGGTTCATGCCAAGAACCTGGCCAGCTCAGCTTCGCATGCCAGCCAGTTTTGGATGGCTTCTAACGAGTATAGAACTACTCAAACCTTGCCAAGCAAGCCTTTGACATGGTTTGTGCCGGCAACACATTACAGTCGCTCATGTGTCCTTTTTTTATGTTTCGGGCCATTTGATGTGTCTATCACAATCTCAAAGAAGCAACATTGCCCTACTCTGGGGGTGTTTGTATAAGAGAACTGACAAACATACAGTCTAATTGCTTTTGAATGATCAAGGGACTGCTGCAAGATTGCAAATCGCCTTTGAGGTGTGTATCTCTGAGCAAGAGCCAAGCAATCCTCATGCAACCTTACAACGGTAACAATTATGGTTTGTTCAGTTTCCTTGTCTCGTGTGTCCTTTTGTTTGAACCTGAAAATTTGATGGTAAATTTGTAAATACCTAGAGTGTAGGCTCATTCACTCAAAGGGCAACGTCCGGTTCTGAAAAATGATTTCAGTGCGGAAGTGCCAAGATTTGCAGTTCCTCAATTGACCAATAGGAGGTGAGTCAAATCCAATACAGGCCCATGTTAAAATGTCTAACTTTACAACAGAAATAAACATGTTTACAGCCTGGACTTGTTACCATAGCTTTCAGTGGTTAAGGCATTGGACTACGGTTCGGAAGGTCCCAGGTTCAAACCCCACAACCACCAAGTTGCCACTGTTGGGCCCTTGAGCAAGGCCCTCAACCCTCAACTGCTCAGATGTGTAATGAGATAAAAATGTAAGTCGCTTAGAATAAGAGCGTTTGTCAAATGGCCTAAATGTATATTAGGCCATAAAATTATGCATAATTAATGGCTGATTTGAGTGACAGCAGCATTATAGGTGTTAAACTGCTAGCTGTCTGCTATGCATCACTTTAGCTAACCAACTGGATTCACTGTAGTTTAACTTAGCAAAGGACACCTGGGAGAAGAAACGGGACTACATGTACTGTAGGGTATTGATGATGGAGTCCAATCAAATGCAAAGTAGCAGTAGGTGTGTTCCAATCAACGGCCAGGCTCTGTTTGCTCCACCCATTTCCCATTTATGGATTAACCTAGGTTTAGATGAAGGCAGCTTCTGCCAAGATGGTGATAACCAGAGCTCCCAGAGTTTAGCTTCAAAATCCTTTTCCGGAAAACCAATGGGTGATGTCACAGAGGGTTTGTCTATTTTCATTTTTTTTTTTACTGTCTATGTTTTGAAATTGAGAAATTGAAGTACAATTGGCAGCTTGATGGCTTAGTGAAAAGTATCGCCTTGCATGTCCATGGTTGGAGGTTCAAATCTCGCCTCCGATTTGTGCTTGGTGGGTTCCCTCTGGGTACTCCTGGTTTCTTCTCACAATCCAAAGTCCCTGTGTATGTGGTGTAGGCTGATTAGTGTTTCCAAATTGCCCAGGAGTGTGAGTGTGTAGGAGCCCTCTGATGGGTTGCTCCAACTTCCCTGGGACAGGCTCCAGGCTGCCCATGACCGTGTACAGCATAAGCAGTATAGATACGGAATAAAGGAATTACACATGGGTTGGTGTAGTGGGAAGCATTACCGCCTCACAGCTCCAGGGTTCATGTTTGTTCCCGAGCCGTGGTTTTATCCCACCACTCCAGACAGTATTTATATTGCTGTTTCCAAATTTCTCCTAGACATGAATGTGTGTGATGCCCTGCACTCCAGCCAGGGTGTACTCCCACGTCACATCCAGTGTTTCAGGAATAAGCTCTAAAATCAACCGGACCCAAACAATAATAATTTTTCTTTTCATTTGAAGTTCATTTTGGTATAATATTTTTGGTGTGGCTGTGATTTTGCTTTTAGTGACTTTGTGCATATATTTTTTCATTGGTGGTTTATTTTATTCTACAGTTTTATTTTTCTCCCAGGAAGCTCCATTGTACGAAACGTCTCCTTTCTTGTTCTTTTCCAGAAGGCTTCATGCAGATACGGGTAACATTTGTTATGTAATTAAACATCAGAGCCAACTTATTACAGGCAAATAATGACTACATCGTTAAGTTTTGTTAGTCTTTTGTCTTATACAGAAGTTTCAATAATCGGCTTTCTGATACAGCTGAGACAATTTTCTGGAAAAGCAAAGGTTTGTTTAGTCTATGGGTAAATATCACCAGGCATACTGTAGCTAGCTAACCAGCAAACAGTAAACACAGAAATCCATAAAAAATGTAAAGCTACTAACTGTGTCTGACATCGCCATGAGAGAGGGAGACGGGAAAAGAGAAGCAAATAGCCCTGATTTTTTTCTTCCCTAGTCAGTGACAAGAAAGCATTTTCATGTTGTTACGTCCCTGCTGCCTTTTTTTTTTTTTTTTGACTTTATAATTAAATGTTCTCTTTTCTTTTCCTGCCACTCTGTTATGATTTTCTCATCGAGGGCAACCACAAGTCTTGGTCTGTGGTGTTTTTTGGGGAAAATGCGAGACCACTGTGCCTTGGTATTATCATTCGATTAACTCCAGCAGGTTCTATTTAAGTAGTGCTGTCTCAGGCGGGGTCAAAGTTGATGGCTGTGGGGCTTTCCGCAGGCAGCGCCGAAATGAATGAGCAATCTTGAGCTGAATAAGGTGTTGAGCTAATCTTTTACTGCTTGTTTTTTTTCTTTTTTTGTGCTGACCAATCTGCTTGTGACACTTTTGCATTTGTTTCAATTGTCCAGCAAAAACGGCGCACTTTTATTACATGGTATTACATCATACAACACTAATGGCACCTGGTATTACGTGTGAAGTTAATGGTCCCAGTTAAAACTGTGGACAAGGACTAACTCAGGACCGCCATTGAGGGTTGAAGTGACGATGTTATGGTCCAGGTGGGTGTATCTTGGGTCAGGTCTGGCCTTGACAAATGCATGGATGACCATAATAGACAGAAGGTCCAGTGTTCAACTGTAAGACGTTCATGCCAGGTTCATGCCAGAAACTTGAACGACTCCAGTTTGCACATATGGTCAAGGTTTGGAATGACTATAGATTAAGGTTATGATGCAATGATTTTGTGACATGTACCTTACAGCACATTAAAATTCCTCTTTTGCATGTTCCAGTAAGGAATCTGGGGTCAGGGCTTGAGGTCAGCAAGGATAAAGCTCTATTGGAGCAGATACAGTAGGGTTAGGGGGTAGGCTCAAGGGCTCAACAGTGGCAACTATCACAGGGCACACACACTCATTCACACCTTACGGGCAATTTGGGAACGCCAATTAGCCCAATCTGCAGGTGTTTGGACAGTGGGAGGAGTCTGGAGAACCCGGAGGAAACCCATCAAGCACAGCGAGAGCGATGATCCACTTAGTAGAACAACAGATGGTCTACCGTCGATAAAAGTTTCCTGCAAAGTGCTAGATAGCAGGTGAACCTGATCAAACAGCATCTTATTGCATATTTGAATTGTTAGTTCAATATGTAGACTTGTTTAAAATCCCTCATTCAGACACTGCCTCTAAAATGTACTGCATAAACCAACATCGCCTGCCTCGAAACGACTCCTCAGCTCCCCGAACGCGATTTGCTCTTCAGTCTCCGCTCCCGAGAGAATTACAGCTAAATGTAAGAAACTGCCTAGAAGTTTGGAGGAACGTACATTTCTTTGTCCAATAAAGAAGTCATTTCCGAAAATGCAGAGCCCACATTTGTGTGTGTGTATGTGTGTTGTTGTGTGTTTTTTTTTTTTAGGGCGCACAATGAAGTGCAGGCAGTCTGTAACATGGGGAGTCTCTGCGCAAGTACGCTTGTTGTTTTGAGGGAAATGAACCATGTAGCGCTGCTCATATTTCAGTCAGAATTTCACTTGGGCTATAAAACTCCCAGATGATTCTGTTAGAGAGGGCGAGAAAGGAGTGGCATGTTTTATTCATTAATATTAATGGAAAAAGATCTGTATTTTTTGGCTGCAACGCGCAGAAAAGTCATAACTTGTTATTGCTGTTTGAATGGGTTTTGAACTTTTTTCTCCCCCCCATATGTGGTTTATTTATTGTTTTATATTTTTCTTTATTTGTCTTTTTAAATCGTGCCTGGATGTTATTTTAGAGATTGCTTTATGTCTCTGGTTTGCAGTTTGAACATCCTGCTCTAAAATATGGCGTTAAACAGAATTGGAAATGCGTTCTTCAAATTTTCTCTTTTTTTTACTTTCCTTTTTTTTTTTTATGTATTCACATACGAGGGACGTTCAGGTCAAACCGGGACATGTGATGAAATTTCTAATGAATGGAGACATAAAAGCGATTGACATTTACAGAAGACTTCAAGCACCGTATGGTGATGAGACTCTTAGCCACAGTAAAACATTTAACCGGTGAACCGTTTTAAAGAAGGACGTGCGTCCGTGAATGACGATCCTGGCTGAGGTGGCTCGGAGCTCACTGCAGTCGTTCCTGTGGATATATCGCGGACAACTGATACTTGAAAATCGACGATAACTTGTTGGCAACTTGAGGAAAATTCGTATCTGCCTGTGTGAACTGTATATATCTGAGCAGATGAGGGTTAAGGGCCTTGCTCAAGGGCCCACAGTGGGAACTTGGTGATTGTGGGGTTTGAACCTAGGACCTTTCGAACCGTAGTCCAATGCTGACCTATTCGATGCCACTTCCACATGTTTGGGCCATTCAAGGAATGTTTTACACGTGAATCAGACAGGCAGTCTGATCATGGCTCCAGTGTGATGAGAAAACTTTCTACCTTGATGGTATCCAAATACTAGTGGAATGCTGGCATAAGTTTATTAGTTTAGCAGGAGATACATAGAGAAATAAATGGAGCTTTAACTCATAGAATTGTGTTATTCTGCACAATCAAAAGTCCCGGTTTGACAAGAACGGCACCTGTATGTTTGCCTAAGAAGCTCATGTAAAAGGTTCAATAATCCCATAGGTTTCTGTTTTACCTCCTTGATATATATTTTTTCATTTTCTTTGTGCTGTTTTTGCTCCCAGAATCACTTTGTTGTGTATTTGTAATAGATCAAGTGTCTGATGGAGGAAAAGCACTTTATTTCTCATACTAGGAAACTAAGTGCACATCTTGGAATTCTCACAAGCATACAAAATGCCTCATAGGCATACAAAATCTCTTCCTATTTCTGTCTTCCTGCTGAATTGTATTTTCATAAACCCGTCATTCAATATTTTCCTAAAAACACAGGCCGGATAGCAAGCTATGGGCTACATCAATGTTTCCTACTTTTTCAGAATCTGGATCTCTAAACAAAGTTGAGTGAGTTACTGTATTCCCTTTTTGTGTTATTGTCTCTTGGTTTGAATGAAAACGAATGTTTGCTTGAAAAACGATGTTTGCAGATGACATTGCAGATTGCTTTGTAACGAGAGCAGGGAACAGGTGGAAGAAAATTTGGAGAGGTGGAGGTATGCTCTGGAAAGCAGAGGAATGAAGGTTAGCCGCAGCAAGACGGAATACACGTGGAATTCCGTCTTACGGTGAGGATACAGAAAGCAGAGGTAAAGAAGGTGCAGGACTTTAAGTACTTGGGGTCAACGGTCCAGAGCAACGGAGAGTGTGGAAAGGAGGTGAAGAGGCGGGTACAGGCAGGTTGGAATGGGTGGAGAAAAGTGTCAGGTGTGTTGTGCGATAAAAGAGTATCAGCGAGAATGAAAGGAAAAGTGTACAGGACAATGGTGAGACCAGCGATGCTCTATGGCTTAGAGACAGTGGCACTGAAGAAAAGACAGGAGGCAGAGCTAGAGGTACCAGAGCTGAAGATGTTGAGGTTCTCCTTGGGAGTGACGAGGATGGATAGGATCATCAGAGGAACAACCCACGTTAGATGTTTTGGAGATAAAGTCAGAGAGGCCAGATTGAGGTGGTTTGGGCATGTTCAGAGGAGAGATGGCGAATATATCGGTAGAAGGATGCTGAGGTTGGCACTGCCAGGCAGGAGGTCTAGAGGAAGACCAAAGAGGAGATTTATGGATGCAGTGAGAGAGGACATGAAGTTAGTTGGTGTGAGAGAAGAGGATGCAGAGGATAGGGTTAGATGGAGGCAGATGATTCGCTGTGAAGGCCCCTAAAAGGGAACAGCCGAAAGACAAGGAAGAAGTCTCTTGGTTTGAATGTTAGCCAGTCTGTCTTGTGATCATG
Organism: Clarias gariepinus; assembly: GCF_024256425.1. Lineage (NCBI taxonomy): Eukaryota > Metazoa > Chordata > Actinopteri > Siluriformes > Clariidae > Clarias > Clarias gariepinus. Next base: position 24,968,759 of record NC_071119.1, read on the forward strand.
GCCATGTAAAGGACAAATAAAATATCTAATTAAGCCTTGCAGTGGGTAGCATATGCTGTCACCCTACGTACATTTTACTAAGCCTGGGATCTCTCTCTCTCTCTCTCTCTCTCTCTCTCTCTCTCCATGTGTATGTGAGCACAAGTGTGTCTGAAGTGCCCTCTTAACGCTGTACTAAAGTGGAGTTCCAGCTCATTGTAACATCCTGCTCCTGACACTAACTCTTGCCAAATGGCTGCAAATACAATCATCCAGCGCACACCGATCTCGCCGTTAACCCAACAACATTTCCAAGATCTGGCAGTAAGAATGACAAAAAAAAAGCACATTTCCAGCAATTTGGTAAAATTCCATAAACACAACAAAGGCCACAGGCTAGATGCCTTGATTTGTTTGGGTAGGCTTTATAAATACAGTACATCGGTAAGATGTTAATTTTTAATGTGAACTGACAACATGAACCTGGCCTGTGCTCAAGTTTGTAGAATAAAATCAGATTTAATCAGATCAGAACTAAAATCAGAACTAAATGCCTAATCCTGTAACTTTTACCAAGTCTTATAAATTCTAACAATGATTATTAAACCCTTACACAGATTTTTGGTGATTTGAGCACCTGGAATGATCGAATCTGTGTGATTCACAAATGTATTGCACAAGAAATCAACACATTTGTTGACACTCCGAAGTTTGAAGTGCTCATGAAGCTCTGAGTAAAGAAGTAAACAAGATGGCAAAAGTAGTAAACTTGAGATTATGGAAAAAATGAGATGACAAATTACATTCTCATGCATGGTACCTGCCTGGTCTCATGGTTTTGTGAGTCTTGGTGGGTCTGGTCATGATTTCTTGAAACCCATGTAGTAGTGGCCAGGGTTATTGGCAGGCTCAGGTGGTCATGGTCAGAGTTCTTCAGGAGTAAGTGGTCATGGCTTCTGCAGGGGCAAGTGGTCATACTTAGGGTTTCTGCAAGAACAATTGGCCATACAGTAGTTATAGTTTTGGCAGGGACAAGTGGTCATGGTCAGGGGTTCTGCAGGAACAATTCAGCACAGTCAGAGTTTATGCAGGGACAAGTGGTCATGGTTAGGGTTTCTGCAAAGCTATGAAAGAACAGTCAGGACCTTGTGGAATCAACCAGGTCTGATAAAAAAAAAAGGATGGGATCATGTGGCCATAAGTTGATGTACATGGTTAGAGTAGTTTCTGGGGCGGGATGGGTGTGGACTGTAACTACCAGGGAATTTTTTTAAAGCTACCGGTTGTGGTCAGATATTCTATGGTAGCACGTGAAAATGAACAAAGTATATACAGGAGTAGATAGGTATGGTCAGAGTATCTCACTGAGAGGATGGGCAGGGTCAAATTATCTCCAGTAGCAGATAAATATGGCCCAAGTATCTCCGAGAGCATAAGGGCATGGTTGGAGTTTCTACAAATGCGAAATGAGGTTTTGTGAGAGCTTGGAGGTGATCTCAGAGTTTGATCAAGAACAGGTGGCTGGGATCAGAGAATTAAAGCAGGAAATTCAATATAACAGACGATGAAGTTAACATGAAGTCTAATATGTTATTTAAGGCTCACGTAGAATGTAGAAAATTTCAGTCCTGAACTATTAAGCAACTGCAGTCACGAGTCCTTAAAGAACAGGTGTGTGCATCAGCCGAGGCTAGGACTATCCTCATTGTAAAGTGGAACCATCCCCAATCACCACACGCTTCCCAAGCAAACCACACGGGGCTCCGTGCAATGAGAATTCCAGGCAAAAGTGGGCCACCAGGTTGAGTTATACAGGTCCAGAGGGCAGGGGAGGTCTGGATCACTGGCAGCTCAGGAGTAGCATGTGTAACTCAACAGAGAGAGACAGGGACAGGAAGAGAGAAGAAGAGAAAAAGCATAAAGAAAGTGATTGAAATAAGTGGAAAGCTTATACAAAAAATGCTGTGTAACAAAAGCCACTTTTTTCACTTTTACCTACCTCATAGGGATGGAGCTGAGCAAGAGTTTTTGATTAAGCGTGCGAGTTTGCGTGTGAAAAAGACAGAAGTAGTAGACAAGAATCAATTAAGTTAGGAAGTGCATACTTATGTGCGATCCCTAAAAACCCAGGTACTCCTGAATGGGTTTGAAGCAGTTCTGCATAGAGAGTAGGATGCTGCTTATTTACACAGAGCATTGATCAGTCTGTGCTTTTAAACATCGAATACTTGCCATCCAGCGTCTTTGTTCATCATGCACAGAGAGAAGTTTAGCTGAACTTTAAAGGCAGGAGTACCTCAACTTTTAGAGCAACATCATACCCATTAGTGTGTGGGTTCCCCTGGTTTCCTTTAAGTGTGTGCTGTGGTGTCTGGCACCAGGATGTTGGCAGATCTTTTGTGTGCTGTGGGTTATGGGGTGGGTTATGGCTCAGTGCTTGATTGGATTGGGATCTGGGAAGTATGGAGGCTGTGGAACAGTCTTAGGATCTTGGCCTGCTCGGCTCTGTGCATGGCGGGCTGTGATTCACTGGGTGTTTTCCGGGTAGCTTTCTATTATGAACAGCATCGTCTTTTTCTGTGATTTGTGCTGTATTGTAAGTTTAGACCAGTTGGGCTGACCTTTGGCCCTGACCTTTGGACCTTTTGGCCTTGGGAGCCCATAATCCTAACACGATGTGTTAATATTATGCCTGGTCGGTACTGTATATGAGTTTTCTGCCCTGGCCAAGGTGTGTCATGTGTCTGTGTGTGTGAATAGCTATTTAGTGCCCCGTAACCTGTTTATGTTTCATCACTCCCCGTGGCACGTCCCACCTTCACACGTGTTGTGGAGCATTATGGACATGGTCGTGATGCTCGAGACCACATCTACCAACGTTAATTCTTATAATCTGAGTATGTCAGCTTTGTAGCATCTTTCTGTAGTGTGGGTCGTCCTGAGAATGACACTGCAGCCGCGGCGATCTTAATTACAATCTGACATCTTATTATAGAGGGTGAACTTTGCATTCCGTCTCTCTCTCTCTCTCTTGAGTTGATACTGCAGATGGCCTGTCTTCACACTCACAGTGTCGCCGCAACACTAAGCTGTAATTGTGCTTCATGTTGTCTAATTGAATTGACAAGAAGCAGGAAATGATATCATTTAACACATTGATCTGAGAGGATGATGAATCTCAGTCTCTCTCTCTTTCTGTCTGCCTCTCTCTTTTCATGTCTGCGCTGTTCTCTCTCTTTCTCTCTCGTGTAAAAATGGGCGGAGTGGATATCCGACATAAATATGTTAATTTATATTATATTTGTTTTATTAGATGTAGAAAGAAAAAATGGTGTCACTATTGTATCCCTTTAATCAAAGTGCAATGTTTTTAGCTTTGTAGATAAAAGGCACCGGATGTGTCATGCATTCCCATCGTCATAGAGACATTTATTCCTATAAAGAGTAATCTCAGTGCATGCACATCAACCAAAACAACTTTAAACAAGTACTTTTTTTTTTCCTCATTTGTTTTTAGCTCCAACTCCGTCATGCACAACATGCAAACTCCATTTTAAGCGAGGCTGTAATGAAACGGTGTGTTCCTGCCGAAAGCAGGCTTTTAGTCTGTCAGCTAAAATTGAAATGATCATTATGTTGGATCTGCATGTAGCCTGCGCTTATGTGTTATGGTTGTAATGGGGGAGTTTGAGCTCTTTGAGCGTGCAGCTGGAGAGGTGAAGGGGGAAGGTTCTGTCTCAGAGCATCTACCTGCTTAAAGGTTGGAGGCAGGAGAATTAGCGCAAAGCAGCGGATGCTCTCGGATTCGTCCTAGTCTGTGTTTATTTCGATGCCAATGATTAAAAATAATGACATCATCGTTATGATTCATGAGAACACTGTTGTTATGTTCAACATGTTTGTTTGTCTGAAGGAGAATCCAAGGTGACATAAAAAACTATTTGAACTAATAACCATAATAAAAAGGGTTTTATCTCATTTTTGGGAAAGAAAACAAACCAGTGTCTGGCATTTTGGTTTTATTTATTCATTTGTTTATTTATTTATTTAGTTTAATATTTATTATTAACTATTTTTTATTAGTTATAAATAAATACATGAATTAATACAGAACTATTATTATTGGTTTTATTTATTTTATATTATAATAAATTTTTTTATTATAATTGCTTTAGTTAATTAATTTACTTACTTATCTTCTATACCGCTTTATCCTGTATTCAGAGTCTTGGGGACTTAGGACACGAGGCGGGGTACATCCTGGACAGGGTGCCAATCCATTGCAAGGCACACATACATACACACACTCACACTCACACACCCATTCACACACTACGGGCAATTAGGGAACGCCAATTAGCCTAACCTGCGTATGTTTGGACTGTGGGAGGAAACTGAAGTACCCGGAGGAAACAAGTAGCACGGGGAGAACATAGAAACTCCATGCACACAGAGACGGGAATCAAGTCTGGCCGGGAATCGAACCCGGACCCTGGAGGTGCAAGGTGACAGTGCTAACAACTACACCCTAATTTATTTAATGTTAATGAATTAATTTATTTATTTATTGGAAAAAGGTTCTCAATCCTTCTCATGGCTTCCTTGAGGAATAATTTCATAACTGTAGGTTGTTATCTTTTAAATTTGCTAGACTTCAAAGTCTGTTTTATCAATTCATAGGATTCTCTTGTCATGGAGGCTCTTGTTTGTTTGTTTGTTTGTTTGTTTGTTAGGTTCGTCGCCATTAAGTACACTCTTTTTTCCTATTTAATGGATTTACAGAACATTTATAAGAAACAGCATCTAAAATTCTTTATCCTTTTATATGAATATAATATCAAATAATATCCAATAATCCAATAATGACAAAAGTCAAGGTTTGTCTGTCTGGAACCGAGAAAACTAGAATGGAAGAAACTGTGAATCACTTCATCATTGCTTAGTCAGAGATCCAATTATGAAACACTTACAATGATTTTATTAATTTGGTTCAGCTCATCGCAGTAAGAAGGTCTTTTCCTCTGACTTCACTCTGGTACTGCAGGCCTCACAGCAGCTGCTGTATATACTGTATATTATATATATATATATATATAGGTTTACTCTGCAGAGTGAGAGGTGAAGTGCTTATGAATATCCTGCCTTCGAGTTGATAAAGGAACAGGACGACAACACATCACCAGGTAAACTTCACCAAACTGGAAATGCTAGTCATTTTGTTGTCAAGCGCTGTTTTCTGGTTTCTATTATGAAAGCCAGGTGCTGCACAAAATCAACACTATAGCCTGTTATTATGCTGCTTACATGATTTACAAAAGAAAGGATCTAATGGTGTGTGTTTTGGCAAACGTGATGAGCTGTAGATCAGATCCAGGTCCAAAAACTCCAAAAGCATGAATACTAGTTTGGAAATTATACAGGTGACCTTGGATGGATGGATGGATGGATGGATGGATGGATGGATGGATGGATAGATAGATAGATAGATAGATACTTACGGTACACTTTGGAATATATAATATTTAGATTTTGGACCTTGTTTCTGTACAAGACAAATATTAAATATATGTGTTTGTTTTGTTTACTTACTTTTTTCCTTTTATTTATCTTGCATTTGTTTTGTTTTTTTATCTAAAGTCGCTGGATTTATTTGTTTTTGTTTACTTGCCTACTTTTATTACTTTCATTTTTTTTCTATCCTTTAATTTGCCATTTTAATCCAGTTAATTTCTTTCTTGCTTTCTTTCTTTATGTAGTTAATTAGTTAGTTTTTGTTTGTTGTTGTTTGACATACTTTTTTCTTTCTTTTTTTTTCCTCATTCCTTGATTACTTTCACCAGCTCCAGTCATTTGTTTGTTTGTTTGTTTGTTTGTTTGTTTATGCAAACTGTGATGAAATAAATATATCAAATTTATTAAACGTTAAGTTTATTTATTGTTCACCAATTTATTCATTCATTCATTATTTTATTCATTTGTTCGGTCATTCATGCCCTGGTGTGTTCAGTCCCGCACCCTGCAGTGTGTATTTCCTCGTCCGAGGTGACACACTCTTTTAATAGAGCACATGCACATCCTCTGCACATGATGTCCAGTGAAGGCTGTTCCTGCTGGGATTCGATGCGCGAGACATGTTACAGATGGCACACGGAGAGGAAACACAGATCCGATGTGCAGGGCGTTGGTGCAGACTTAATGTTGCTACACAATTTAAAGATCTTGTGTCTAGACGCCCTTGTTTAGCACAGTGCAGGGTGCAGTTGTAGAATGTTTTGTAGTGGTCTGTGATCAGGAGCCGTCTGGTCAGTCTGGTTACTGGGGCCATGTCTCACGTCCTCCTCCGTCTGCTGTTGTTTATTTTGATGTATAACAATAATGTTTAAAGCCTAAACAGCAGTAAACACGCTGGAAGTAAAATAAAACCTCCGGGCCTTTCAGCAAAGCAAAGGGGAAAAGCAGAGAAGGCAAGATAAAGGTCGCTTCGTATTGCAGCGAACAAAACACAGAGACTCCATCACACTTCCCTGACCAGAGAGGACGAGGAGACTCTGTGTCTTTACAATGATGCCTATTGACTGAGTTCATCCCATCAAACTGTGGGAAAATGACTCAATAATTTTGTTGTGTTTGTGTAATAGCAGCACAAAAGCAGGGCTTCGGCAGCTTAGGAAATACAGTCACTTTAACTTTCACTTCCATTTCTGCCTTAACATTTATTCTACTGCCACTCCAATCTCCACGTTGACTTCCCCTGCCACTTTCGCCTCCATAATCATTTTCCACTGCCAATTTTGCTTCCACATTAACTTTCACCTCCACTTTTGCTTTCGTATTCACTTCCACTGCTTCTTTTGCTTCCATATTCAATTCCACTGCCACTTTTGCCTCCACAATTACTTTCACTGCCACTTTTGCTTCCATACTCACTTCCACTGTCACTTTTGCTTCGATATTCACTTGCACTGCCACTTTGCCTTTATACTCACTTCCACTGCCACTTTTGCTTCGATATTTACTTGCACTGCCACTTTTGCCTACATATTCACTTCGACTGACACTTTGCTTTGATATTCACTTGCACTGCCGCTTTTTTCTTTATCTTCACTTGCACTGCCACTTTTGCTTCCATATTTACTTGCACTGCCACTTTTGCTTCGATATTCACTTGCACTGCCACTTTTGCCTACATATTCACTTCGACTGGCACTTTTGCTTTGATATTCACTTGCACTGCCGCTTTTTTCTTTATCTTCACTTGCACTGCCACTTTTGCTTCCATATTCACTTGCACTGCCACCTTTGCTTCCATATTCACTTCCACTGCTACTTTTGTTTCCATATTCACTTCCACTTTTGCCTTCATATTCACTTCCACTGCCACTTTTGCTTCAATATTTACTTGCACTGCCACTTATGCCTTCATATTCACTTCCACTGCCACTTTTGCTTCAATATTTACTTGCACTGCCACTTATGCCTTCATATTCACTTCCACTGCCACTTTTGCTTCCATACTCACTTCCACTGCCACTTTTGCTTCGGTATTCACTTGCACTGCCACTTTGCCTTCATATTCACTTCCACTGCCACTTTTGCTTCGATATCTACTTGCACTGCCACTTTTGCCTGCATATTCACTTCGACTGGCACTTTTGCTTTGATATTCACATGCACTGCCGCTTTTTTCTTTTTCTTCACTTGCACTGCCACTTTTGCTTCCATATTTACTTGCACTGTCACTTTTGCTTCGATATTCATTTGCACTGCCACTTTTGCCTTCATATTCACCTCCACTGCCACTTTTGCTTCGATATTTACTTGCACTGCAACTTTTGCCTTAATAATCACTTTCACTGCCACTTTTGCTTTGATATTTACTTGCACTGCCACTTTTTCCTTCATCTTCACTTCCACTGCCACTTTTGCCTTAACATTTACTTCCACTTTCTGTAAAATCTTATTAAAAGTTTTTTTTTTTTTTTGTACAGACAAACCTAATACTTTATCTACAATATAATACTTCAAATATAATAACTTATCTTTTTTTTTTTTATTATACATTGCAAAAACTTAAGACTGATGTATCCCATAGCGAAGAGAATGCACCCACGCGAAATGGCGTAATAACCCAAATGTTTTGTTTATCTCAGTCTAGTTTTTCCTTCTTCTTCTTCTTCTTCCCTTTTTTCTCTCAGTGTTGATCCACTGCCCTGCTCCATTCATCTGTTTTTCTAAATTGTACTTTTACTATCCCACTAAGCGTGTGAGAGCATGTGAGATTGCGTCCACTGAGGTATTAATATCAATACTCCTACTGTCATCATTTCATGCTAGGTGAATCTCAAGGGCAGTTGCTTAGCAACATGGTCATCCATTCAGTCTGTTGGCTGCTCTGTGGTTTTTCGCTACAGATTTTTGGCATCTAATGCACCCCAATACATCTGTAGAGACATTTCAGTCACTCGCTCCAGTCAGTTTTCATTTTATCTCTTTATTTTATTTATTGTTACTTTTTAGTGATGATGATGATGATGATGATCAAAGTCTCAAGTTTAATTTTTTATTTATTTTGAAACTGTTCTCTGTTGATTAAGATACCTCGCATCTCTCTCTCTCTCTTTCCCCTCATTGGATGCATTGTGAGAAATTAATGGCCACCTCTTATTTGTTCTTTATTGCACTGCTACAAAGTCCTATGGTGCTTTAAACGATGCCATCTACACTGGAGAGCAGACAAAAAAACAAAAAAAAAGCTGTCACGGTTTAATTTAATTCTCGCAGTGTTCTGCTACTTTATGAAGCTCATCTGAGAAGTGAAACGAGATTTGGGGTAATTAAAAGATCGACTATCAGTCAAATGGTCTCTAATGGAAATGGATTAAAAAGGAGACAGCACCGTTTATTGCTTAGGCGTTTTTCTTGGGGGGGGGGGGGGGTGACATGGTAAATCTTATTATAAATGTTCATTTTTTAACAAACATAAGACTGACATAGCATTTCAACTTGACTTTATAGTTCAGAACCTTACAAGATGGCCAACATCGGGCACAGTGGCAACACTTTAAAACTCATGATTAAACTAATGCCTTGGCGTTCATAAGGCTACATAGCACCTTCATACAACTTTAATGACACCTGACATAATGCTGCATTAATATTATTCCAACAGGGATCATATTTAAATAAAATGAGATGAATTCTTACAGATTGAAAGCCGTCTTTATTCTACATGTTGCTAAAGAATGTTGCAAAATATCTAAGAACGTCCCTACGGAGTGCTTAACTAATTTTCATGCTATTTATTTATAAGAGCATTGCTAGCAAACCATAAACACTTGGTGAAGGGTCTAGTGCCAAGTCTCAAATTGCTTCATCCATTTAGGCTAGAGAGCTGGCACTGCATTGGTTAGACAATATCACTTCGCTGTTGCCACGTGATCATGTGGGTGCACATGATGTTCCTAGCAAGTTGTAGCAAGAGCGTATAGATTCTTAGCAAAAGCTTTGGCAATTTTTGATTTTTTGAGCTAAATACTGTAGCAAATCGTGGGAATTTATCATAATATAGAATTCATTACCAAGATGCACAAACTAGCAAAAAACATCACAAATAAACACTATGATCCATTCATAAATAACTTGCACACTACTATGGTGGGCTATGCTTTTTTTTTTGTTTTGTTTCCAACTATGTATTGAATGCATTGAGTGATTTCTCTTGAAACGTTGTGAGTCGCCCCGAACCCTGTCAACCTTAATGACAATCTCAGTCCCAAAATCAGATGTCCAACCAAAATGTTTGAAAAGCCCCTCAGGCAGTCCTCCTAGGCAAATTCTACCATGATGCAACTTTTTTACTTGACTGTTACCGACGTCTGTTTACATTTAACCTGATGGAAATAACTGCCGGGATAAGCCTTAATAAATGTTTACAGCCCACGCTCATTTATTAATGAAATTAATGATTAAAATTAAATGAAAATTGAAGATTAAATGAAACTAATGTTTTACCTTGAAAGGCTGCACAGCGCCTAAAGATACTATTTAAAAACGGCTTGTACCAGCCTTAGCAGCAACCTCATTTCCCCTCTCGTCTGTTTCAACCACTCTGTGTTCTGCATTTCTCTGAAACGACTTTGGTACAGAGACTGGACTAAAAATAAATGCGAGCCAAAAACATCCTCCAGGAAGCATTCCTCAAGACGACATTGAAAACACAAGAAAGTCTGGATCTCTGGAAGCGAAATATGAAAAAACAAAAATGAGGGGGATCAAAACTTTATGCCAGTTCTGTACTGTATGTCAGTGTTTATGCAGGGATAACGTACAGTAGGTAAGATAAGATCAGGGTGATTTTAAGAGAACAGACCTGATCTAATTAATAAAGCCTGTTGTTATAACATTCTAACACATAGCATCCTTCTGCTATATAGACAGATCTGTGCTAACTAGATTACATAAGTATGATTTGCTATGACGGGCTTATGTACAGTAGGTGTCGCGTAACCCACGGAATGTGAAAGTGTTTTCATTCCTCAAAGTAGAACTCACTGTTATAACTTTTTTTTTTTTTTATGACAGTTTTGGAATTTGTTTTTCTTTTCTCAGTCTCTTATTTCTTGTTTACGATGAGTTCCTTAAAGTACAGACAGCACTCATGAATGAAAAACAGAAAGTGTTGGAAATTCTTTTGCAGCTCCAGCATTTTATATTTCTGTAGTCGTCCTTTTGAGTCTGTTTGTTTCATCCCACTTTGAGTGAAGCATTTGGCTGCCTCGGTCTAGCTGTCCATATTTAATGAGATGCCATGTTGCTCTGTGAGGGTGTGTGTGTGTGTGTGTGTGTGTGTGTGTGAGTTTGTGTCAATGCTGCCCCAGGCCGCAGCTTGGCTCTTGAAAGACACAGGCGTACAGAGACACTGAGAGAGACGGAGTCAGAGGCGATGAGGGTTCTGGCCTGTCGTCTGTGCGCAGGGTGTGTTCTAGTGCCTTAAACAAGAGGCAGCTGTGAGCTGTCAGACAGATCGAACCCTAAGGAATGGGGTTCTGGACGTCGGGCTCTCTTTAATTGTTCTCTAACAAGAACATGAACTGAGGCTGAATTGTTTATGTCTTCTCTGACAGACATGAAGCTACTTTTTTTTTTTTTTGCATTTATGACTTGCATTAAAAGCATTTTTATCCATGCCTTCAAGAAAGCCGCTGGTGTGTGTGTGTGTGTGTGTGTGTTTAATTGGATTAGTATCCCTTCATTTTTTTTATAGCAACCCTTCTGATTATTAAGCTAATTTTTCCATCCTGTCTCTCTTTGCAGACGGGAAGGAAAGAGAGAGGTGACCCACTGAACTCTGCAATTGACAAGATGACTAAGAAGACCCGGGACCTGCGGAGACAGGTGACCTTTATTACTCCCTCGCTACAATAGCCCATTACCCATACACGTCCTCTCCCAATCACTCCATCACTCTGTCCATTCCACCACTTCATTACTCCATACTGAAATCACCTCTCCATAATATGACCTCACCACTGCATCACTACATGACTTCATAACCTATACACATCCTCACTCAGTCACTCAATCAGACTATCACACCATTGCTCTGTAAACCGGTATTTAAAAACTACACTATTACGTCACCCATTACATCATCATCACATCACTTCCACACCATCACATTATCACCTTGTCACTCTACCGTACCACCCAATCACTACCTCTTCCCATCATCTCATCACTCCACCACCCTACAACTCCATCTCCCCGTCACATCACCTTATTACTCCACCACCCTACCTCTCCATTACTCCATCACCCCATCACATCATCTCCCCATCACCTCATCACTCCAACAGCCTACCACTTCATCTCGCCATCATATCACCTTATTACTCCACCACCCTACTACTCCATAACCCCATCACCCCATCACATCATCACCCCATTACATCATCACTCCACCACCCTACAACTCTATCTCCCCATCACATCACCTTTTTACTCCACTACCCTACCACTCCATTACTCCATCACATCATCTCCCCATCACCTCATCACTCCAACAACCTACCACTTCATCTCCCCATCATATCACCTTATTACTCCACCACCCTACTACTCCATACCCCATCACCCCATTACATTATTACTCCACCACCCTACCACTCTAGCTCCCCATCACATCACCTTTTTACTCCACCACCCTACCACTCCATCACCCCTTCACATCATCTCCCCATCACCTCATCACTCCAACGGCCTACCACTTCATCTCCCCATCATATCACCTTATGACCACACCACTCTACTACTCCATAACCCCATCACATAATCACCCTATCACTCCACCCCCCTACCGCTCCATTATATCATCACCTTCTCACTCCACCACACTATCACTCCATCTCCCCATTACATCATCAGCTCATCATTCTACCCTCTACTCCTCCATCACTCCATCACTCCGCCACACTGCCATTCCATTACCCATTCATATCGCAGAATCCTAGCCACTAGGCCACCATTACATAATTTTTACTACATCACCTTATTGCTTCTTCACTATACTACTCCATCACCTCATGACATCAGCTTATAACTTCATCACCCCATCACATCATCATACCTCCACTCCACCACCCCACAGCTTCCGACAATATATCACCCCATCACACTACCACTCCATCACTATATTTCTCCATCTCCCTCTCACATTATCACCTCCTCACCACACCAGTCCATCACTATATTACTACATCATTGCATTGCTCCATCACTTTATCACCACAATATCACTATATCACCTCATTACCCATGGCATTATCACCTCATAACTCAATCACCCCATCTCTCCATCATTACATTACACCATCATCCCATCACATCATCACTCTATCAGAGCTTCAAAAAATCACCACCAGATTGCTACATCAGATTGTTACATCAAGACCTTACTCCCTCACATCACATTGCACTGCAAATTATCAATCAATTATAATGTCAGATTATTACCTTATCAATGCGTTACTCTATCAGGACATCACACCATTATTAAGGCCCTGACATACTTGAATTGTAGAGCTATACTAAATTATATGAAAACTGTAAATAATAATAATAATAATAATAATAATAACAACACTTTGGCAGAATTAGGCCAATTAGTTTCCAGTGTAAAGAACATGACCCAATTTAAAAATGTATTACTTACGCTGTTATCAGACTTTTAGAGAAGCGAAATGCTCAAGTCTTTTATTTTAGCACTGTTCTGGAGTCTGCGTCATCTAACTGACTCATATCGTCTGAGTGTCCTCTACATAAGTAGAAATTAAAATATTATATCCAGATTTTTGTAAAGCTGCTTTGGTATAACATCCATTGTTAAAAGCACCAGGCAAATAAAATCATTTTTTCTGCCTCAAACAATCATAGGAAGTGGTGTACTGTATAAAAGCTTTTTCCTGTCAGACAGGGAAATTCTGTGTGTTCTTCTCATCTGAAAAGCTAAGGAGACAGGTCGAGTACTGCTTTATGTTCTGCATGCTGAAATAGATTTCATTTTCAGATCTTGGACAAGATTTGTCCATGCTTTCAGTAGATAGATGTCCTAAAATCATTTATAGCAAGTGATAATAATTATGAACCGAGACTTATCACATCAGTTGCTGAACTCGCAATCATACATCACAGCTTTCCTTGAACTCCTTCTTCTACATCATTACCCACGATGTCCCAACCTAAAAAAGAAACAGTAAACAACCAAAATTCACTCATAAAACAAGGGAAGTCTTCACGTCCACCTAGGCGAAAACTTTTAATAATTTTAACCAATTTATCTTCTTATCTAGCACTGGACTGCACATGGGGGAGGTTTTTACAGAAGTTTGGGTTACAGTGTTAAGATTTCTTCATCCATCCATCCATCCATCCATCCATCCATCCATTTAGAAACCTCAGTAGTCCAACTAGGTACCGTTATTATATTACCATTGTATAACTCTGGTGGGACTTCCGGGACATTCACACACTACAGGCAATTTGGGAAGGGCAGGTAGCCTAATCTGCATGTCTTTTTTCGACTGTGTGAGGAAACCGGAGCACCCAAAGGAAACCCACCAAGCACAAGGAGAACATGCAAACTCCATGCACACAGACCCCAGGGTGGGAATTGATACCAGACCCTGAATGTGCAAGGTGACAGTGCTAACTACTAAGCTACCATGCCACCGTTAAGATTTTTTACAGTCCATTAAAAGGAATTTTAAGGAAAGGGTTTGATCATCCCAGTTTAATGAGCTTTGCTTTCATTCCTCACACAACACAACATTCCATCTGCATTGGCTTTACAAATATCTGAGAGTGACGAAAAGCCAGGATTAAGAATCGTGTCTTAGTGTACATGCATGGAATGCTAAATCTCAGCATATGTCCAGCATAGTCTGCAATGCAGCTTCGTTTGATGCATTTAATGCAGCTGTCATGCTCTTTATTTACTGTGGTTTATGCAGCTTTGGGGTATTAATGGGAATGTCTCCATGGTTTTTCTGCTTGCTGATCATTATTGTTTTTTGTTTTGTTTTTGTAAATGGATTATGTCTAGCTGATATTTCTACATGGTTGGGCACAGAGACAGAAAAGACATGGACATTTAAAGTGAATCAGTAAATTACAGTATGTTTCTGTATAGTAAATACAAAATGGCTTACACAGTGTAAAATATTTATTATTTATGGAATGTGTTATGCTAAACAGTGGTGTTGTTTAAATTAATTTAAAAAAAAAGGAAAAAAAAGGTTTTGCTTAAATAAAACAAGACCCCAGAAAGTGCACGTACCAAATTTGCAAAGAAAAATTGTTCATTTTCTGTTCCAACTAAACCTGCAATAACTTAACAGCATCTCCTTATTCCCTACTTTTAAGATGTTGCTAATTAACAAATAATTATGTGAAAAATCTTCTTTGCTAAAGATGTCAGAAATCCTACAGTTGTTACATAAACATCTTCTGCTTTAAGTAAGCTTCTAATTATGCACATTCGTTAAATCAGTTTATGTGGAATGTCCACCATACAGTCCTTATGAATGTACTTTTACTGTGGAAATAATTAATGCACAAATTAAAACAAGGGTGTTAATATAAACCTGCACTACTGTCAGACATACCGTTATTAATAATTAATCAATAATCAATAATCACTCCTGATCAGAGCATCCTGGGATGAAACCTTGTATATTGACCATTTGCACCTGTATTTGTAGTACACATGCATAAATATCCATCCTTCTTCCTGACCAAGACCATCTGAATGGCATGTATGATCATTAGTTGGTGTCTTAACTAAACAAACAGGCTAATTGTTAAGTTTACATGCACATTACATATCCAACATCAGTGTCTGATCTCACAAATGCACTTCTGGAAGAATGGTCAAAAATGCCCGTAAACACACTCCCAAACCTGGTGGAAAGCCTTCCCACAAGAGTTAAAGCTGTTATAGCTGCAAAGAGTGGGCCAACATCATATTAAACTTTACGGATTAAGAATTACTCAAGTTTATATGCATGTGAAGGCAGACGAGCGAATACTTTCGGCAATATAGTATAAAATATGGATATAAATATATCAGACGAAGACAGGGTCTATGGGTTGTGTTTTACATGTAAATGTTTAATACTTTCTGAGCATAACCATGTGGATGAACCAGTGTTATGGCTTGCACATAAATGTCCAGGCTTCTCCTGATGGAGAAAATATGAGCCCTGGGATCTGTCCCCCGCCTGGAGTTCCACACAGCTCTAAGTCAAATGAATGAAGGCATCGCCATCTCATCAAATCAGCCTCAGTGGCGGAACAGCAAACTCTCCGTGGCAGCAAGCTTTGAGTTATTGCTGTCTACCTGGCAAGAGGATCTACAGCCAGAGCCTTAGCAAATCAAGTGTCCGCTTCCCTTAAAGAGTGGAGGGACAATTGCAGCAATAGCTGTGGCGAAACGCTAGGGCCGGGGATTTCTGTTTAGCCGAGGCTTTGTTTTTTTTTTTTGCGTTTTATTGCATCGCCTGTTTGGTTTGGTTTATTTATGGGGCTTTCTTTGAATCATCTGGCAGAGTTGTTGAGCAAAGGAAGCAGAGTGCAGTTTATGCTAGCTGTCGTGTTCATTTGCATAATTGCACGAGCAAGTCGTCTTGGTTTGATGGTATATTGCTTCTCCGTTGAGGGAGGATAGATCTTGACTCATGTAGTGTTAGTGCAGATCAGGACAAAGGCGTTGAGTCCCACCTGAAATTCTTGGCTACCAAATCAATACCAATATAGTTTTAAGATATAGAAAAGATGACAAGGCAGTTGGTCATTTTTATGGCGGGAGTTTGTAAGCCATTTGTACAGTCGTTCTGTTCCTTCCTGAGCTAGCATCCTCAGGAGGTGAGGTAATTCTGCAGAAGGAAGTCCAGTCACGATTCCGAGACCAGCATTGCTCAGACCTTTGCTAGCAGGAGAGTTCTCCAGGCTGACTGTGAGCTCCAAACACGTCTGTAACGGAGAGAGAGAGACAGATGCAGAAAGAGAGAGAGATCAAAAGTCAAGATGCTCTGCAAGAAACTGACAGACAGAGCATGAGAGTACCAGATAGACAGAAAAGGAAAAAAAAAATTTTACGTCTGAGAACCCTTCAGCAAGACTGATAAGACTGATTGCATGATTTGATATAAAATTTGCCATGAAGGTGGCATTCCAGCAGGATGAATGGTACTAATTGAGGAAAGAGGGCTGACGAGGCTAGACCGGTAGTCTTAACTGCCTGCTCTCATGCAATTAGCAATCCCCAGATGCAAGCCCGTTTACACGCTGGAGCTATGCCATGTGTTCGAAAGCCGGTCACCCCATTTCTAATTAATGCCTCTGTCATCTTCCCTTTGCTGGCAGGGTATTGATTGATGGCTGACTACAGGACAGCCTTCTAGTGACATGCACTTTTCGTACCATATGTTTTTTTTTAAGCATTTATTCCTTATGTTTACTAACTATTTGATTATTTTTTTCTAGTGTGTGTAAAATCAATCCATATCTGTATGCTTCAGGAATATCCTCAGCTTTAACCAATATTTAATGAACTAAATATTGCAACCATTGCCAAGGTTAGATAAATAAAAAGCCGCAGATTATTATTATTATTATTATTATTATTATTATTATTATTATTATTATACCCCTTTGGGGTGGTCTCAGTAAACTACTACTCATCATACCACCATGTTGTGTTTTCTCCTTCTTTTGGCATACTCATACATGATCTCAAAGCCAACCTTGCAGTGATTTGCAGTCTGCAGACACCCCCGCTGCTCTGCATAGCGTTTGTGATTTGCATAACATTCTTATCTATAATTACAAAAATGGACTCAGGTATTTACCCAATTTAAGATAAACATCTGCTTCCTTACGCTCAGCTCTTTACTACTTGAGATTTGTCTAATTGAGGAGCTTTATCATGCGACTGTCACACACTGACCCCGAGGGCCAAGCGCTCCAGTAGAATCTTTATTCAGCTCTTTAAGGCTTGCAGGCTTGACAGTGCAGTCCTGAGGAAATGTGTCGAAGAGTGAGACTTATAGACACAGGCAGACATCTCTCCTCATATACAGTATAATGCCACTTTACTGGTAAGCAGGCGACAGTGTGCTCAGTGGCCAATATGTTCATGGAGTGTTCGGTAGTGTTGTGAGGATGAGCAATATGATCCCGCGAACCGATAACACCTGAGGCTGGCTGACCGTGATTTACCGAGTGGAGGAATCAGGAAAGCTGAGCTCCATCTGTGGCATCAGAGCTGATAATGGCCTGGTCTGGGTTTCCTTCTCAGACTACAGACAGTACCGTTACAGGTCTGCAAAACAGATTATTCATTAGGGGTTAGTTTTTCATCGTAGACTCTCATTGGTCTGAAGGAATGCTGATAATAAAGCAGCTATACAGTAAATCACAGGCTTATACTGTATCCAGGGATGTCTTCTAACACGGTGGTGTGAACGTGTATACTTAATGAAAAAAGTAAAACATGGAATTGTACAGTACATAAGGTGAAGAGATGATAATAATAATAATAATAATAATAATAATTATTATTATTATTATTATTATTAACTTATATATTTACAATTCCAAACATACTTAGCAAATAATTCAAGCACTAACAGAGCACTATAGCGCTATAGGATTATAAAGGAGCAGTTTACCACTTACCGCCGGGCCCTCGAGTGGCGCAGCGATAGTGAGCCCGCCCTATCATCCGGATATTAAAAGTTTGATTGGCTGAGCTCTCTCAGAGGAGAGGGATCCAAGGCACTCTAATGCTCTCACATTGAATGCGGCTCTATAGCCAATGACTGGTGTATGTGAGCTCACACAAGCAGGAGAAACAGATTGTCCTATGAGTATATTACACCGCTCCTAAGGGGGCGCAAGTGAGCAGTGCAAAAAGATGCAGTTGTGCAAAAAGTACGGAAAAATGCATTGTTCGGAGGAAACACGTGATTGGCAGTTGGAGGCTTGATGTGGGAGTGCAATAATGACAGGAGGGAATCGGCTAAAATCAGGAAAAATCCCAATAATAATAATAATAATAATAATAATAAATGCGAACATCATATCCTTTTGAATCAGTGTGAAGATAAACGAATTGCTACGCCAAACGAATTCTTACATCTATAGTAACTAAGGGTTTGTGGATGTGCCATAGCAACAGAAATTGATTAATGGCTGCACAGTACAATGTGTCCTGTTTTAGACAGATAATTAAGTTTAAAGTTTTGGAGGTAACTTTGCTTCATTCTCTATGATAGCTTGATGTTTTAATATTTTTGCAACTGTTTATACTGTCAGAAATCAAATAAAATAAATAAATCAGGACTGGATACAAAAACCTTATCTTATCTTAGCTTATTTTCTTTTAGCTGAGCTTAGATTGGTTTATCCAACACCTACCTCCCTGAACACGGCAGAGAGTTCTTTGTTAGAAATGAATAAAGTTGCATTTTTATGGACTGTTAAACCCAGAGTTAAAACAGAAGGAAAATAAAGGAAGAGGAAAAAAAAAACAGATAAAGAAAAGTTTAATTACACGTCCAGTATATATATTTTTTCTGTTCTTTCCTGTTTTAACCCAGACATGCCCTCGGTAGTGCGGAGTGTTCCAGTTTCCTGCACATCTGTTGTAAACTATAGATCAGTGAGGAGTAACATTGATGTAGACATGGACAAAGCTGTTCGTTCTGTCTTTTTTCCAAGGAAACTCAGAGACATTAAACCAGGAGGACATTATGCAATTTACAACCATTTACAGACATCACAGCAAGATCAAGAGCAGGGTGCTCCAGCCTATTTCTCCACACCTCGCTCTCCCGATTTCCCCGTCCTCTCTGCTCCTATTTCTCCGCCCCGGTCTCCTTCTGCATGCCGTTCCCTTTATCCACCGCGTCGTCCAGTTATTTCATTTAGATTTATGCTGCTTCCCCACGCACACGGAAACCCGTTTCTCCCCTGATTGCTCTTGACATTTTAATAAGATACATGGCACCGTCGACCCGCAGGCTCTCCCTCTCACAATTTACCTGCGTTCGCAAATGAAAGGGCTACAGAAAGGAAATGAAAGTCAGGCATTGTTTATTGGACTTTCTAATTCTCCTATAATTTCGTCTTTGTTGCTTTTTTGAATTGCGACAGGCCGCGGGGCTGGCGAGGACCGACGAGTCTGTTCATATTCCACTATATTTGCAGACAAGCGGCTGACATAATAGACACGAGCTCAGGCTGTAAGATTTGTTCAGAATAAAAAGATAAGCCGTGTAAAGTTCTCCGTGGGGATTCTTGCGACAGTTCCTGCGACATCTGTTTCTGTGCCAGAACCCGATCGTAATCCTTAGACATACAGTTTCCTATTAAAAAGCAAATTTGCCAGACAAAGTCTAATCTCGTCTTTGAAGATCAAGCTTCCTCATTTTGCTCTGTTGGCAGTCAGAGATGTTTATCTTTCAAGCTTAGTTAAGTATACACCCCCTTTAATTATTTCTTGGTATGCCTCCAAATTCACTTCGATTGATTTTTTTTTTGCTATTGAGGTTTGCTTTTGCTACAGGGCCATCTGGTTGGCAAATTTGGACAAACTTAAGCAAATGAGATGAGGGAACTAGAAGCATCATCAGACATAAAACTTTTTTTTTTCCTCCTTAAAATAACAAACAAATTAAAGGCAGGTGATGTAAGGACAAGCCAAATCTTTATTAAAATCCAGATTGCTGGTGAAAACCAAACCTATCTACGCTGTCATCTGTAGCCAGGGATGTAAAGGTGATGTTTGTTTCAGACAATATGTCGTTTTTAGCTGCGGAGATTGGGTCTAACGTGCGGAAAGAATATTTGAACCCAGTAAGGTGTGGTTGGTTTAAATCGGGCAAAAACTTTCCAACATGAAAGTGCCAGTATGTGCAGTTCCTCGAACGACCACTAGGAGCAGCGAATGTGCCATCGAACTTGTATTGTAAATGGTGCTTATTGTGCGTATGTTGTTTCACTCTTATTGAACAATGTGCAGATCTTATAAATGTTGTGATTAAGATAAACGAGTGTTGTCTTATAGAGATGACAAGCACAGCCCAGCGCGATCCTCATTCTTTTATGATTTTCTAATAAAAACCAAGCTTGTCCAGTACACTCCTGGGTACTCCCAGCTTTGATGTGGTGTATTATGAGGATATACTCCCTGGACTAAGCTTCATTAAAGACACAGACGAAGGCTGATAAAAAAAATTAAAAATCATTAAAAAAAAAAAATGAGCGCACTCAATGCTCATGAGAAATGTAAATGGAAAATCTTGAACCACCGGAGTGGAGATGTTTGAACATACATCCGTCAGTTAGCATGAAAGCCTGACCTCTTTCTGATCCGTTCGGCAAACACAACGCATCTCCAACTCGTTATGCATGACTCATTCTGCACTCTTTTCATCATGTCCTTTAGCACAAATTATTAGAAAGTGCTAAAAGGTTCACGAAAACGCTTCTATTTTCTGGATTACTGATGTCCCGAGAGACAGATCATTATGTATGGAGTGCGCGAATTTCATGCTCAGGTGACCAGGATACCAACAAACGCTGCATGTCAATCAAAATTCCCAGACTCCAGGTTGTGTATGCGTGAAGCACCTTTTTTTTTTCTTTTTCTTCCATGCTTACTGTATACAGCAGCTCAGTCTCACATGCTTTGCTAGCCAGGACGTGATGGATTTAGCTTTCTTGTGAGTGATAATTCATTAGCTCAACACAGAGCCTGGCGCTCTGGGCTTTCTAGCTGGTTGGTGAGCTGCACGTGTGCATGCTTGACTGGTTGGTAATTACTGTTGTTTAAGAGTGTTTACCCCTGTCATCTTTCTCTCCCAGCAGGAATTTCTAAAATAACTTTTTTTTTCCGGCTGTGATTATGACTGATGCTGACCACACAAACAGCACTAGCCCTTAGCAACGACAAGGATCTTATTACCGGTTGCATCATCTTTACTTTGCTAATACAATCACAACATTTTGAAGACCCCAAGAAGGTTTGAGTGCTACTGACAACTCAACTGGCTGGAAGTGTGTGTGTGTGTGTGTGTGTGTATGTGTCTGGTGTGTTAAGCCCTCGAGGGATAGCAGATCTTGCTGAGCGCTAATGGCAGGATGGTGTTATTTTATGCTAGCTCATGCCTCTTCTGTCTTTAGAGCTTCTCTCAATGTTCCCAAGACCCATTTTTTCAGTCTCCTACCAGTTGGAGCCAAAAGTGAATCCGTAAACAAATCGATCAGGTCCAGAGCTCTAGTGTTAATAATACATTTTAAAAAGTATATCTGTTTTCAGGAGCTGATAAAGCGGGTTTTTATTTATTTTTATTTTTTAGAGAGAACATCTGGTCTTAAGTCAATGGCAGGTTTATAAGTTAGACTATAAATGTTTTGTTAACTATGGATAATCCTTAATTAACCAACTTGGGTGTGTTTGTTAGATGGATGCTACGCATATTTTGTGATTATTTGAGACATTTTTGCGCAACTTAAGAAAGAAAAATGTAGGTCTTGCATTGTGCAATACCAGCATGACCAGTGGGGGCAGTATAGCACCATGAGACACTATTATTAGCTATGCATGTCGCTAGTGATGCAGACAGCTGTTCTCTAAGGACTTGTGACTGCAGTCGCTCGATAGTTTAGGACAGGAGTTTCCTACAGTACGGTGGCCCTGAAGTGTAAAACTAATTAACAAAACCCAAAACAAAATAACTAATATCTGACTGGCCGAGAAGTGCAATTAACAAAATTGCTAAATTAACAAATTAACAAATTCAACAACTTTGCAAAATTGCTGAATTAACAAATTCAAAAACAAATAACAAGACCCAAAACTATTTTATTTTTGTTTTGTTAATTTGTATTGCACTTCTCGGCCAGTCTGATACAAACCGGAAAAGGTAGATATAGTTGGCGAATTAAATGCTTACCGCTGATTGGAGGAGACATCTGTCACTCAAGATATACAGGAAGTACTGTAGTAGCGGTAGATTTGTGTGTGTATGAATGTGCAAACATTATTGTGGTTTCGAATATGGCGTTCTTACGGTGGCCCTGAAGTCAGTTTTGTTAATTTGTTTTGCACTTCACGGCCACCGTAGTTTAAAGTGAAGCAGAACACACAAGAAACAAAGATAAAGCAACAAGTTCCTACGTCCTGTATATCTTGAGTGACAGATGTCTCATCCAATCAGCGGTAAGCATTTCATTCGCCAACTATACCTACCTGTTCCGGTTTGTATCTGACTGGCCGAGAAGTGCGATACAAATTAACAAAAAAAAAAAAAATAGTTTTGGGTTTTGTTATTTGGTTTTGAATTTGTTATTTTGTTTTGTTAATTTGTTTTGCACTTTTACGGCCACCGTACTACAGTCTACCTGAGCCTCCAATAATGACCTGGACTCCATATGAACTTAAACACATCTTCTGTTATACTGAACTTCCAGCCGCCTAACACACAGTATGAGTGCAGATCAATCACCGCTCTACATTATCACCCAGATGAGGATGGGTTCCCTGTTGAGTCTGGTTCCTCTCAAGGTTTCTTCCTATTACCATCTCAGGGGTTTTTTCTTTGTCACCATTTCCCATGGCTTGCTCACCAGGGACGATCTTATCATTTCATACAAACTTTAATAATTCTTTTGATTGTGTAAAGCTGCTTTGCCACAATGTCAATTGGTAAAAGCGCAATACAAATAAAATTTAATTGAAATTGAATTAATTGATCTTATTGTAACAGTACCTGTTATTGTAATTGCACCTCCAAGTCCACCGCTAGCTAAACTAGTTAGTGTTGTGGTGAGATCTGCACATATCAAACATGTCACAATGTCTTGTTCTCCGTCTCTTTCAGCTGAGGAAGGCGGTGATGGACCACATCTCTGATTCCTTCCTGGAGACCAACGTTCCTCTGCTAGTCCTCATCGAAGCAGCCAAGAGCGGCAACGAGAAGGAGGTGAAGGAGTACGCCCAGGTCTTCCGCGAACACGCCAACAAACTGGTCGAGGTGAGTGCTGGGATTCATCCTGCTTACACACATAGGGATATGTACGGCAATTTATATATTATAGAATTTATATATAGAGTTCTTTCTCAGGTCTTTCTCATACAGAGGTCTGAGTAATGAATAGATCCTTTGGTAAATTCTGTGATCTGCATTGGCAGTGAAACTCAGCAGATGCACAAAGGCATGAACTTCACATAGGTGTTAAACACACACACACACACACACACACACACACACACACACAGTGGATTTATTTCTTTTCTGTACATGAGCCTTTTGTTGATTTCTTTTTGAGATCGGAGGCCTCCTGTAGCTCTGCTCCTATAACACTCTAATGGCTGCTGGTGTGTGTATAAATTATTCGCTGTGAGGTTTAGGCTTTCTCTTTCTCTCTCTCTCACACACACACACATTAATGAAGACTTCTCAGTGTGGAGATAGCACAAACACTGAGCTCGATTGTTGTCCAAAGCTCTGTGATTAAGGTTCACATCTGCAGATAATTAAAGTGGTGTTTACGCGTGATGTACCCATGCAGGAAGACGTCCTGTCTAGAGTGTAGTAGTCTAGTGTTTACCTGCAGTGTAGTGTGTACCTGCAGTATAGTGTGTACCTGTAGTGTAGTGTGTACCTGTAGTATAGTGTGTAGTATAGTGTGTACCTGTAGTATAGTGTGTAGTATAGTGTATATCTGTAGTATAGTGTGTACCTGTAGTATAGTGTGTACCTGTAGTTTAGTGTGTTCCTGTAGTATAGTGTGTACCTGTAGTGTATATCTGTAGTATAGTGTGTAGTATAGTGTATATCTGTAGTATAGTGTGTGGTATAGTGTATATCTGTAGTATAGTGTGTACCTGTAGTATAGTGTGTAGTATAGTGTATATCTGTAGTATAGTGTGTACCTGTAGTATAGTGTGTAGTATAGTGTATATCTGTAGTATAGTGTGTACCTGTAGTATAGTGTGTAGTATAGTGTATATCTGTAGTATAGTGTGTACCTGTAGTATAGTGTGTAGTATAGTGTATATCTGTAGTATAGTGTGTACCTGTAGTATAGTGTGTAGTATAGTGTATATCTGTAGTATAGTGTGTACCTGTAGTATAGTGTGTACCTGTAGTTTAGTGTGTTCCTGTAGTATAGTGTGTACCTGTAGTGTATATCTGTAGTATAGTGTGTAGTATAGTGTATATCTGTAGTATAGTGTGTGGTATAGTGTATATCTGTAGTATAGTGTGTACCTGTAGTATAGTGTGTAGTATAGTGTATATTTGTAGTATAGTGTGTACCTGTAGTATAGTGTGTAGTATAGTGTATATCTGTAGTATACACTATACTACATCTGTAGTGTATATCTGTGTACCTGTAGTGTATATCTGTAGTAGAGTGTGTACCTGTAGTATAGTGTGTACCTGTAGTTTAGTGTGTTCCTGTAGTATAGTGTGTACCTGTAGTGTATATCTGTAGTATAGTGTGTACCTGTAGTATAGTGTATATCTGTAGTATAGTGTGTACCTGTAGTATAGTGTGTACCTGTAGTTTAGTGTGTTCCTGTATTATAGTGTGTACCTGTAGTGTATATCTGTAGTATAGTGTGTAGTATAGTGTATATCTGTAGTATAGTGTGTGGTATAGTGTATATCTGTAGTATAGTGTGTACCTGTAGTATAGTGTGTAGTATAGTGTATATTTGTAGTATAGTGTGTACCTGTAGTGTGGTGTTTACCTGTAGTATAGTGTGTAGTATAGTGTATATCTGTAGTATACACTATACTACATCTGTAGTGTATATCTGTGTACCTGTAGTGTATATCTGTAGTAGAGTGTGTACCTGTAGTATAGTGTGTACCTGTAGTTTAGTGTGTTCCTGTAGTATAGTGTGTACCTGTAGTATAGTGTGTAGTACAGTGTGTACCTGTAGTATAGTGTGTACCTGTAGTTTAGTGTGTTCTTGTAGTATAGTGTGTACCTGTAGTATAGTGTGTACCTGTAGTATAGTGTGTAGTATAGTGTGTACCTGTAGTATAGTGTGTACCTGTAGTATAGTGTACATTTGTAGTATAGTGTGTAGCTGTAGTATAGTGTGTAGCTGTAGTATAGTGTGTACCTGTAGTATAGTGTATATCTGTAGTATAGTGTGCACCTGTAGTATAGTGTGTTCTTGTAGTATAGTGTGTACCTGTAGTGTATATCTGTAGTATAGTGTGTAGTATAGTGTATATCTGTAGTATAGTGTGTACCTGTAGTATAGTGTGTAGTATAGTGTGTACCTGTAGTATAGTGTGTCGTATAGTGTATATCTGTAGTATACACTATACTACATCTGTAGTGTATATCTGTGTACCTGTAGTGTATATCTGTAGTAGAGTGTGTACCTGTAGTATAGTGTGTACCTGTAGTTTAGTGTGTTCCTGTAGTTTAGTGTGTACCTGTAGTATAGTGTGTACCTGTAGTATAGTGTATATCTGTAGTATAGTGTGTACCTGTAGTGTATATCTGTAGTATAGTGTGTACCTGTAGTATAGTGTGTACCTGTAGTATAGTGTGTAGTATAGTGTATATCTGTAGTATAGTGTGTACCTGTAGTATAGTGTATATCTGTAGTATAGTGTGTACCTGTAGTATAGTGTATATCTTTAGTATAGTGTGTACCTGTAATATAGTGTGTAGTATAGTGTATAACTGTAGTCTAGTGTGTACCTGTAGTATAGTGTGTAGTATAGTGTGGTGTTTACCTGTAGTTGTTTTGCTGATTTGCCTTTCATTTGTCTGTGTTCTTTTGTGTGTGTGTGTGTGTGTGTGTGTGTGTGTGTGTGTGTGTGTGTGTGTGAGTGATCAGAATGAAGTGCAGTGAGAGTGAGTAGTCATGAGAGAGAGAGAGAGTGTCATGGTGTGTGAGGAGTGTACAGTATGTTAATACTATACAGTATGGATCCAGTGATCCTCGTTCGATTCAGCTTAACGTACTGAACAGTGTCGCACACACACACACACACACAAACACACACACACACACACACACACACACACACACACACACACACATGTACACAAGCAACTCTACACAACTCTGTCTGCAGTCTGGCTGATACACACGACTATATATATGTTCATATAATAAGTTAAAAAGGTCATGTTTGTTGGTAGGAAATACAACCGCATGGATTTTCTCACATGTTCAGATTGATGGAATGATTTTACAGGTCAGTGTGTGTGTGTGTGTGTTCATGTTCCATCACTGTTTGAGTCTGTCTTTGTTTTTACCCTTTTTTTTTTTTTTAGCAAAAATGGCTGAAAATATTATTGCACAATAAGCAAATAAACAATAAACAAATAAATTTTTATTTTTGTTTTTGTGCATTTCATCTTAATTTGTTTGCATTTTTTTTTTTTTTTCTTTTGGTTACTTTAACTCTTATTGGTAAAACTATACAGTTAAAACCATAATGTAAATAGATCAGTAAGTAAATACATAAATAAGTAGATAGATAAAGTGAGAGAGAGAGAGAGAGAGAGAGAGAGAGAGAATGAAAATAAATTAAGATTCATTTAAAGAACCTTGCACCTCCAGGGTCCGGGTTCGATTCCCATTTCTGTGTGCATGGAGTTTGCATGTTCTCCCCGTACTTGGTGGGTTTCCTCTGGGCATTTTGGTTTCCTCCCACAGTCCAAAGACCTGCAGATTAGACTAATTGATGTTCCTAATTAAATGAATCCCAGGTATCATTAATAATAGGAGGAAGCATTATCCTTTGGTTTATTTTTGTTTTGGATCATTATTTGTTTGTTTGTTTTTGTTTTTTTGGGTTTCTTTTGTTTAGCAGAAATGGTAAAAATAGTATTGGAAAGTCAGCCGATCAATCGGTCTATCAATGGTATCCATTACATCACAATTTGCTGTATCCGATAATAATAATAAGCAAGTAAGCAAATACATTAATTCATACACTAAATGGATAGATAGATAGATAGATAGATAGATAGATAGATAGATAGATAGATAGATAGATAGATAGATAGATAAGCAATTGATATTTTTGCCTTAAACTACTATTTGACTGTTTGTTCATTTTGGCCTTTCTCATGGTTTTATTATCAGAAACGGACAAAAATCTGCCAAAAGATGTAATTATTATCCGTTCAGCTACACAAACTTTATGCTTCGCAATAGTTCTTCATTAAATTCTAATCCGTAATAAAGCATCTCTTAGTTTTGCACGCTGTCAACACAAATCGATCGAAAAAGCGAAATCTCTCCAAGCAAATTTCTGTTTGATCTGCGTTTCCAGGCAGCGTGTGAGACATAATGAATCTAAAATCCCCCAACGCTCTTGTTATCTGTGG
Organism: Clarias gariepinus; assembly: GCF_024256425.1. Lineage (NCBI taxonomy): Eukaryota > Metazoa > Chordata > Actinopteri > Siluriformes > Clariidae > Clarias > Clarias gariepinus. The sequence continues at coordinate 24,996,677 of NC_071119.1, forward strand.
CTGTGGATAATGACGAGGGTTCTGACCTGTTGTCGGTCCCTGGAGTCCTCGCTCTGTTCCCCGCGCTCCTGCTCCAACCCTCCGTGTTTCACATTGCTCCTAATTGATGCTTTCCCGTTTCTTCTCTTTTTTTTCGTTTATTAACATCGTCTTACCTGGCAGTAATTGCACCGCCACAACCTTGACATGCTGTTAATTAATTAAAACTCTTGGCCTATGTCTGGAGTCGTCTAGGGATGAGGGCTTTTTTTTGGTTTTTTTCATGCTTATTATGAATTTTGTTCGCCGGATGGTGTGGAGGAGTGTGTGGATGACATGTCACTGGTTTAAAAGCAGGACTTGGTAGAGTTCAGAGACTGGCTGTTTCATCTCGTTACAGGCTACTTTCACATCACAAGCAGATTCTTTCGGTCAGATCGGATTTGCATGTCATGACGGTACACGTTCATAATTACTAGTGACTTTTATCTGACTCTATTGTGGGCGTGTCCATCTGGGTGCATACATTAATACGTCTTTGGTCGTACCATCAGGGTAAAAACGAGACATATTTACAGTACGCGGGCGCTCATTCATTCCAAACATGCTAGAAAAAAATATGCTTGGGGTTTTGCTCTGAAGGACGGCGAGCGGCTGTATTTGTTGAGATACAGAAAAGAAACAAAGCCAGATGCCTTACTTAAGTTGACTTAGCAGCAATTGCTAGCACTATGCTAAACACAGGGGCAAAAAGTCGCACGAGTTCCTGATCTTACTGTACATTCTCATTCAAGTCACATGATCATGTATCAGCTATATATATCCTGATCTTCGGGTCGCATCAGGCTGGAAATGTGAATCATGCACATGACACCGGAAGTGCTGTCCCTGTGTCCCCGTGTCCCCGTGTCCCCGTGTAAGTGGTTACTATGGTGAGTTTTGATTACCCAACCCCTTCTGACCAATCAGAACCCATAGTTCAGTGGTGTAAAGATTGTGCCACCCCCAAAGCTTAAACACATCATTTGTGGTTGCTTATTTAAGCTTTACGTCTCCCAGTGCATCTCTTGTTTTCATGTTTATATCTTAACGATCATTGAAATCATTGAATTCAGCTGTAGAGCATTATTTTTTATATATAGTTTAGAGCATTTATAGATCCTGTTTTGCCTTTTATGACCTTTGAGTATTGTTTTATATGTTTAAGTGCATTTTTATTATTATTTTACTGCCTCTTTAATAATGCACTGTGTTGATCTTTGCTTGCCTGTGCAGGGATTTTTCTTCTCAACAAATGAAAAGCGAGTCGTAGTGCAAATGCAATTAATAATGCAAAGTTGGATTTCTTATTAATGCAAATGGTGCTGTTTATGTCACCGGATAACAAACCAGCTCACAGCGGGGCTGGTGATGTTCCCCGGCGCTCCGTTTATTACTTAGTCTCGGCACTAAAGATTCTGAACATCCCCAGTTTGACATATCCAGTAGCTTTTATGTCATTTCCAAACAGAGATGGTTAAAAACAACTGTGTCCTTTTTGAAAGCTGTGGAATTAATTGAAATCCTCTAATAGAGAATATTAAACATATCCGTTCAAAAAAGATAAGTGAAGTGAAGTGTTTCTACTTGGAACCTTTTTGAAAATGATCATTTTTTTAAACTTTTTTTTTAAATAATGAATAATGAATTGGATGAATAATTAATGGTGCATCAGTACAATTAAAAAAAATATCATTAGAAAAGAGAGAGAAGATTTAGCTGTATTTATGCGTCCTGATCAAAAATTCTAAATTCTATGCATATGCAAATTGCTAGCCACACTCATTCACTCTTTGATGGATTAGTGCTTTCATTTGCATACTGGAACATGATTGGCTCTTATATTATATTATTATTCAATAACTCAATGCTTTAATGATGCTCGTACGAAATCCCTCCAGACTTCAGACAGGTTCATAAACTCAAGCAATTTAAAGCGCTGACCTTCCTGCTGAGATGGTGAGCGCTCGCTTAATGATTATGCAGAATCAATAACAAAATGAAGGTAACCAATATTGAGTCGGCCTTCAGGGTTTGCGGCCTGAGACGCTCTGCTGCGAGCAATAACTATTATTCAGCGGGTGCGAGTGCATTAAACGGTGTCCCGGATACGATGGATGGGTGTTCGGACAAGTCTATTTGTGATGACCTGGGTCTGTGGGTGGGCACGACAGCCCATCCGAGGCAGAGTTATAGGCCTCCGAGGAAATCTAGTGGCCGAGGTGGTTTTGGGAGACAGCCCGGTAACCGATAGATCAGCTCGGCCTGCTGGAGTTATTTTTAGATCCTGCCTTCAGCAGTCAGCATCCGTCATCCCTGACTCCACCACTGCAGTGGAATTGCAGGTCCAGAGTCAGATGGAGTCCACCAGAGACTGTTGAGGAGCTCGAGTGCATCTGGGAAAGTACAGTACCGTTAAGAAGTGTCCAAAAAGTCCTCTGAATTAAACACTTTAATGATGTCAACAAGGTCTAGAACTTTGGTATACAGATGTTAAAGACGAACATTTCTACAGAGGATTGTCACAACTGTAAAGTTTTTTTTAGCTTGTATTTCCGAATTTGAGGGTTTTTGTCGAGTTGTTGCGTTTGCTGATTATCCATCTTTTGTCCATGGTAGCTTCATATAAAATGCTGTAGGTAAATACACAGAGGATAAGTGATTAATTGATTGCAATCAGTTTAACCAGCTGTTTTATGTTTTTTTCTTCCAGTCCTAATGGTGTTTAATGAAGAGTTAAATGAATGACAGCACACACACATTTAAATATCATCCTCTTATGTTCCTATTAAAGCCACTCAGTTCCCATTTACCATCGATTAGGAAAATATTTCTTTTTGACTCCCACAAAACATTTCAAAGGTCCAGAGAAGAGAATAACAAGTCTAAGTTTACCGCTTCACACTTAACAACTGATGATTGGCGATAAGTAAGGTTTTGTTTCACAGTAGCACTTGAAGTTACTTTTGATTATCATCATAGACTGTGAACAGAGTTGACGTCTGTCTGGAATTCGGTTTTCATCATCGTGCTGTAATCAGACCAGAGAGGGTGACAAATGCACGAATGTCTGTGAAAACTCTACAGTTTCACAGTGAGCTGCTTTCAAGCTAAATAATTCACAAGAGGATCTGCAACAGAAGTGGTCATGGCTCATGCTGAGAAAAGTGGAGTTGCTGAAGTACAGCCATTTTTAAAAAAATAAATAAAATATTTGTCCATTCTCCTGCACTCTTCCTTTAAGTGCTTCGATTTGCTGAAAGTTCCAGTCCACTGGTTTATGACCTCTGTATAGACTTTTCGATTATATACAGTACGAGGACGACTTCTTCTCTTATGACGATGCTGAGGAATTAGCATGGTCGCTCTTAAAGACACAACTGACCAATGCACTTACATTACAGGAGAGATCTTGCCAAGCAGTCCATTTTGCCCACCCACTCCGAGTCAAAAAATTCAATCGTGAAATGTTGCAGCGCGAGCAAGACCATGACGGAAAGATTAATGGTCAGGTATCTTTGGCCTTACCGAGCAGACATTCCCTGTCATGTTTAACTGATGGCTTTTATTATTTCACCATTTCAAATGTTGCACTTTAAGCCTTTAATCTTTGCTTACAAACTGCATCCAGTAATGCCTGGGAGCCAACATGTAACATCGCACACGGACAAACGGCCCTCCGATCCATAATGTGTACAATGCTGTAACTTTTTTAATGCCCAACTGCTGGAAAAATACCACTAAGTAATCTCCTAGTCCAATCGTAAATGACTCTTGATTGTCGTGATATACGCTTGGCAGTCATGAAACCGCACAGTGGTCTAAGAGAATCGATAGTTTAACTGGATCAGCAGATAACTGATGGCTGGAGGTAACAAGCGACCATTTATAAACTCCTTTATAGGCGCGATCAATCAGAGATATAGTTACATCATGGCGAATTGACAAAATGAAGACCTCATAGCCAAGTGCACCCAAGTGTACTATGCAATAAAGATGCTGATGCTGTTATTTTGGTCGATTCCCAGATTGACAGGCTCGCTAACCCTTTTGTGAAAACTCACACCCAGGACCAGTTCTGGACTAATCAAATGTTGTTGATGGAAACCTCTATGTTCATCCTTTCCCTTTTTGTTTTTGGTCTGTTTTACACAGTGTCCTTAGTGCAAAAACGCAGCGCTCCATTCCTGGGCCAACTAATTTTATACAGTACATCATAAGACGGGAGACATTAAACTAATTGGGGTATTTATACCAGGAGGAGTGGTAAAGTTTCTGGTGAAGGGAGGCATAGAATTGATGTTTACAGAAGACTTTAGAATGTGATAAGACATTTAGTCGCAGTAATCCATTAGACGAGATGTTTGTTCCTTAGTAACTCAGCATTTTAGATGATGTTTGATGGTTTATTTAACTGATGAAATTCCCTGTCAGCTGCCATCATATCTCCAAGCTCTCGCTCCATGTTAGTTTAACTTGCAGCACCCAGACCATGGGCGAAAAATCATTATAACCCTGCTGCTTTATTCTCCCAAGACTCTGTGTGTGTGTGTGTGTGTGTGTGTGGTTATCTTATCACACTGCAATAACACTACAAATATTGAGGCCTATTAGACATCGAAACAGACAGTTAATTTCTATTTCATACTCCACAGATTTCAAGTCATTCCATTTTGGCTTGCCCTCTTCCCCTCTTTTCCTCTTCGGCGTCCCGGCGCCAATCCAATAAACTCTTTGTATCGTTATCGTCCACGGCGATGGCGCCGAAGACATCTGTTTGTACCAGTTAATAATCAGTAATTGAATATCTAAATCTCGCAATCTGAAACCGGATAAATGAAAAGGGCAGAGCTCAGGGCGGGTTGGATAGCTATGGTAAGGGCTATTAGATAAGAGGAGCTCTCTGGCCTGTGGCTGGCCTACAGAATTAGCCCTTTCATATCCAATTGAGAATGCAGTAAATGCTGTTTAGCCAGCCATTATTTAAGGCCCGGTCCCTGGTGAGTGGTTAAAGAGGGAAAGGGAAGGGCAGACAGAGGCCAGTTCTATTGTTAATCCACCTCTCAACGTCGATATAGACAAGCAGGAACCAGGCCTGGGACTGAATAGCGGAAAATGTAATTGGACTGCCCATCATTTTAACAACATAGATGTTGAGGTTAGCACTCAGGCTAAATGAAATCCCCTTTACCGCCTAGAAATTGAAAGCGAGTATGGGAGTTGAGTAATTCGGCAAAGTATGAAGTCGGTATGAATTAGGAAGAGGAAAATGTTAAAGTGAATAGGGGATGGATTCAAAGTCACGTCCTAATTATTAATTTTGAATGAACAGATTCATTTAATTTATGTACTGTATATACTGGACTGGCCATAGCTTAAACAAGCCGATTGGATTTTTTTCTTTGTTATAAGCTGTGTTAGAGCTCTGAGACATGTGTTAACTTATTTAGGAACTGGTAAAATATGGGACCTTTAAAGGTTCCCCAAGAAGGAAAAACCAAGGAAATCCAAAAGGTACCTTTAAAGGTTCCCCAAGAAGGAAAAACCAAAGAAATCCAAAAAGTACCTTTAAAGGTTCCCCAAGAAGAAAAAAAAACAAAGAAATCCAAAAAGTACCTTTAAAGGTTCCCCAAGAAGAAAAAAAACCAAAGAAATCCAAAAAGTACCTTTAAAGGTTCCCCAAGAAGGAAAAACCAAAGAAATCCAAAAAGTACCTTTAAAGGTTCCCCAAGAAGGAAAAACCAAAGAAATGCAAAAAGTACCTTTAAAGGTTCCCCAAGAAGGAAAAACCAAAGAAATGCAAAAAGTACCTTTAAAGGTTCCCCAAGAAGAAAAAAACCAAAGAAATTCAAAAAGTAACACCCAATATCCTCCAGCCCACTAACTCTGAAAAGATGAGGGCTGCCTGGTGTTTCCAGTGTTTGTTTGGTGTTGAGCTGGTGCACATTCTCAGAAATGTATGCAATGTTCCCACAAGATGCAATGTGAACAGTAGAGGCATTTAGGTCAGCAGGCATGGTGAAAAGTTAAAAGGAGGAGTTGTGCGACCAAGTCTACAATTATCACCACCAGTTCTACTTCCAACTTCATGCAATACTATCTGTTTGAATTCCCTTGTGTGCCCCCTATTGGAATCTTATGGTAAAACACAAGGTATCAAAGCAAATATGTGAACAAATAGATACACAATGTTGCCGGTTGACCTCACATGTGCATGGTTTTAACAGCAAGTATATTTCTTTCCTTAATTTGGCATGTTAGCTCGGGTATGAAGATGTGCTGCAGCGGCACTCGAGAAACATCACAGTTGCTTCCACATACTGTAGCAGAAAGCAGCACTCCACACTCAAAGCCACTGCAACCTGAATCTCAATTCGATTACTGCAACTAACAAAGTCTTTAAGTAATAAATAGCTTTTGGCGTCACACCAGCACAACAGTTCTGTTCTGTTTTGCAGATATGACTCTAAAGTGGATTAGCAGAGATTAGGAATGACTAAAAAAGAAAAGAAAGCAAGAAATTTCTTTAGTAGGACTCTGCGCCTGCATTCATTTAAATATAATGTGCACTCTTGCAAAAAAAAAAACACAATAATATCTCACCCACTCATCGAAGCGGAAGAATTTATCTTGAAACTATTTCGCTTTTTGTTTAGTCTAACATTTCCTAAGCTTTTCTACGAGTAAGAATTTCTCTAGTTGCTGTTTCATATTTTTGGTTAATGGTTTTAATAACAGGTCTCCATGTCTACATGTGCACATTTTTGGACTTTTTTGGTAAATATTGTAAGAAGGAAATCTACAATAGGTGTTTGATGAGCCGTGTGTAGTGTTATGGTAGGATCCTGACCTGTGCATTTGCTGTAGGTCTAATATATGTTTCTGTAAACCTATGCATGATCATTCATGGTACTTCATAGTCTGTATTATCCAGAAGTTATACACCCTGTAACATTTTGTCGGTTTATTCAGGTCTCTCTGCACAGTAGAACTATTCATAAGTAATTCTAGATATCCACGGCCTCACCACACCAGATCATTAGCTTTTTGTGCTTGCCACACATCGTATAATGACGTGAGAACATGCTGGAGGAGCTTTATGATATATTAAGGAATATAAGACATTTTATCCAAAACTGGCCTTTTTTTGTTTTTTTTATCTCCAACATTTCCACCACAGTGTTAAGGAAGTTTTCCCCAAACACTACAAAACTCCCTCTCATAGTTCTCGATATACAGACAGACTTCATTGACAGTGGAAAGGCAAATACAAATCTGAATGCAAAGCTTTTTACTTTTGGCATGCCGAGTTAGAGCGTGAGGATGCAAACACATGTTTGAATTAGCATCCCCTAATTAGCATTTGTATTGAAAAGAAAAGAAAAAAAAGTCTGGAATATGCTGATGTAAGTCATGGCAAAAAAAAAATCCAAATGAATAATTCACAATTCAGGACTAAACTTTCCCAATTGTCTTACGCAAAATGTAATAAAAAATATGATCACTGTACGTGCAGATGTTTTTGATTGGGCACCGGCTGCGTGCTTCTGATAGTAAATGAGCAATATTCCGGTCATAATCCATGCTTACCACCACATCTGTTCCACATCTCACCAAAGAATAGCTAATCCCACTAATCCCAACCTAATCCTAACTACGTAACAAACACAGAATTACATTTATGGATGACCGTTTTCAGATCAATATCAATATGGTACACCTATATATGGTATATATATATATATCTTCTTTTGCCATTTGGGGATTAATGGACACCTCAATCTTAAAGCATAATCTTTAGTTAGATTTACAGTGGGTTATAGATTGATGAATACAAACTAACTTCGGAAAGAGTATAAAGATACAGTTACAGTACAGTTCAAGGATAGTGTGATGGGATTTATGTGCTTCATGTCCCTTATTGCTAAAATATCCATCCATCAATCCGTCCAGAATATATACTGCTTATTCTGTGTAGAGTCACCGAAAGCCCTAGAGCCTATTCCAGCAAACTTAGGGGACAAAGTAGGGTACTCCCTGGGTGGGGTGCCAACCCATTGTAGGGTACACGCACAAACAAAATCAATCCTCCACTACAGGCAATGTGGAAATGTTAATCAGCCTACACTTCATGTCTTTGGACTGTCGGAGGAGACCAGAGTACCCAGAGGAAACCCAGCAAGCATGGGGAGAACATACTGTACCAGATGCAAAATGTAACAGGGCTAGCTCAGTGGTTAAGGCATTGAACTACTGATTAACAAATCCCACCACCAAGATGCCACTGTTGGACCCTTGAGCAAGGCCCTTAACTGCTCAGACATAGAATGAGATAAAAACACAAGTCCCTCTGCATAGTGGTGCATAGTGGTGTCTGGGTTTTTGTTTAATTTAAATGCACAGTGCTACTTAATAAGACGTGAGTTGGGTCATATATGATAAAATGAAGTACCTGTAATCTTAATGTAACAAGGCAAACAAAATTATAGAGCAATCGTTCTTTTGTCCTTGAGGAGATATCGAGATAGCCCTGGGTTCCTAGTGCCTACAGCATGGTGGCCCTTAAACCACTTGTAGCTAGTTCCAAGGCTGATTTAAAGCTTGAATACAGACGCCTGCTAAACCATTCAGCATAGTTTTAATAGCTTCCATCTGATTGTGTGTGATAACTACATAAGTGTGTGTATAATGGTGTATTCTGTATGTGCAGGCTGACATGTGAAATCTGCCCAGCAGGTATCCGAATCTCAAGTGTCTATGCCTTGAGAGGCCATTTTTCCTCCATGCCACTGCACTTAAATGAAAGTTCATTTAATCCTACCCTCCACCCCCCTCCCCACCTCATTGTTCTCCTGCACTTTTTCTCACTGTCTCAGCTCGCTCCTCCTCCTGCATTTATTTCTGCATCGCTGCCTCCCATGCTCTGCTCAGAAACACTCAATCTCCTTCCATCAGCGGGAAGCAGCTCCTCTCTGCATGTTCAGGGAGTGTGTTTTACAAGCAGCTCTATTCAGTCCACCTAATTATTACAAACGTCTTACGAATATTGTGAATTTGATGGTGCAGTCTGATCTGGCTCAGTAACCTGCGCATCATTGTAGGTAATTGTAAATTGTAATCCTTTTACATGAGATCATGTTGTTTATTTATTAAAGATGCCTCCTGTGGAGTTCTTTGTTTATTAAAATTAATTTGCCTTGCATTGTAAAGAGCACCGTGTCAATGCTGGATTGTTGTGTTGGTTTTCTGGCTGATGGGTTGGGGGTACTCTTGGTGGTTGTGGTTGTATAGAATAGTTGTGTAGGTTATGTTCTAATGAACTAATAGCCACGATGAAGTAGCTTTTAAAGGGAATGAATGATCTTTTTTAAAATGTTAGTTGATGGCAATTAACCCCAGACACTAATAAAAAGTGGCCCTTAATTGTCTTTGAAGCTGTTTTCTTCTTTTGTGTGTTTGTTTCCAATAATCTGACTTTATTGCTTACTATGATTGATTAGTATTAAAATGTATAAAACAAGGAAAGGGTTTTGTTTACTTTGCCCCCACCCACACGAAGACATCAACGTGAAAATAAAAACTGCCCACTCCTGCTGGATTAGACTACAGTAAAAACCACCAAGTGAGAATAAACTGCCCACTCCTGTAGGATTAGAATACAACTAATTTGCCTTGCACCCCTGCAAGGATTAGAGCCAAAACTTCTCACCCCTTAAGGATTAGAGTAAAAACAACCAAGTGAGAGTAAAAACTGCCCACTCCTGCAGGATTAGAGTAAAAACAACCAAATGATAGTGAAATCTTCCCATGCCTGCAAGATTAAAGTAAAACGGCCCACCCCTGCAGGATTGGAATGAAAACTGTGCACCCTAAGTGAACTAAGTGGGAGTGAAATCTGCCCTTCCCCTGTAGGATTGGAGTAAAAATTTTTATTATTTTTTGTTTTGGATTTTTTTCCCGATTTTCTCCCTAATTTAGTCGTGTCAAATTCCTCCCCGTCACTAGGCTACCACAGTAAGGATACTACTACCACTTAGTCCGGAGGACCGAAGGCTGTGACGCCATCCAACGTCATCCTTTCGAACTGCTCGCTCACGCACCGTTGGGGGCGGCGTAACACAGTTGCTGCCAGGATTGGAGTAAAAACTTCCCACCCCCTAAAGATTAGATTAAAAACGTCTTACTCTCTCAGGATTAGATTAAAACATCCCACCCCTTAAGGATTAGATTAAAAACGTCCCACCCCCTAAGGATTAGATTAAAAATGTCCCACCCCTTGAGGATTAGATTAAAAATGTCCCACCCCTTGATGATTAGATTAAAAACATCCCACCCCTTGATGATTAGATTAAAAATGTCCCACCCCTTGATGATTAGATTAAAAACATCCCACCCCTTGATGATTAGATTAAAAACGTCCCACCCCTTGAGGATTAGATTCAAAACGGCCCACCTCTTGAGAATTGGAGTAAAAACGTCCCACCCCTTGAGGATTAGATTAAAAACGTCCCACCCCTTGAGGATTAGAATAAAAACGTCAACCTTCTTGAGGATTAGATTAAAAACGTCCCACCCCTTGAGGATTAGATTAAAAACGTCCCACCCCTTGAGGATTAGATTAAAAACGTCCCACCCCTTGAGGATGAGATTAAAAACGTCCCACCCCTTGAGGATTAGATTAAAAACGTCCCACCCTCTGAGGATTATATTAAAAACGTCCCACCCCCTGAGGATTAGATTAAAACATCCCACCCCTTAAGGATTAGATAAAAAATGCCCCACCCCTTGAGGATTAGATTAAAAACGTCCCACCCCTTGGGGATTAGATTAAAAACGTCCCACCCCTTGAGGATTAAAATAAAAACGTCACCCTTCTTGAGGATTAGATTAAAAACGTCCCACCCCTTAAGGATTAGATTAAAAACGTCCCACCCCTTGAGGATTAGATTAAAAACGTCCCACCCCTTGAGGATTAGATTAAAAACATCCCACCCCCTGAGGATTAGATTAAAAACGTCCCACCCCTTGAGGATTAGATTAAAAACGTCCCACCCCTTGAGGATTATATTAAAAAACGTCCCACCCCCTGAAGATTAAATAAAAAATGCCCCACCCCTTGAGGATTAGATTAAAAACGTCCCACACCTTGAGAATTGGAGTAAAAATTCCCACCCCTGCTGGATTAGAGAAAGATCCACCACATAGGAGTGAAAACTGTCCATTCCCACCTGTATAAAAGGAAAGACTGCCCAAATCGAAGTGACTTCTCTGCCTTAGCATGAATGTAAGTCCATCCCACTCATGCCCACATGAGAACAAAAATCATCCACTCCCAACAGTATGAGTAAAAATCTCCCACATCTGCCTACATGAGGGTAGAAACTTCCCAGTCCGGTCATCTTAAAAGAAGAAACTCTCCTCTCTGGCTTGCATGAACATAGACGACGCTAAACAAGTTGAAGTACAACCTGCCGAAATGGTCCTCTTCAGACATTCTCGTAAATTTACATGATTGGAACATGCTAATATCTAGAGTTACTTTTGATCTTATTAGACGGCTAAGCAGATTGGGTTGGGGGCCTTTCTCAAGGGCCCAACAGTGACAGCTTGGTGGTGTTGGGATTTGAACCTGTGATCCTTAGTGCAGTGTCATATCCACTAATCTACCCATAAGACATGTACCGTAATAGTCTCATGTTATAGATGAGTGCCTGATGGTAAAAGTATTGTGTACTTATAGTCAATCAGTCCTCACAGCCATCAGGGGGAAAAAAAACACATTTTTTTTGGTAAGTCATTCTCTTTTCTGTATTGGTTCCATTTAATGATTTTCCAAGTGTGTTTTAATTATCATCTTAGTCATTTCCCACGGGTGGAAGCTTTCATAACTTTAAGATGTCGCAAGGAGGGGAGAGGGAAGTGGTTATATATTTTCTTTCTCCAATATCTTAAGGTGAATAAAGTCTGCGAGGAGAACCCTATTAGATAGCCCCGAGATTGTCTCTCAAAGTGGCCTAACTAAGACAGCTGCTGACAGAGGCCTTGCGAGCTGAATACTGATGAAAGCTCTTAGTTTCCTGGAGTGATCATATCAAATGGAAAATTACTTCTTTGTAATCAATGAGCGAGTGGTCCTCTGGGAGCAGCAGATGGGGTCTGACCGAGGCAAAATCCGAAAAGGGAGTAATAAATACAGAGAGATAAAATATGGCAAAGACAGATGGGGATATTGTCTTTAAAGATGCGGCTGTTATTAAAGTTCTATACTTGCAAAAAAACAACATGCTGTGCAATCCCGCCACTATTCAGTGCAGTCAAATCAGTGACCACCAAAAATATTCCCCCTGCACATTCCTTTTCTGACCCTTTATGAAACCATTTAAATATTTTCTTAAGTACTGTTTGAGCTGGCAAGATCACAGTTTATGGATCGTTCTTGCCGAAATGGTTTGCGCCAGTTAGCACTTTTCCCTCCAGTGTTCTGTAAATTGATTCTAGATATCGATCGTGCGAGCTTATCTCGCTCTGACTTTTTTTTGTCCCCCCCTCCCCTCATCTCGCAGCTTCTTCCTCTTACAAACAAGTACACTCATTTCTAGTCTCTCTCACATGCTGAAATGCGTCAACAATCCTTTACCCAATTAGTATTTCGTTAATGAGAAGTATACAGAAGGGATTTGCGCAGGTGCAGGAGGTTGATCTGTTGGACCTTTTGGACGATGATGGAGGTTAACCGAAGCCGGAGGATGATGAAGAGTCCATCTGACGGTGCCAGCTGCATTCCTCCAGTTCTTTTTTTTTTTTTTTCAGTGTCAGAAAAATGCATTCTCAGGTGGTAGCCCAGGTGCTAATCGCTAACAGCACTGAGCTCATGCCCTGTGATTCCTCCCCATGGGATGAAGCAGAGACATGCCAGATGGATGACCGAAAACGAGCCAGCGAGTCAATGAAGAGGCTTTAGTCACGGACTTTCTGTTCCTTTTTTTTTCTTTTGCTTGAGCTCTAGAGGTCTCTTACCCTTTCCAATCTCTCTTTGGTTTCCGAGTTAGCCTCCAGTGTTTTCCCTGTTCCTAGGAATACCTCTTCCTTGTCCAGCACAGGTGCCTCGCTGAAAGATACCTACACTGATTTCTCATTAGGTCTGTCTGATAAACAGTGATTACAAAGAAATTAAGTATAAGTGTTACATAGGCTACAGTTTTGCTCACGACATTGCCTTACTGCATTGTTGGTGTCTATATTAATTCAGTCATAATAGGCAGACTTAAGCTAACCCATATGGAGGTGCTGAATTTACATTTCCAGCATATGTAATGCCCTTTAGGCTATACTGTTACCAACAACAATAAAAAAAAATCTATATCAATGCAATAAAACACAGCACCCGGCAAAAAAAAAAAAAAACGTCACCACTTCAGTAGGGTCAAATTATTGGCATGCATCCAATCCTGAAATCACAGGTGATTTGAAATTACTAGATTTGGAAGAAGTGTCCATGACAATATTAAAACCATCATTTACTGTAATCTGATGAGTCCAGACTAAGCGTATTCCAAAGCAATAGGCGTGTCAGGGTAAGACAGGAAGCACATGAAGCGATGTACCCACCATGCATAATGTCCACCGTACAAGCCTCTGGAGGCAGTGGTATGATTTGGGGTTGGTTCAGTTGCTCAGGTCTAGGCTCAGCAACATAATGTGGCAATAAAACGAAGTCAGCTGATGACGTAAATGTACTGAATGACCAGGTTATCACATCTATGGACTTCTTTTTATCTCTGAGAGCACAGGATTCAAATTGTCAAAGAGTGGTTGAGGAATCATTTTTACTAAAGATGGTCAATGAAATCGTGACGTGCACTAAGAGTCAAACATCTCGATGGTCCTTGGTTTGGACCAACGCTTGGTTTGGTGTCCATGTAAGAAAACATAGAATTCGGTAACAGTCAAGTTTGACCGTATTACTGTACATTTTCGCCAACCTGAAGACATGCTTAGCTCAGTAGAAATAGAAATGATTAAACCATGTACAATGTATCAATGGCTTTTCCAGTACCATTGAAGGAAGAATATATTTCTCAAGTCTTTGGATGTAGATTTCATATCACTACTTAGAGTTCTCTCTTTAGGCCTTCCATCATGCCTAGACTGCAGTACTGCATATGGATGAAAGGCTTTTTTAAAGCACTCCAGGCCTTCAGACGGTGCACTTGATTCCACAATGAGATGGAGAGATGTGGAAGTCTCTACTGATGCTGCATTATCATTGGGTCAGGGGTTGAATTTTAAACATCCAGCCGCAAACAGCCTGCACACTCTTCTGTGTAGCAGCCTTGAACAGTGAGGAGCTGCTCTCTCAGTTCCTTTCTACTGTTTCCCCCTCCACATTCATATTGAATAATATTGTTTGCCTAATTAAAAGGCGAAAGAAAGGGCAGAACATATCATCTGGATTCATAAAGATGAGACAGGATAAAAGTGCAGGAAATGGAGCTGCTTTGCCTTGGGGGGAAACTACGGGTGTCTCTTGAGGAAAGCTGTAGATTTAGTGCCACTTGCATCACCAAAGCAAGTCATCTCATGGATTATTAACAAGGACGAAATCAGTTTTGTTCTTTTTTTCATTTTGTCGCCCCATGAAGAGGCAGTGTCGAGTCAATAATACAGCACGGTGTCCATTATTTTGTGAATAAGTTATCAGTTTTCACTGGAATTCACTTCCTTGCTGCTGCAGAGCTTGAGGAATTAGGGGTATTAGCAATGTAATGGAATACAATGAACAGATAATGTGTTCTAAACAGGAACAAATACGGATATGAGTAGGAGGCGGACTAGTTGTAATTGTTGCACAGGGCATCTGGTTGGGATGTGAGGTGTGTCTTGAGACTGGAATCCCACTACTGGGAGTTTTTTTTTTTTTTTTTACTTATGTGCAGGTATGGGGTCAGATAGAAAGATTCCGAAGAAGAAGAAAAAAAACCTTACTTTACCGCTGACACCTAAAGAGGTTCCCAGTAGTGACCCTGTTTACAGTTCAATGATTCGCCGACACCTAAAGATATTCCGCCCATAACCCTGTTTACGGGTCGCTGATTGGCTGTCTCATGTAAATGAATGATATCATATGGGTAACCAATATTCTGTTGGTTACAAGTTATCCTTTAGCGGAGGATATTTTTAGGCAGGAAAGGGCATCAGGTTTCTGTCTAATGGACAGATCAGTTTTCGGGTGCGTATGCAGATGTTGTGTGTTTACTGGAAGTGTTTATGTGTAAAAAAAATAATAATGTCATGTAGAAGTAAATGCTTTACTGTAGCTGCGGTATTAAATGAAATATTGCACAATCCTGACTCAGATTTTTTTTTAGAAAACAGAAAAACAGGAAGATTGATTCATAGTTTGGTGATAGCAGCAGGAGCTGCCGTTTCCAAAGTGACAGTGAAAGTGTGCCATCATTACCAATATACTGTAACATCAAAACACAACCTGTTCTCATTTAGTTAAAAAATAGCCAGCACAGAAAGCTGTACTTTTATAAACACATGCCAGTCTAAGAATTAAGACCACATTCCATCCATCCATCCATCCATCCATCCATCCATCCATTCATCCATCCATCCATCCATCCATCCATTCATCCATCCATCCATCCATCCATCCATCCATCCATCCATCCATCCAGCCAGCCAGCCATCCATCCATCCAGCCATCCATCCCTCTATTCATCCATCCATCCATCCATCCATTCATCCATTCATCTAGGATCCTCTGTAGTCCAACTAGGAACCGTAGAAGCCAATGGTGACCAGTAAGACCACATTACTTTTTACTTTTAAACATTAACCTGGTCTTAAGACGTTGCATAATATATTGTACTACACTGCTTAGTCCTTCATTCTTGCATATACAGGGTTTGACCCCTTTTGCCTTTAAAACTGCATTAATCGTTTGTAACATAGATCCAACAAGGTCCTGGAAACATTCCTTAGAGATGTTGGTCCACATCGACATGAGAGCACGCCCTCTTTATAAACCATAAACCCGAATTTAGCTACAGATACATACAGTATAATTAAGAGGTTTTATAAGTATTCCAAGTATTTTTAAGTCCTGTTTAAATTTTAATGCTAAAGCAGATGATCATGGCACGTTCACGGTCTGATCCTCCGCAAGTGAAGCTCATTAATCAAACCCACCACTTCATTTATGCTTTATATTTTTTTTTAGATAGATTTGCACTGGGCGCTGAGGTGAAGAGCCAGCGATGATGAAGGATGCTAACAAAGATGAAATCTCTTCACAGAGCAGATAAAACTTCATCGGTTCTCTTATTACTGAAAATAAATCATTTGTGTGAATCGGAGCACGACCTCTTACTGTGGTACAAACCCAGGGTAACGCACGGCGCCGCCGCTGCACCCTCCACTTACTGCTAATTAATTAGCTGAATGGTTGGACGCTAGCGACTCGCTGATATTAGCTCCTGATAGCTTATTAAACTCAAGACATAATTTATCAGAGGTCAAGTCCTTACGAAAAATATTATTGCAGGGATAATTCATACTTGCCCTCCTTTAATAACATTCCCCCCCCCCCCCCCTTTTCTGCAGTCAGTGTGGGGCACAAACACTTTTTAAAAAGCTGAAAATCCAATTGAATTTAATTTACTTAATAATAATAATAATAATAATTCCACAAATGCCTAAGTGTAAATGTATAATACTAATAATAATAATAATAATAATAATTATTATTATTATTATTATTATTATTATTATTATTATTATTATTAAAGTACCAGTAAAATTCTATAAAAATACAAATAATATTCATATTAAAAAGTTATTACTAAGTGCCTATATTACTGTATATTACACTGTCAATTACATGTCAATGTGCAAACTTTAAAAGTTTATATACAGTACATTATATTTTTCTTGTGCTCATACTGAAATAGTCTATCAATTAACCTGAATAATTTAATAATCTGAACTTTATAAATTAAAAACTCCCTACACAATATCTAAACATAATGATGTGTGTAAATTCTAAAAACAAACAAACAAAATGTAACTAAAATATCAACATTGTATTACTTATATTACTTTTTATTAGTAATAAAAAACAAAGGGCAATCCTAGTGTTGTTATAATAATAATAATAATAATAATTATTATTATTATTATTATTATTATTGTTTTTAGAATGAAGATCCCTCACTCACTTACTCACTTATCATTTACACCACCTTATCATGTACACAGGGTCGCAGAGGGCCTGGAGCCTATCCCAGGAGACTTAGGGCACAAGGCGGGGTACACCCTGGATGGGGTGGCGATTCATCCATTGACAGACACACAAACACACACTTAAACGGTCATTCACACAGTCCGGGCAATTTAGAAACGCCATTTTAAAAATTTATTATTATTATTATTATTATTACATAGTCAGCCAAAAAAATTATACAGTACGTACTTTAGGAAACAAAAAACATAATTGGATTATTATGTTAATACTTAATGTATTGCAATACAGTATGTTGTATACTGATGTACAGTATAAGATAAAATTATCAATATTATATTAATATAATATACAACATAGTATTTTACAGAGTGTACTGTATAATTCATTTTGATTGACTCTGTATTATTATTATTATTATTATTATTATTATTATTATTATTATTATTACTTCTTTTCAGTTGATTTTTCTCCCTAATATTAATCTTTCCAATAGTGGTTCATTTGGGCCATTTACTTCCCTTTTTATTTATGTATTTCTCATTATTTATACGTATATATACAGTATACATACTGTACATGCAGGTATGTGTTTGTGCATTTGTGTGCTGTTCTGTTTACCTTCATTCCATCTCTCTTTTCTTCACACATTCATTCATCTCAGCCCACGCCGGTACCTGCGATTTGACGATTATGCGTGTTGACGTGATGCACACGTTTATACCACTGCAATCCTCTCCATTTACAGTGTAGCTAAAGTCACTAAAGTCCCCACACGAATGCAGCGTTATTATAGATGAGGTGTGAAGCGTTTATTTTGAAGAAAAAACTGAGACCTTTTTTTTTTTCAAAGGAAAAGCTTGACTTGTTTACCGTGTCACAAAGCAATCATAAAACTGCATATTTTATATAATAATTTTGTGTAATGTTGCTATTTGAGGCTTTAAACCCTTCAGACCTGTGCTTTTTGTGAGTCATTCCCACTCGGGTTGACTTCCATTTCTCTAAAATGATATGTTTCATCACAACAAACCTGAATGACTTTGTTTACTTCTCTGTGAGCAAATTAAACATAAATTTTCTGAAGTTTCCCCTTGAGAGGTCTCCCAGGCATGGTGGTGGAGGAAGTAAAGGAAGCAGGAGGAAGGGAGAGCAGGATTGAAGGGAAACAAAGTGGTTCAGAGTATCTTCCAGGTTGTCTCTGTGGGATCTGATACTGATAGCTCAGTCACGCAGGGAACAGAACAAAGCCTGTGTGTAGCTAACTAACATGCGGCATTTTCTATTACAGACTTTTGTTTTGTTTTATCTGGGTTTTAAAGTGAAACAAAAAAGGAAAAAAATACGAGACTATGTGAGACAAGAAAGGACAAGACAATACAACATATCCTGAGACGATACACGAGAAAATACCACGATGAGATGATGTCAAAAGATGTGAGATGAAACAAGATTATTTGCTACAAAACAAGACAAGATGCTACGAAAAATAAGATAAGACTATACAGTACATTGAGAGATACACATTACAATATAGGCAAGGCATACGATACAAGATGTGATGCAACACTCCTAGACAGGACAAGATGCTACAAGACACGATGACACAATTTAAGATGATGCGAGACAATATAATTGCGTTGTTTTTAGACTCTACAATACAGTGGGAGACAATACAATACCAGACAACACAGTACAAGATAAGACGAGACAGTATGAAACAACAAAATATGAGATGATACAAGATATTGGACTTTTAAGATATGCAATAGTAGCAATTAAATAGAATATGAGACAATACCAATGAATCTGAGGCGATATGAGACAACACAGTACAATACCAGACAATACAAGATAAAGTGAGATAATTTAAGGCAAAGCAATAAGAGAGCATACAATATGAAGATGATGATTTGAAACAACAGAACCAATACAAGACAGTACAGTCCCACAAAATGTGGCACACTACAATATCAAAAACAATACAATACTGGAGTATACCATAATAGACAACATTGGAAAATATTAGACAAAGCAATACTAATAATAATACAGAATCACTCCAGTACACAATACCAGGCAATATGAGAAAAAAAGACAATTAACAGATGAAACAAACCAATATGATTGTACTGTATGAGACAATTTTGAGTCATTAATACCAGACATACAGTATGAGACAATATAATGTCAGACACTATGAGATTAAATGGGAGAATACAGGCCATAAAATGCAAAACGATAAAAACAAAGCAATACAAGATAATATGAGACAAACAACACAAAATAAACAACATAATATTAAATAAAATGAATTAATAACAATAATATTTATAATAATAATACAAGACAAAACAATATACAATAATATAAGACAATACTGTACTATGTGAACAATTTTAAGACAATATAAGTCAATATAATATAATACAATATGAGATAATCTGAGACAATACAATACCAGACCATAATATATCACAGAATACAATACAGGGTGATATAAGACAATATAATACCAGGCCATGTAATACAACACAATATGACAATACAATATGAGATAATATGAAACAATACAATATGAGAAAATTCAAGACAAAATATCGCAAGATAACATGAGACAATACAATACCAGACCAGAAATAGCATAGAATACAATACAGGGTGATATAAGACATCTTCCTGTTTGAAGATTAACTGTAGCACTGTCGGAGATGCAGTGAGCGATGTGTGGAAAGCTATCACTCACACAGCTACACACACACACACATACACACACACACACACACACACGCGCGCGTACATGACTGGACCAACACTTTCACACGTACATACATCACCCATGCTGTCACTGCAATTCTGTGCTTCTCTCCTGTTCCTACTTACACACACACACACACACACACACACACACACACACACACACACACTTTTTCCCTGGCCAAATGGATGTTTTTATGCACAAAAGAACCTTCTTTCACATCTACATCACATGTCAGTGTTTCCATGGCAGCAGAAAGTTGAGTCCTGTAGCGCTGGAGCAGTGAGGTGAGGTGAAGAACACACTGCGTGTTGTGCTGTTAGGGTTAAATTATCAACAGCAGGTGTGCTGGAGCAGAGTTACTCTACATACCCCAGAGAGGATTCTTTTTCTGTAACTCGAAGCAGGGTGCTTTATTGTCCGGGCAAATGGTGACAATTTTAATGATAATGAACAATATGGATAAAAGAGAGACATCATGTGGAAGATTCCACCACATGACATGTTCTCAGGTGTGTGTGTGTGTGTGCAGTAATAAATAAATCTAAATCGGACTATAATGCATAATATATTTATCACTGCAGTGTTACTCCTTAGCAACCGAGCACCGCACTACTCTTACTTTCTCTCTCTCTCTCTCTTTCTCTCTCTCTCTCTCTCTGAGGATTGTGGGTAGCAGGCGAGAGCGTGGGTGTTAGGAGCACTTCCAGAGCGTCTCCAATTTTCTTGATTATTTACTTTTTTTTCTTATACTTACATTTTCAGTTTAAGGGGGAAAAAAATGAGACATGGGTGCAAATTCACATTTGCGGCATTTACTGCAGCAGACGTCCTTATCCAGAGCGCCTTACATTAGCTCTCATTATACATCTGAGACATTAAGGGGTTGAAAGCCTTGCCTTGTTTAAGGAGCCAACAGTGGGCCAACTCGCTGGAGTTTCAACTTGGGACCTTCTGACTAGTTGTCTGTTGAAATTACCACTGAGCTGCCCCTGACCAAATGGACGTCAGGCGTCTCCATTTCTATCGAAGACATCTTTACTGCAGTCGGTGCCGAGGCTGGTGGTTAGAACATCAGATCACCCTCACAGATGATCCAAGCGGTGCTGGTGCTGGTACTGTATGTCTCTCAACTGAGGCTGGAGTAATTAATAATCGGATGAGAGACTTAGCCATGCCAGACAGGCGTGCCCGAGCAGGCAGGAGAGCATCCAGCTCCAGAGACACAGACAAACCCTGCTTGCACAGAGCATCGGAACAAGTCGGGAGCTCATACAGCGCCGGTAACGAGTCCCATTGAGCAGCCAAAGGTACAACTATCTGACTACACAAACCAACCTGACACGGGAGCTACTGTACAAATAACCCTGACGAAACAGCAAATCACAGTGTTAACATAACCCTGCAGTGCAACCTCAGAGTGAGGAGCAGTCACTAGACAGAACGGCAGTAGACAAAACGGGGCTTGACAGACAAATGTGTTTAATGTCCACCAGTGTTACCAAGACTCTGTCTAAAAAAAAAAAAACACTTGGGAACGATTGGTATTGACTGTAATCTGTGGATTACCAGAATCTCTGTTCGTCTGCTCTACAGCATCCCTGGAACAGTTAAGAGTAAGGTTCAAGAAGGTGGCAACTTGGTGGTGCTGGGGCTCGAACAACCGACCTTCTGATCAGTAACCCAGAGCCTCAACTGTTTGAGCCACCACTGTCCTAATCAGTAACCCACTTTTATTTCGTTTTTAGGTAAATTAATTTGTCTTTCTAACACTCTTACAAATAAAGAGCACATCCATCTAGGAACCTCTGTAGACCAACCATGGACAGTGGAGGCCAATGGTGACCATTCTATTGTATTTATTCCCATTTTGTATGACTGTGTTACAGTAGGAATCAACAAACACACTCACATTTACACACTATGGGTAATTTAGGAATGCCAATTCACGTAATCTGCATGTCTTTGGACTGTGGGAGGAAACCCAGAGGAAACCCACCAAGCACAGGGAGAACATGCAAACTTCATGCACACAGATCCCAACTCAGGAATCATTTCCAGGACCAGGGAGTGCAAGAGCACATGACAAGTCAGAAGTCTCTCTCTTTCTCTCGTTCTTTTAAATATTCCTTCGGCTAGTTAATGGTTTTAGCTTTCTCCTTGTATTCATTCAAATTTCTAAAGCATTACTTACAGGATTCTAAGAGGAACTGTCCATCAGTAAAGTTTTGAAGTTGCTCCAGGTTTGTCTCCTGTGTGTGTGTATATATATGTGTGTGTGTGTGTGTGTGTGTGTACTGAAGAGATTGGCTCGGCCATGCAAGGCCTTCTTGATTTATTTATTTTGTGTTCGTTTCTTTTGGTGTAGGTTTAGGGTCACTACCCTGTTGAAATGTGCATGTTCTCCCCAGAGGTATATCATGTTGATGCACGAGACACAGCCCCATAAGGCAGGCTTGGCTCAGGAAATGGTCCTCCACTGCGTCTCCTGGCTCCTCTCACCCTCCTTATCATTAGTCTGAGAGCACTTTGTGAAATATTGTGTGGTTTTCATGTCAGCAAAAATGATAAATAATAGATGGAACTAGTTGTACTGACGGCGATGTTTACAGTCCTAGTTACAGTGCCTTTGTAGTTTCTCTCATCGCGTCCTGTTTAATAATGTCATCTCTGAGAAGTTTAGGAAGCTTCTTCAGCTCCCTGATGATGGCTCTTTCCCTAAACATCTTTTATAAGCATCTTTTTGCAGCATCTATATCTACTGTACAACTCGAGTATATAGAGTAAGTGTAAGAAGTATATAATTAACTAATGTAATATCCAGTACTTATCTATATCTATATATTTATAGATACTATATCTATGTTTAGTATCTATAATGCTTAAACTACTTTATACATACAGTGTGATTGTTGTTGTTGTTGTGTGTGTGTGTATGTGTGTGTTTAATAGATATAGATATATTCATACAAAGCTACTTCCAGACAGGCACACTGTGTGCTCCTTGCCATGCAAAAAGCTTCCGTTTCCAGGCAGCGATTGGTTGTTGCCGTGGCAACGCTCCTCCATTTTAAAACCTTTCTCATATTCAGTGCTGTTTGATTATCAGCAGACGTGAGCGTGGGCATCTCGTCCATCACAGAGTGTGTTGTGTGTGTGTGCGTGTGTGTGTGTGTGTGTGTGTGTTGAAATAAGACATACATATGACTAAAGTGCAGAGACGAGGCAGACCAGGTTGTCAGAGCACATGATTTCTTTTTTCTACTTTCGTGTGATAAGTTGTATAGTGAAGGCTAAGTTTTTTGTTTGTTTTTATATAACAGTATAAACAAACATATATATATATATATATATATATATATATATATATATATATATATATATATATAGGCACAGGGTTTCATAATCAAATAATTTGCAATATTTGAAGGTCCATTGTTTATCATTTTGTTTATCATTTTGTTTATTATTGTGAATCCATAACTGAAAACATTTCTCTTAAAAAAATAAATAATTATTGCTTTTTTATGACCTTTCATGAAATCTGAGATAAAGAAGCATGTGATATTTTAATAATAATAATAATAATAATAATAATAACAACAACAACAACAATTGTAATCTTTATTTTTATTTATAATTCAGACCACATTAAAAAAAAGTTTTTAAAAGCACAACGCAACATGTATAACTTCATTAAAAATATATATTTAAGACTAAAAACACTACTTTAAACTACTTCTAATTTAATGCCACATTCATGTTATTTGTTGGTATCTATTCTAGATTAGGTATTTTTGACAATACTATAATTTTCCCCTGTTTATTACTTTATTACTTTATATTTATAAACACCACTTTGAAATGCTATACCATGTTATTTTACTTTATTTATTTATTTATTTATTTATTTACCTTTATTTATTTATATTTAATATATAAATGATACTACAGTATATGGGTTATTGTTATGATGTATTTATTTATTATTTATTTATTTACTTATTTATTTTATGTTATTTTCAGTTAATCCCCCCAGTTTGCAGTCAGAACACGCCTATACTGTACAAGTCTTTATCAGTTCTCCTGTGGGTGGAGTAACATAAGTGGAGGTGCGCCAGTTAGATTAGCTTTTCCTCTCAATACCGGCGGCGTCATGGTTTGGACTTCATGTCTCCTCCGGGGTTCGAATCTTCCACGTGACTCTGATCCTGCTGGGGAACGAGGGACGGCTGAGCGAGCACAGAAACCTTATCGCGCCGTTATTGGATTAATGAAGCAGAAGGGAGAGAATGGAGGCCTACCCACTTCCAGAAACTTTTACGAGGAAGTAACAGAGACTCATTTTCCCCTGATGGCCAGGCTCTTGGCTGTTGATTTCTCCACAAGATGGACACACAGAATTGTATTTTTTGCCATTGTTTTGGCATAGAGCACCACAAAAGTACGATTAGAAAACCAGCTACATCTCAGGAACAGATGGAGACTTTCCCGTGGGGAGAACGTTCATAATTATCTCTGCGTAGAAGGTCACAGTCGACCACCATGCTTTGTTCTTCTACGTGATGGAAATAAGAAATGTAAGAGTATGAAAGCGTGGAACCTTCACCACGTAGGGACAGATTGTTTCCTTTTATTGCCCTGTTCCATTATCCGTAACTTCCTGAACTGTGCTTTAGGAGTTACCTCTTATTTCCTACAAGTACCTGAACTGAAATAGCTCTTGCTATCAGCTTTACTTCAGACAGGCTGGCAAAGTAGAAAAACCCACCGGCCGTCCAGCTGAAGCGATGAGGTCTGTTTCAAGCTTTAATGGAGAAATAAGTACAGTCCTGATTTTACATAACACATCTACACTGGAATCAACTGAGCCTGAAGATCCAGGTTTACATCAAGCAAGATAAATAAATAAATATGATACTATCATGATGTCACTGGTATAATTAATGCTGTTGGATTCTGATGGATCCAACAGCATTGGAGGAACCATTGAGGAACCATTTCTTTTTCATAGAGAATGCACGTTATAACACGACACCATCCTTGATTATTTTCCCATAACAGCATGACGAATGAAACTCAATTTGGTTTTAAAAATACTTTTAGGCCACTCTGGTTCTTTACGCAGGAGGAAATCCGTTTAAAGTTAAAAATTAAAGCAGCGTTTAAACCTTTATGAAAGTTTAAACCTCACTATGAAAGCTATGAAAATCACTCCATCCCGATGCTCGCCTCACTTCACCTGCATAAATCCTTTCGGCTCAGCTATACGTCTGTTTAACGCCTGCCTTATAATTTACACCCAGCAGCAAGCATGATTAATTTTTGCAATAAATAGTTTCGCCATAAATACTGTTTTTTTTCTGCTTATTCTGATAAACCGGCGCTTTACGACTTAAAAGTGCATGCATACTAACGTGGTTTATAGTTTCCCCTCAGCAAAATGTACATCATATCTATTATTAATTTAGATTCAATAGAACTCAGCATCCGTCGTTTCGTTTTTTTTCTTTTTTTGATGTATTTATTAATTTTAATTTTAAGGCCAGGGAATGCTATTAGCAGGGGCAACTAATTAAACAAATGCCCTAGCTTTAGATGATATAAAATGATATGATGATGATAGAAATTTAAATATTTTGGAATTAAAATCCTCTAATATTGTAACACTAATTGAAATTCTAACTGAAAAATACAAATTCCTTAAAAAAAGTAGTTAAATTCAAACGACATGCTTCTTTTGAGGAAAAATATTTCTTCAATAATTTTCCACTCAAACATATAAAAGTTGATTATTTCTATGACTACACATCCAGATGTGCTTTCTTCCTCTTGTCCGACAGTAAACTTGCAATGATTACTTTTTCTTGATAACCAATAAACTGAATGTTGTAGATTCTGTACTAGTTTATAGCTGCATAATACATTTATTGCTGCATAATAACCTAAAGTAAGTGCCCCCCCAGGTTATATGTTAAACATCTGATTATAATTGAAGTAAAACAATGGCATTATTAAGTCGTACAAATGGATGGATGCATGGATGAATGTGTAGTTTAATGAAATGATGGATGGGTGAAAGGATAGATGGATGAATGGATAAATGGGTGAGGATATGGATTGATGGATGGATGCATGGATGAATGGGTTGGTTGATGAATTGATAGATGAATGGATGGATGGAGGGTTAGGATAATCAGATATATGGATGGATGAACGCAAGGGTGAATGGATAAACATGGTTGGATGGATGGATTTATACAGCTACTGTGCCTTGCAAAAGTATTTATACCCCTTGGACTTTTCCACAATCAGTCACGTCACAAGCACACATGTATTTTAGTGGGATTTTATGTAATAGACCAACACAAAGTGGCACACAATTGTAAAGTGAAAAGTAGCGATAAATGATTTTATAAATGTATTTTTTAGTCTATACTTTGTAGAACCACCTTTTGCTGCAATTACAGCTGCAAGTCTTTTGGGGTTGGCTCTACCAGCTTTCTCTACTATCTTTGCCCATTCTTCTTTGCAAAAAGGCTCAAATTCAGTCAGATTGGATGGAAATCATCTCTAAACAGCAATTTTCAACTGGATTTACAGTAGGACTGGAACATTCTAACACATGAATATATTTTGATCTAAACCATTCCATTGTAGCTCTGACTGTATGTTTAGGGTCGTTGTCCTGCTGGAAGGTAAACCATCATCTCAGTCTCAAGACTTTAACAGGTTTTCTTCTAAGATTTCCTTGTTTTTGGCTCCATCCCTCTTTTTATCAACTCTGACCATCAATGCTAAACATCTGTATTTATACTGAGATTAATATACACACAGACAGACTCTATTAACTAATTAGGTGACGTCTGAAGGCAATCGCTTTTCCTGGAATTTAGTTAGGGGTAAAGGTAAAGGGGGTTGAGTACAAATACCACACTTTTCAGAATTTTATTTGTAAAAAAAAAAATTTTTTTTTTTAAATGACTGGGTTATTTTTAATGCTGTGCAACTACAGTATTTCTTTCCTCCTTTTATCTTAGGATACACAAACCTTTGTTCTCAGTGGGGGATGAATGGATATATGGGAGAGACCAGCTTTTTATTTCCTCACTGCAATGCAAATTACTGAATACTGAACTAATTGATGTAATAAACATCCAAAACAACACCCAAATATAGACCTACTAATGGAAAACGCAGACTCGAGTGCCCCGCTTGCGTCCCATTTTTGACAATAAACATCTAAATTCTTTAATTATAGCTATCAGGAAAATTAAGCGGAGGCTATTATTAGGACGTGGATGGAAAAAAAAAAAAAAAACGACTGTAGAGCATTTGCCCGTAGGGGTGGAGGTAATTGCTGATCTGTGACAAATGTCATATCTGTCCACTTAATACGCTAATTAGATAAAACTATAGTGGCAGGGTCGTGTCCCGGAGCGGGTTACACAAATATAATGACTAAAAGAGTCAAACTGGTGGTTTCAGTGTTTGAAATCGACCTTTCTGCCTTTGTTCTTGTGCATTAATATCTGTCTTCAAAAGATAATAATATTGCGGGATCTTGTGGTGGATTTTATGTTCCTGTACTCAAAGCCTTTTCAGAAGCTAGGATCTAGATGCTCAACATCACACTGCGTAGTGTACTGTACCGTACCAAGTCCTGTACACGATGTTGTAGAAAATCCAGCAAACACGAACAAACGGATATTACCGTAGGATAAAAAGTTGGAGAAGGAACAAGGAAGTCATAGGTATCACCCATCCACTGCCAGGTTCTCGATTGTCCTGGATGTTTCCTGCTCCACATTATGTTGCCTTGTTCTCCTACAAGAATCATCTCCATGTGAGATGCAGCAGGCTGATTTTTTTTCGTTTCCCGTTCGAACGATCTGCCGAGTTCATAAACAAAGAGCAGAAGCAGCGTCTGCCGTGCCGGGTCACATTTCAGAAGATGGAAATGCTTCAAACCGAGGTAGCAGCTGCTCCAGACGGAGACAGATTCACAAAGCAGGCTTCACATTTATTACACAAGGCCTTGAGTGTTCGATAAATTACAGTGATCAATATATTCAACCCCTTATATCAACACGGGGAGACTATCAGAGACGGGCCTACTGTTATTCTAATATGGTATTTCAGTGCACAGTTAGTCGGCGGGGTTAAAGGTGGAATTAAGAGTCGATGATGTGGTGTACACCTTAAGGATTCCAGTCAAGGAGTAATGAATTCGAAGTGTGTGTGGTTATGTGAGTGTGTGTGTGTATGTAGTTGACAGGAAAGAGAAGGAGAAAGTCGAGTGTAACCATGTATAAATGTCAGCTCTAATGGATCTGGTACCTTACCCGTACTGCACTGAATAGTGATACATCCATCATCGGGAACACTAAGGTTTGTACTGAGATCGCGCTGTGAATGTGCTGGGGGAGGCAAACACACTCAATAGGGAAAAATGGTTATTATCCCTATTAGGGTGCAATGCACTGGTATTGACACTGGTAACCAGTTCCAGTCTAATCCTCATAAAAAAAAGTGCTCCAATACCAACATCTAATGCTACATGATACTTTCGCAGTCTCTAGTGGATATTGTCATGCTAATGATCAGGTATGACATCACAGATGAATGATTTACATTTAAAGGTCCCATATTTGACTACCACGGAGCTCACCTAAAGTGTGTGTGTGTTAATGCTCCAACTGAAATACACCTCGTACTGTATAATACAGTTTTTAATACCTCATTTTCCCTGTATTTCACTCCTCACCCAAATGTAGTGGTTTAGTGTCTATGGAAGTGAACTACTGCACTGCCAGGCCAGGTCAGATAGATTCTCAGCAGCTTGCCGCGCTCTGTAGCATGACCATAATGCTCTGATATCACAAGATTTGCACTTTACAACCTGGGGTTCAGAGACTAGTAAAGAAAGTTTTACGCTACCCCACTTGATTAAGCTGAAGATGCACGTTACACAATGTGTAAGCTATTTCTGTAAAGTTTATGGGTTTATACTGTAGTTATCCATTTGAAGGACGTCAGTAATTTTGGAACTGGCTGAAAATGGAAATTATTTTCTGATTCAGACCTTGGCTCTGTTTTGTGCTGTGACGGTGATTGGTGTACTGCTGATGCTGAATGCTAAGTGGTTGGAACAGATGAGAGGGGAAATGAGGTCGCTGCTAAGCCTGATATAAAAGCAACCAAGTTATAAATTTGCAGCCAGTGATGGTGAAGCATTTGTTTCCCTTTCATCTTCTATATTGCTTTATCCTGTATTTAGGGTGACAGGGACCTTTAGCCTATTCCAGGAGGCTTAGGGCATAATGCAGGGTGCCAATCTATTGCAGGGCACACACACACACACACACACTACAGGCAATTTGGGAACACCAATTAGCCTAATCAGCAGGTCTTTGGACTGTGGGAGGGAACCTAAGTACCCGGAGGAAACCCACCAAGCACGGGGAAAACATGCACACAGAGATGGGAATCGAGTCTGGCCGGGAATCGACCCCGGACTCTGGAGGTGCAAGGCGACGATATTGTTTAATATAATGACATTAGGGGGGCTCAAGACTTTTGCACAGGTTGTAATAGGGGGTCAGGGCAGCTCAGTTGTTTAAGACATTGGACTACAGTTTGGAAGGTCCCGGGTCAAACCTCACGACCACCAAGTTGCTACTTTTGTGCCCCTGAGCAAGGCCCTCAACTGCTCGGATATACCATGGGATGAAACTATAAGTTGCTCTGAATAAGGTCGTCTGCCAGGTGCCTAAATGTACATATACTGTAACACATGGCATGAATTTTAGTGTTGGCTTGTCGGTTCCCGAGCAGTTTTGCGAGTTGTTCTTCGAAATGTATTCCCTGACATGTGATGAAGAACAATATAGATGGTCGTTCTCACCAGCAATTCATCATCAGTCTATTCTGCTCTAGGTGAAGTGTGAATGAATCATCGCCTCACCAAGAGCCATCACTCAAACAGAATGGGTTGTAAAAAGGTGAGAGGTGGGCGACCGTCAGGAAAAATATATGTAGGAATGTCAGTGCTGCTCCGGAGTCTGAGCGGCCGGTGTGTCCACTGTACGCTGTCGCTACCTCGAATACGGTCATGTCTCAGGGTGTGTTTAGATCTGGAGTGCGTTCGAAATTAATAAAATATCGTAGAGATAATTGTTGATTTGATTTTATAGTTTGTAGCTTCTGGGAAATGAAGATTTGTGGGTGTGTTTGGACTTGTAATGAAGTTATGCACATGGTTACTTATTTATTAGAAAGTCTGTAGCCTTTCGATGGCCTCTTAAATCTCAGGATAGATAAGAATTTGTCGTTTATTAGAACACACACTGCATGGTGAAAAAGCCACGTACTGTAAAAAGCCAGCCAGCTCTTGACTTGCAGAGCCTCAGATTCGGGACTTTGGTTATGTTCTGTACTTGTTGAAACCTTCTACTTATATATAAGAAAAAGCGCTAAAGAATCGCACTGGTGCTTTGTTTTTTCGCCATTCTCGTGGTTCATTGTCGAATCCTTCTTCAAAGGGTGAAAAAAAGTGCAGCAGTGTACCAGAGAATAGAAAGCAGTGCTCTCCACAGGACTGGTACAATAGCCTTTGGCACAAATTATCCAAAATTAAACAGAAAATGCATAGCTTTTCCCCAAGCACTTTTTAAATCCCGACTCCTGAGTTTTCTTAAATAAACAGACAAATGAAAAAAGAACAACTTCTGGTCCATTTTCATAATTGTGCTCGGCTGCCCGGTGCAACTGCTGGCCTTGCAGCAATCCCAGGGAGCAATCAATACGGCAATTGAAGTGGGCCACGGCGCCATCATCCCGTGGGTCCTGACAGTATTTTTCGTCTTTTTTTTTTTTAGAGGAAAAGAACTGTTATCCACTCACATTCACAAAATTCAAAAGGGTTGTTAAATCATGCCGCGATCCTTTTGATCAGAGGTGCAGAATTAAGGCTGATTTTATTATGAGCGACGTCTGCATCACAAAGCACCAAATGTTTAGGTGCTGATTCAGCCGCTCGTTTTGAATCTCATCATGTTTCAGTAAAAAGTGCTACAACTTTTATCGAAATTTTTTACTTCACCACGCATATCCACTCACCTGAACCCCTCACTCAACTCAATGGGTACAACACCCCAAAAAACACCGAAGACAAAAATAACGACCGTTCTAAACTAACGAGGTCTAAAGTCCCCAAAGCTAGTTACGGCCAATCGTATACAAGCTGCCAACAAACGAGATTTCATGTGCAGAGCTCCAATGTTCGTTTCTAATCGAGATATTATTTAATGATATATACTGTAATAATGAAGTTACAATCGAATTTTAGGTAGAGAATATACGCGGACTCCGACAGCATCTTGATAATCCTGCAGTCCCATGTCCCATGTTTAAGTCAGTAAAGTTTTATATGAAGGAAATGCGTAACTGGGTGTTCATTCAGGCCATGCGTGCCTGCTCTCAGACCTAAACACTCCACTCAGGAGCATAAATCATATTTAGAATTCATTCATTTATGGGTGTTATATCTGCCAAGCTGAGCTTTGGACCTTGGCTTCTTACTCGTGTAGATGGAGTCGTTAATATTGGATTGCACACCGCTGGCTGTTATGTAACGTAACGTCGTCCAAGGAATGATTTTATGTGTCCGTGTGTGAGTGTGAGTGTGTGTGTGTGTGTTTGTTCATTCATTGAATTAAGGCCTGACTCTTTGAACATACTGTAAGGCCAGATTCCTACTAAGTGAAGTCCTTGTTCTTGTCATTGCTTCAGAGGAAAGGTGTGTGCCGATATTTTGTAATTCTTGCCAAAGGTAGTGAAATTAAAGAAAATTCCAGTTTGGAAAGGCTTTTTTATTAAGGACATAGCAATCGATATCAAATCTAAATGAAAGCCTTGTCTTTTCGAGTGAATAACACTTAGCTAGAAAAGTAGGGCTAAAAGTTTCCTTGAACTGCCTTGACTGTACGCCGCGCTTGTCCTTTGGCGGTGTTTAGGATGGGATTTATGTAATGTTACTGTTCAGAAGGTTTTCCTAGTGTCGAAAAAAAAAAAAACACTACTAGGAACAGTACTAGGAACTACTAGTATTTAGTGCTTACTGAATGTCACTGGAGATATAATGTACATAGAAAACCGAAATACTGTAGATACCCTACAACACACAGTGCGGTGCTAAAGTCTTGGGCTCCTCTCATTCCTTTATATTAAATCAAATAAAATGGTGAGAATAAACGAAAGAAAAGGGAACACATGTTTTACTGCGACAGGTTGAAAAGTGGCAATTTAAAAACTGCTTGTTTACGTAACAGCCTCAGCAGCGACCTCATTTCCCCCCTCGTCTGTTCCAACCAATCAGCGTTCAGCATCAGCAGTATACTAATCACCAGCCTGATCATCTGTATATTCATAGATACAAGTCTCTGAAACTGTGTAGGTACAAGCACTGGATTGAAAATCAACAAGAGACAAAAACTTGGCAAAAAACAAAACAAAAAAAAAAACAGAGAGGCAAAAACGTCCTTCCTCGAGACTTCATTAAAAATACAAGGAAGTCAAACTTGTGCAAATTCAGCCAAATTGTGTTTTGTAATCTTTTGACACAAAGTACAGTGCAGCGATCAAGACAAATGTATTTGCCTAAAATTCAAGTAAAGTAATGAACGTGGTTTTAACCCATGCCTTCTTTCTGCATTTGTTCGCCTGCCTTGGATTTATTTTCAGTTGTGACTCATCCGCTTTGGTTGAAGAGCAGTTAATTATGCTGAAATGTAAAAAGCAAAAAAAAAAACTTTTATCAGCAATCAGGAATCAGGAAGATGAGTCACTATGATTAAGGCAGACTTTAAGCGTAAAATACTTTTAGGACGGTACATGTTCTTCGAGCGTCATACTGTATATTGTATGTTATTTACATACTTCGCTTTTTATAAATGTCAGACTCACGGATTATCATTATGATTATTATCACAAACCTTGCTCAACAAGAGCTGAAAGAAGTCCTCGTACCCGACGTTAGACAGGCTTCAAAGCTCCAGATGCATGCCAGGCTGTGGCAATTACCCTTCCTCTCTCTTTCTCTCTCATGTTCTTTCTTCTTCTCCAGCTAGTCTTTAATGTCATCACCAACAAGGCGAGACACGTGAGGTTCCGCGGTCATGACAAATCCCACGCAATAAATGAATCACTTCCACTGTTTGGCGTTCTCCAAAAAAAAAGTGTCATTTAAAGAATGTGTGAAAAGCCAACACCTGTTAAAGGTCAGATGCCCAGAAGAGCGTTAGCGTGAGAATGTTGAAAGGAAGATTCCATGATTTTTTTTTTTTATTATCAGGATTTTTTCTTTTGCATGACTGCATAGCTGGAAAACATTCAGTTTGGAAGTTTGAGGGACACATCCTTCAAATAATGCATTGCGAGGCCGATTATAGTGTTGCAACTGGGGCATTCTTGTTTTGAAGGGCTTTAAATACGACAGGCTTCTTTCACACGACAACAACGAACAGAATTGTTGATCCAAACTTACCCAGGATGGATTGATGCCGGAAGAAGGACCTAAGGGTATGAAAGAAAAAAATACAAATAAAATATATATATATATTTTTAAAGGGCTTACTATTGAAATCCACTTTTAAGTTGACAGACTTTCATAAGACATGCTTAAGTGTTGTTACACGATTTTAACCAACGGTTGCTTGGCTGCTCGCATCCAACCTATGCTACAATTTTATTCGTCGTTTTTTTAACCACAATCTTTGCGATTTTGTCCTTAATTTGCATGCATATTGCATATAAACAAGAGGTGATGGAAATATATGCATATACAGTACCATATGCATATCATTTCAGTTGAAATAAATTGAGACATACGTAGCTGCATGGGATTGAGATACCCTGCTTGCCTGCTGGTAAAGTTTTGCCCTGGTCAGGGTCATGCTGTATCCGGGCCCTTGCCGGGGAATGCTGGGCCGAACACCCTGGGATGGGATGCCATTCTGTTACAGGTCACCATGCACTCACATATTTTCTAACAATGTTTTTGTGAAGGTGGGAGAAAAAGCCACAGAATCGCACAAGCATTTACAAATGAGGATACAGGATCAGGATCGATACAGGAACTCTAAAATGACCCGGAGGAAATCTGTTTCAGGCATTCCTTTGCTTTTATGTATTTCCTTTGTTTATGTTATACTGGGAAACCACTGCTTCACCTGAGTCTGTTAACAATCCAGTTTTCATCAGTAGCTTTTCGTAGATATTGAACATCTATTAATGATTGATTAGCCTAACATGCTTTCTACAGTAAGTAATCCATTTGCATTGATTTTTACTTGTGAACTGACTCAAGATTCCTAACACCAAACTCTCGTGTCACTTTGATCGTTAATGTCCATTTACGGGACAGAATGCTAAAAAATGCATGTCTTTTTTAAACTAGCTCTAATCCAATTCATCTCTTGGCCGGTTTCTGTTCTGGTGTATTAGGTTTTATAACTTTTTTTTTTCTTTTTTTTGGGGAACTGGAGAACATCAGAATGAGAGATAGTAACATTGCAGCTAGCTGGTCTTGCCTTTATGGTTCGATTTTTAGAAATGTTTTCGCTTTTTTTAACCTAAACTCTGGAGGGGTATTTCAGGTATAGGTCTGAAATAAATAAACAAACTACATGATTATTATTATTATTATTGCCCTGAGAGGTAAGGCACAGTTTTCCCATAAAAAGCAAGTTCCCAGAAGCAACTCCGATATAAAAATCATTTTAAGTTTGATTTGTTGCATAAAATGTCCTGAGCATGATCTAACAGCACTTTATTTAAAGCTCCGTCCACATTGCAGCTTCAGGTTTATATATACTGTGTATATATTTATATATATATATATAAGCCTGATTCTGTCTGTTTTACAGCCAGGACCTTGTGGCTCAGGACCACTGGGACGATGTAGGAAGGATTTGTGACTAGCTCTGGCGTGGATGCACTTAGCACCCTGCTTTTGCACTTCCCCAGTGGGCCACGCTTCTCAGTCTTGGCCATGGTGTCAGTCTGATTTATTTAAGCTCCGTCCAGGGACATGGCAGGCGATCGGCTAGAGCAGTCAGGCAAACAGCTTCTCCTATCTTCTAGTTCTTTCTTTAGGTGCTACTGCATAGAACTGCTGCCATGGTAGAAAAATGTCTTAGTGAGTGCTTGGCATATTTACTTTTCCTGTTGAGCACTGGCTAGACTTGAAGGCGTGCAGTATTCTTCGGGGAGAAATGCTTATAACCTGTGGATGCCTGCCATAAAATGTCTGATTAACAATTTGTGCTGGAATGCAAAGTCTGAATTAAACATGAACACATTAAAGTCATTTTTTCTGAGAGTAAAAAAACTCACTTTATTTCTCTATATAAGCCCAGGCTACACTAACGCACATGTATATCCAGGGGGTCACCAGTGCTTGGATACGATCAAGATAGAAAGTTTTCTCAGTATGATAATTACATGTCTGAAACGCTGGCCTCCCAGGAACTCCAGTTGATAGCCCAAATATGAATTGGCATTGGAGCAGGGTCAGGACTGTGGGCTGGGGGTGCGGGGGGTTGTGACGATAACACCCAGCCGAGCTCCTGTAACGATCATGTGTACAGTTCCCACAGACTGATGTGTCTTTTTCTTCACCTTTGTACGGCACCTTTTACTGCAGCTAAGACGTGTCATCACCATTTTCTGCTTAAAGTCTTCTCTATAAACGTCAGTTGCTTTTATTTCTTCATTCACCAGCAATTTCATTACAAGTCCTGGTTTGACCCGAACAAGCCTGTTTAAGCTCATTTCTGGATTACGCTGATTGATGACATAAAGCAGAATATAATAATCGTTTTTTAAATCACAAATCTGTTGTAAGAGGATCATCATTGTATAATCTGACATAAAGAAGACAGTTTACATTGCATAGAATATTCATTACAGGCTTAACCCAAAACTGCTTTCTTACAGTCTATCATGCAATAATTTGAAGGGGTATAAAAAAAAAAAAAAGCAGGAATGGCACATTCAGCCAATCAGCTGGTACTCTTGATTCCAAGTGTTTATTCAGGTAATCCTGGCTTTTCTGCTTGCTTGGAATGAAAACCACCAGTCCATTTCAGATCAAATTGGACACCTTTGATCTATCATCTTGAACCTTACTGAAATCTGAGTTTAAAAAAAAATCAATAACTTGATGGCAAAAACCCAAAGATGTCACACCATGTTGTGCGTTCGCTTTCTGAGACTCATTTTCTTCATCTTGAGTGCAACACTAGATTCGCTCTATTTGCCAACGAAACCATTAAAACGGGTTTGCCAATCTGGCTGCCATCACATGAGGCCTCTTTTCAGTAAGGAAAGGGAAAAAAAAATCAATAAGATTCCTGCGATTCCTAGTTTTGGAGTGGATTGAATGCTGCAGCATGGCTTTTCTTCAGAAAACTGGGAATGAAATTAGAATCAGGGTGGAAGAAGTATAAGAGGAGATGGTTTTGTCTTCCAGACCACATCTGCAGTTCATGTGCGGGTTCTGGTTTACCTGCAAATCTTGGTGGTCTTGGTACTTCGAGACGTTCACAAAAGCTCTCTGATAGCACAGATGGCTCAGGCGCTCAGTTCAACACTTTTAATGTCTCTCTTCTCACTGCGCTGATCCTTCCATCTTCAGGCATTTGCTTTCTTCTTTCATCTGCTCTCAAGGGCAGAGGATGCATCATAGTGCTGTAAGAACTTCAATGGAGAACCTGGTCAAAAGCAGAAATCCTCTAACATTCACTTCACATGACTGAGTAAGGTGTTAAATCTACGGATGGCAGGTCCGCCTGGAGCTTTCCTGGCAAATTGCCAGCTAGTAACCTACACCAGTTTAGTCTTACGTGGTCACAAATAGACTTTTCAGTATAGCTCCGGTCTAATTTAGCAGGCCTGCTAGGGCTCTCAGGCTGAAGGCTACCAGGATTTCGGCCATGTTTTAATCATAAGTGAGATTTATGCATTCTATTTAGTGACATTGCCAACTGGAGTATACCAATAGAACTTTTTTAACCCAGTACTCAACTCAAAATTAGCATTAATTCCATCTAGGAACCTCTGTAGTCCACCTAGGGACCGTGGAGGCCATAAACATTGAAGGTCAATGATGAACATTGTGTTTATTCCAAGTTTGATGAACATGGTCAACACTCACATGCTCATTCACACACACACTATGGGAAATTTGAGAGCGCCAATGAGCGTAATCTGCGTGGCTTGGGAGAAAACCGGAGTACCCGGAGAAAACCAAGCAAAGACAGGGAGAACATGCAAACTCCATGCACGCAGACCCAAGGTATATGGGAATCGATCCCGGACCCTGAAGGTGCAAGGTGACAGTTCCAACCATTAAGCCACTGTGCTGCCTAGAATTAATTAGCAATTATCTAATCGAAATTAGCATTCAAGAAGAGTTCATAATCAGAACATTGCCTAAGGTTAACTTTAACAGGGGTAATGTTCATTGCTCTGAAGGTTTTATTTTTGTAAGAAATGAAACGCTTTATGGTGTGCTGGGATAAAAACCAAAACAACGGATTAGGCAAAATCCAGTTTAATGTTAGAACATTTCTTAGCAGATGTGATGTGTAGCTCAGTGCGGATAACTCAGCCTGACGCACCATAGGTAGCAGGTAGCAGCGTCCCTGTCGATCATGTTCTGCCTCAAAATTAGCTGCCATGGCGATCTGCTTTACCCAGGACATCTGCTAGTATAATTACACACCGAGATGTACTTTCGGATCAAACGGTCGAGCCACACACTGACGTTATCATTCCGAATATTCAGACGTAATGAGGATGACTCTGCTGTAGCACAGACCTCTGCGCAGCAAGCTAATCACTGCCGACTTACCAAATGGGCTCCAATTAGGCCTCTCTCCATGCACCCGGTGACATTTTAAGGGTGATTGTGTTTCACGATGGCAACTTACCTTTTGAGTATCTTGTGTAGCCGTTGCCTCCTACACAAAAGACAGCAGCGAGTCATGGGTCGTTAGTGTTCTTGAGCTTGGTGGACATTTAAATAGAGAAGAAATAATTAAATGAAAAAAAAAAAGACTTGTGTTAAGGTGATGGTGATAAAGGGGGTTGTAGGGGAGGGGGTCGGCAAAAAATTCACATTCTTCACGCAGAGAAATAACAAATACTAATCTAACACTTGAACGCGCTCTAAAGCTCTGTACATATTTTGCCCTGACATTGCCTTTGCAAGTCAGGCATAAAATCCCGAGCAGCGCAGGCCGTACTGATAGCTGGCGACTGACGACATGAACAGCAAGAGGACGAGGATTTTGCATGTCTGTATGCGTGTGTGTGTAAGAGAGAGAGAGATTCACCAGGATTTATGCAACTAAATGGCAAGACTGCCTCGTTGTTCATTTGGTATTTTAATAAGCCATTACCTATAACCCAGTACCTCACTAATATTCTCTTTCTCACACATCCTCTCTCTCTCTCTCTCTCTTATATATTCAGGTGGCTAATCTGGCATGTTCTATCTCCAACAACGAGGAAGGGGTGAAGCTGGTGCGCATGGCGGCTACACAGATCGACAGCCTGTGTCCTCAGGTAGGGGTCCTTTCATACGTTGCTTTTAACAAAACCCACTGCCACACAGCAGCTGTACAGAATTCCAGATGTGGTTTTCGATTTAAACTGAACAAACCAAAAAATTGAATACATCTGTTCTAGATAATATAATTTACAGCTGGTTAAAAATGTACATTTACTCACTATGAATATAAATTTCACATTAGTATTGAGCGTTCGATTATTTCTGTATACTACTGATTGTTTGGGTTTTTTTTCTACCCAAGACTTTGAAGAACAAGTTTTAATGTATTTGGGGTTTTATGAAATCAACAAAGGGTTAAAAGCATACACACGCACTTATATCATTAATTCAGTGGTGCTGAAATTCCTGAACTGTCTTTGAATTTGTCAAGCCCAAGGCTAGTGTGATGATGATAATGATGATGGATCATCATCATCATCATCATCATCATCATCATCATCATCATCATCATAATGATGGACCCCAGCTGGGCAAGATAAAAAAAAAACATTGTGCCAGCACTCATTGCTTGACCAACACAGTACAACAGGAAGGTCGAAGGAGCTCAGTCCAGATCTGAGAAAGAGGATGGTAGATTTACACAAGTCTCACATGTCTCTCTAAGTACATACATCCACGGTTTTGGGAGGAGAAGCCATTTTACATGAAGGTAAAACCAAGGTGAACCAAGGTACAGTACATCAGCTGAAAGGAAGTGGGATGAGATGGTCAGGAACAATCCAGGAACTGGAAGCTGCTGGAACACCAGGGTCACTGTCCACAGTCAAGAAAGTTTTACCCCACCGCAGACCAAGAGGCTGCTGTCTAAAAAAAAAAACCTTGACTACATTCAACTCATGACATGGACAAGAAAAAAGCCTTGGACCAAAAGTATTTTTGGAAGATTAAAGGCCACCCCAATAGCACCATAGCGCTTGGTAAGCATGGTGGTGGTGGCAGAAGCAGGCTCTGGGGCTGTTTCAATGCCAGCGAAACTGGTGCATTGTACAAAGTGGGTAGAATCATAAAGAAGGAGGAAAAGCAGAACCTCCACTTATCAGCTGGAGGGTTATAAGTTGGATAGAATCGAGTATTCTAACATGACACTGACCACGAACATGAATAGGGCTAGCTAACTTTGAGCTTTTTGAGCTTCACATACGTACTTTAAAAGCTGGGTCTATTCCAGGAAACTAAAAGCTTTAATTAAGGCAAGATGGTTGGTCAAAACAAAAAATTAATAAATAAATAAATAACCAGAATTCTTCCAGAAGTTTATTAATGGCAGCCAAAAGCTTTTGCTTAGGGGAAAACTTTCTTAGGGATCTTCCACCAAATATTAGGTGTGCTTTATGAATGATTTCATTTCTGTGTTGCTTTCCGAAAACCGAAAAATAAATGAAGGCTTGTTTTTCAATATTTGGCAGGGAATAAGGATGGCGGGTGAATAGTTCAATGTAATAATTAATTGCAAGCCTAGTATTAGCATCCATAATGAAATCCCTATTATTGATAAGCGTATGTACTGCATGTTACCTCCTGACTGCAACTGTATTATTCGGATATTATTTACTTTTGAACGTTGATGTACGAATAGGGAAATGAGATGTCAATTGAAGCGCAAAAATATAGACTCGGAGATCAGATTGTCTTCCTTAGATGAAGAAATTATTGAAAATAAGAAGCAAAACACTGTCATGTGTGGAAAATTATTGAGATCTGTAGACAAGATGCTTGAAAACAGTCTTTTTTTATCAGCATGATGGATCCAGGGTCTCACTTTTCATTTCATTGCAGGTTGTTCACTTTAATCTGCTGGTTGAGTTTTCATATAAATGCAGCACTCAATCATTAAGAAATTCACAGGGACAAAAGAGAACATGACACGACTTTGTTATTCGAAAAAGGAACTCAAAGGCGAAGTTTTATCGACAAAGAATATAGTATATTGTATATACTCATTGACATGACCTTGACAAAGCATGCACAGTCATGTATAATGGTTCATCCCAAGTAGGCGTCAGTGGAAAGTGTTAACATTTATGGAAGAAATAAAGTCCTGACTGAAAGAAAATGTTGGATTGGTTATCAGGTTAATATCTGAGCCTCTTAGTATGAAGGTGCTAAGACAGATTAAAGTAAAGAAGGTTTTTGTAAATATATATCAAAAAAGGAAATATTTTTTATATACAGCGCATGGACGACTCCAAACGAGTCCGAGTCTGCTGACCGAAATCAGTTCTATGGCTTCCTGAAGAGAAAATATTGCCTTACTGATCAATAGTGATAAGGAGCCAGACAGCCAACCCAATTTATCTTGAGTGTTCCTCACCCAGTATACACTGCGAAACAGTATTGTACAAGTTCTTGCGAGAAACACAGACTCCGACGAAATGAGAGATCAAAGAGTTTCTCATGCTTGAAACGTAACACTGGGTCAACCTGTTGCCTGTCAGTGATTAGTTTAGCATTGGGTTGTGTGTGTTGCCATGCTTGTTACAGAAAATGAGCTAGGAATGATGCATCTCAGGCTAAACAAATGATTTACTAATACTCTATTAGTTGAAGTAAATCCAAAAACATGTCTCACAAGCCAGAGCATCACATAAAGATTCAATTTTTTGTCACATGTACCTTAGAGCACAGTGAAATGATTTTTTTCCCCCGTATATTTCAGTTAGCACCCAATGGAGAAGATACTGTAGGGTTAAGGGCCTTGCTCAAGGGCTCAACAGTGGCAACTTGGTGGCAACTTTCACACTGATGAACCCAGGGATCAAAAGGAACCTGATGAAGTTCTGATGCTCAATAAAGTAGTGGTGGACACAGGTCAGCATGGGCACCCTGACCAGTCTGCATTTACACAACCTCCTACGCAACAAGCTCAGTGTTCTGACTTTTATCAGTATTTTTTAGAAGTTTGTGGTACAGAATCTCTTCTGTGGGATCAAAACTACTCTTTGCTCTGCATGCATCTCCATGTGCTTTGGCCGATAGAGACCCTGCCACTGGTTCACTGCATTGGTAGGTGCTGTACTAACCCCTGGATTCCTTGAACACCTTACAAGACCTGCTCCGCCCCAGTCGTCTAACCATCATAATTCAGCCCAGATTCTTACAATTGCCCATTTTTCCTGCTTCCAACATATCAACTTTAAGAACTTCTCACTTGCTGCCTAGTATATTCCAGGTCTAAGTTTTAATGTTATATGAAATTCAGCACTCAGACACGTATGCCATCACCTCAATGCTGACCATCTTCAGGATAAATTTCAATGATGCTCCACATGTCATCTCCTTTCTGTTTGCACACCTCGATTCTGTTGGTTCTGCATCACCATGCCTTGTTCCGACAGTGTTTGGACAAAGCAGAGTTGAGGAGAAAGTTACGGCCATGCATTACAGAACAGGGCTTCAGGTTAATAATAGATCTGAATGAATGACCATGGATAGGGAGAGAAAGGTGATGTGTGTTCTCCTGACATGTGCCTGATTCTGTTCCTCCAGGGAAGCAATCTGAACATACACTTTATTGTTTCTGTCCTCACTGTGATGTGCCGAAGACAAGGTACACCTGAAGTCAGGTTTTTTTTTTCTGAACGTTGTTTTTTTTTTTTATAGGCAACAGGGTTCATTTATTTAATAAAATGATTATAATAATGCAGAAAAGAACAACTTTACTAAATGATCACAGATGATTTATTTTAAAAAGGGTGGTCAAGCAATTATTAATGAGA
This sequence comes from Clarias gariepinus, assembly GCF_024256425.1. NCBI lineage: Eukaryota > Metazoa > Chordata > Actinopteri > Siluriformes > Clariidae > Clarias > Clarias gariepinus. The sequence continues at coordinate 25,039,057 of NC_071119.1, forward strand.
ATTCTACTAAGAGGGCAACACAATGATGGTGGCAGAGCTAGGTATGATGAGTAATTATTAGCTTGATATTGAATAGAAATTTAATTATGAACTGCTTTCTTCATGTGCTTGAACTGTTTAATGTAAAATTATATTAGTCATAAAATCATAAAAAAAATAATCAAATGTTTACATAAAAATAGACATAGCGTTAGTGATGTAAAAGTGAATCGTAAAAAAGGACCATTTAATCAAAAGTGGATGTAGACAATTTTAACGAAGAAAAAAAAGGAGAAAGTTAATTGTGGCTAATGATTTTTAGTGGAATCTTAAAAGTGACCTAACTTTAAAAGAAAATCAAACAATTTCCAAGTAGAAGTAGAAGCTGGAAAGGCACCAGAATACCCAGTGCACCACAGCCCACAGCGCACTGGGTTTAGCAGGCAAATATTCCGAGTCTGCCAAATTGGCCTCCAAGCTTCCCAGATCCCAGTCCGATCAAACGCCCACAGGATGCGCCTGACAAACAGGTCATATCCATGGAGGCCCCATCCCACAACCCCCAGCACCCAAGGGGGTTTACTGCTAATGTTCTGGTGCCAGACATCACAGCAAACCCCTGAAGTCTTGCTGAGCCACACCCCAAGAGGCCAGAGCTGCCCTGGCCTGTTTGAACCCAAAAAAGTGGTTTTAATCTTAATGTCTTTACTGTTATGGCTGATCAGGGTTACAGTGGAATCAGAGAATCCCAGGAATGCTGGGCGTGAGGTTGGAGTGTCCACTCTATGAGATGCCAGGAATCCTTGCACATCAAGGGTATTTTAGAGTTTCTAGTCCACATAGCGCAATGTTATTGGGGTAGAAGGAAACTGAAGAACACAAAGAGACTTACACAGAGGTAAGGTAAAACAGCATCTGAAATCCAGGAGCAAACTGGAGATCCTGGATCTGTACCAACTGCACCAGAGTTAATAAATGTCATTAACCAGCTCAGGAAATTAAATAATGGCAGCCTGTGATTTTCTCACAGCGCTCTGTGCGGTAGTTTATGGACAGAAAAGCTGATGAGTTTTATAACATGTCCATGTGAAATGTCCTTGGATATTTGACTGAATGATCTGGAGTGGGTTTATTCAGCTTGACATACCTGTCAGTGATGATGGAGCAGATGCTGGATTATACTGTTGAGGTGTTGATTTTCAGACTAATTCATCCGTGCACTCACACGTCAGTCCTGGGTTTTGGAGATTGTTATTTCAGACATGACCGTGCCAACAAGGTGGCAAAATGTCATGGATATTAAAGTATTTTGAATGCGAATTGCTCATTCAAATGATCCATGAGATCCACCTGTTATGGATGGTGGATGAACTCTATTGTACCGCGGTGATTTGGCCAGGCATGCTGTGTTTGTTTTAAGGGAGAATCTTGATGTTAATAAGGTAAAAAATTGGCTTTTATCTGCACTTTCTATTCAGATATCTGAAATGCCAGCTTGATAAAGTCTGGACGTTGGATTTACAATAGCTGTCACAGACATAGATTATACATCATATAAAGTATTTCTTTTTTTCCTGTGTTGTCTTAGAACATCTAACGTGATGTGCTTACAGTATGTTATCGGCAGTCTGTCTTTTACCAGCAGGACCAAAGACAGTTCTCTTCTCTACCAAAGACAGAATCCTTTAAACTGAGAAGTGTGTAAGTGCTACAAAGTACACAGTATTGACGACTATAAAGAAAACCTGCTAATAGACAGAATATTTCTTTATTACATTATACCCCTGTTGGATGCTGTTTGTGTTTCCGTGATCATGCGCATTTGTGACGTAGGAAAAGCAGAACAAATGTTATTTCTTATTCACAAGTCTGTCTATTCGGAAACTTCCTCGAATCTTACGAACACGGAACCTGGAGAAGATTTATTTTTTCCGTACTTTGCGCTGGTGCTGATTTGTTCCACCCTTCACCCAGGTGATTAATGCTGCGCTGACGCTGGCGGCTCGTCCCCAGAGCAAGGTGGCTCAGGACAACATGGACGTCTTCAAAGACCAATGGGAGAAGCAGGTGCGCATTCTGACCGAGGCTGTGGACGACATCACCTCCGTCGATGACTTCCTGTCCGTCTCAGGTAAATGCGAATGTCTTTGGTGAAATGTATGTTTAGTGAAGAAATTAAGTGCCTTGTGTTTAATGTGAAAAACACATGACATGTTCACACCTCTAAGATGCGTCCTCCTGTTTTAAAATAATCAACAACAGTATGGTGTGATGAACCAGGGCCACGGTTACAATTACCGTTTATCAATTACATAAAAAAAAAAATTAAATGTCACAGGTTATTACAGTTTATTTCCTCTTAAATAATGTTTAAGACAATTTAAATAATAAAGCAATTATAATTAGCCTTATCATCAGTCCAATAAACAATATGGCTTCTGGTCTCACTTACATGAGAAATAAAAGACAAAATAAAAAAAAAGTAATAATAACTTGTCAGATTATTGAAAAATCGCAAAAAACAAATACATAAACAAATACATAATAATAATAATAATAATAAAATCCTGTACGTTTGACGTAGAGCCATGAACAAGGTATCAAATCATGCGGCTTATTCAGGAATAGGGTGCTACTGTATGACATTTCTAAGGGATGGCAATTTACCAGCGAAAAAATCCCATAGACTTAATATTGAGACTAACTTTGATGGATTCTAGCGCAAAGCAAGAATTTTGCAGAAATATAAAATTTGCCAAAATTTTATAGGTGAGACACACAGGAGGTTCCCAAATTTGCCCCATTGATTTATTATGGTGACGGTACATCTTAATACTAAATTCAATTCAAATGCATTAAAATAATGATGATTCGAACAGTTGTATTCCTTGCTGTGGTAACTTTCATAGGACATACAGTAGGTTTGAAACTGAAGTTAACTGTGGATCCTTTGAATAGAGACATTGGGGTGGGCGTCTTTCACTCAGGTATCCAATCAGACTCTAGGGATCATCGTTAGGCAGTGAAGCCACGCCCAAACATTATAAAATGTATATAATTCTATATATAAAAAGTTTTATATAATGTTTCATATAATATTTATATAAAGATAAAATAATAATTTTTAAAAGCCCAGAGGCCCAGGTTGGAATCTGCTGCCATTAGGATGCCTAAGAGTCTCATATGAGATTTTGCTGCATAGCTCATACACACTTGCACGTATACACGCGAAACCTGGTCCACATTAAAAGCTCATTGAGCTGAACAACCTTTTCTATCCTACGTTACAGTAGGATATCCCCTGTTTATGCATGTGCCCACTGTGCCCTCTGTCTTTCTAATGTGCCTGGGTGGCGATGGCGCAGGGTGCTTGGGCCCGCTCATCGCTGCTTGCAACTATATTATTATTATTATTATTATTATTATTATTGATAGTCATGTAAGTTATGTAAAATGTCCTGTCCTGAAGATGTCAGAAATGTTACAGGTACAGATTTATTTGTATAAAATACTTTTTATTATAATTATAATATTATCCTTATCACTTTAACATTTACAGTGAGTCAGGTTTAAAGTGCTGTCCAGTGTATTCTGGATTGTGTCATTGTTTGTTTATAAATTTAATTATAATTCAATGCAGTTTTATTTCAGTATTTTTGCAGTTTTTTTAAACATTTAAACAGCTCCAAATTAGCATTAACCCTGTTGATTAAAGGTTTTTTTTTCCCTTTTATTTCCCCCTATTTGCACATTAATTGTTTAAAACTGCGCACAACATTAATCAAAGAACTCTGGTCCATAATTAACAGCTTCGTCGTCTCTTCCTAATAAGCTCTATGCAAGAGCCTTTTTTTTTGTGTTGCTAATGTGTTTTGCTTAATAAATAAGATCAAACTTGTGTATGTTTTTGATATAAAGTGAAATTGGGTATCTGACAACCTGGATCCATGTTTGTTTGTTTTGTTCTCTGTAGTTGGTTTCCTCCATCTAATTCATCTCGCACACACACACACACACATATACCTTTATTTCTTTAGAGAACCACATCTTGGAGGATGTGAACAAGTGTGTGATAGCTCTCCAGGAGGGCGATGTGGACACCCTGGACAGGACAGCAGGGGCGATCCGAGGGCGCGCGGCTCGCGTGGTCCATATCATCAACGCCGAGATGGAGAACTACGAGCCGGGCGTGTACACCGAGCGGGTCCTGGAGTCCATCAAGCTGCTGTCTGAAACCGGTGAGGCGTCGCCCGCGTAGCAGTACGACACACTTTACTTTTACTAAGGGACAATTTATCATCTCTCCATGACATGTGTGGGCACGGACAACCTGACCGGATTTACACAGTGTAGTTTGTTTAGAGCTGGTGAAGGAGTAACTGGTGCTTTGTAAAAAGATGGAGCAGAGAAGATGCTCGCTGAATGACAATGAGTTGTCTGGAAAGCAAAGGTAAAGAAGAGAGAGAGAGAGAGAGAGAGAGAGAAGAGAAATGGTATAACATTGTACAGAAGAAGTGCTCACTCATACCTAAAGTTTTACTTATTATAATAAATATAAATCTGAAAGATTGCATACAGTATATATATATATATATATATATATATATATATATATATATATATATATATATATAAACGTGCTCTGTCTCTCCTTATAGTGAATGATTTTAATTTTTCCTGAGACTGCCACTGTCTGTAACTGGATCAGTTTAAAACCTGTTTTATCAGTTTATTATTATTATTATTATTATTATTATTATTATTATTATCTTTATCATCATCATTATTATTATTATTATTATTATTATTATTATTATCATTATTATTATCATTATTATTATTATTATCTTTATCATTATTATTATTATTATTATTATTATTATTATTATTATCATTATTATTATTATTATTATTATTATTATTATTATTATTATCATTATTATTATTATTATTATTATTATTATCTTTATCATTATTATTATTATTATTATTATTATTATTATTATCATTATTATTATTATTATCTTTATCATTATTATTATTATTATTATTATTATTATTATCATTATCATCTTTTTAAAATTAAATATAAAAATTGATTCTGCCAGAAATACCAGGAAAAAAAAAAAGATGTAGAAATGTTAGCGATGTCAGCACGGTGTTTGTGTGTGTGTGTGTGTGTGTGTGTGTGTGTATTCCGACATTGACAGTTCCTCATCCTCAACTACATCACTCCAGTTTATAATTGGGCTGTATATTTAATCCTCCCCTGGTGCTGTCAGTATTCATGTGCTAACACTCGATTCATTTGAAATCCTTCTCACTTTTCCTTTAAAGATAATTTACATGCAAATAAATTCGAAATCCTCAAAGGTCCTCGATGTGATGCGATGCACACCTGAAAAGTCGTAGATGTGCAAACACAAACCGATCCTGAGAACAGTCCTAGGATTAATTTCAACCAGTTCTGTGATTCTTAAACTGTTCTCAGAACTGTTTTCCTGCGGGTCTAGAATTCATCAACCCGAATGAGTCACATTGAGGAGGTGCAGATCCACTGGCCTCCCGTCAGCAGTGAGTGCTCGGATACAACAGCTCGGATACATCAGCGATGAAGACTGGGGTGTGCATTCGTTCACATAAATGACTGAAATTGGGAGAAACCAGTGTGTGTGTTTTAATTTCACAAAAACATTTACTTTTTAAGACTTTCACACACACACACACACACACACACACACACACACAAACAGTCAGTAGATCAGTTTTTGATTTAAAATTTGAAAATTTACTTTTTCACTTTCATCTTTCGCAAATATCACAACTTATTTTTAAGTTTGAGTTTATGTGCTGTAGGTGCGCCACCTACTGGACTGGAGTGTGAAAACATTGGCAGAACATACAGTACGACGTCACGCTTTTTTTCTATCAGCGACTCCACTTTAACCATTCATGCGAATTTGACCAACCCTTCATTCAATTATTATTATTATTCACGCAATATCTAGTTTATTTTCTAATGGATTTGATTTTTTTTTCCCTAAAGGGCGTCACTTTGGAAGACTCCCATCTATTGTATTAGTTTTAATAAAATTATTTAAAAAAAATGTAAGTTATATAGCTGTTGAGACAAATCAGGCGGTGAGCATTATTGCTATTCTATAATAATCGAATCCAACATTCAGATCAAATCGAAAGTCTAGCAAAATTCACGACTTTACATCGCACACAGTTATTAATTTCTTTTTCATGTTTCAATCAATGTCTCATTATTTTGTGGAAGCCTAATTTAAACATGGGTGACCAGGCAGTTACTAAGGATGACAGAGTCTGTAAGTGCAGTACACAGTACAGCATGTTGACGCTAATAGTCTCACATCCTTCACATCCATATCTCACCTATTTGGCTCCCTGTACTGTACCGTACTGTACTCTACATCTGCTGCTACAGATTATTTATTATAGGAATTTTTCAGTGGCCTTTTAGAAAACGTGGAACTGATTTAGATTGGTGTAGAACTCTACCTGTTGACATTTAGCAGATGCTCTTATCCAGAGCGAATTACATTTGATCTCATTATACATCTGAGCAGTCGAGGGTTAGGGGGTGTCGCTCAAGGGCAGATTGATGGTCATGGGGTTTGAACCTGGGACCTTCCAATCAGTAGTCCAACACCTTAACCCCAGAGCCACCCCTGTCCTACTGAAGTACCACTTTGGAGAACCTGTCCATTTGGAGAACCTGTCTGACATTTTAAATAGGTCTACTCAAATGGGCATGAACCATGGTAGCGTTAACAAATGATGTTCCACTCGAAAGCTTGGAGTTTAAAGGTTGTAGAGGTTAACTGTATCATGTATAGTGCTGTGAAAAAGTTAATTCTATCACTTCTTTCTTCTTCTCTTTCTTTTTATCCTTATTCATTCTAAATCCTTTCTGAATTCTTCCTTCCTTTCTTTCCAGTTTGTCTTCCTCCCTTCCTGTTTGTCTTCTTTTCTTCTTTCCTTTCTGTTTTCCTCCCTCCCTTCCTTCCTTCCTGCCTTAATTCCTGTTTGTCTTCATTTATTCCTTTTTGTTTGTCTTCTTTTCTTTCCTTCTTTTTTTCCTAAATTTCTGTTTTCCTTTTTTCTTCCTTTTTCTTCCTGTTTGTCTTAATTTATTCCTTTTTGTTTATATTCCTTCCTTCATTCCTTCCTTTCTTCCTTTCTCCCTTCCTGTCTGTGTTCCTTTCTTCTTCCTGCATCCCTTCCTTTTTTCCTCCTTCCTTTCTGTTTTCCTTTTTCTTCCTTCCTTTCTTCCTTCCGTTCTTCCTTCCTTCATCCCTCCCTATTTTCGTCTTCCATCCTTTATTCCTGTTTGTCTTCCTTCCCTCCCCCTTCCTTTCTGTTTCCTTTTTTCTTCCTACATCCCTTCCTATCTTCCTTCTTTTCTTTGTTTGTCTTCCATCCTGTTTTTCTTCCATCCTTTCTTCCTGTTTTGCTTCCTTCCTTTTCCCTTACTTTCTCTTTTCCTTTTCCTTCCTGCATCCCTTCCTTCTTCCTTTCCTTTTTACATCCCTATTTTTTTTTTTTTTTGCATAATTGTCACATTTAAATCATTTAGATGTCCGGGTTTAATTTCCAGCCAAGTTCGATTCCCGTCTCTGTGTGCATGGAGTTTGCATGTTCTCCCCGTGCTTCGGGGTTTCCTCTGGGTTCTCCGGTTTCCTCCCACACTCCAAAGACATGCAGATTAGACTTCTTGGTGTCCCCAAATTCCCTGTAGTGTGTAAATGAGTGTGTGTGTGTGTGTGTGTGTGTGTGTGTGTGCCCTGCAATGGATTTACACCTTGTCCTGGGTGTACCCCGCCTCCTGCCCTAAGTCTCCCGCGATAGGCTCCAGGCCCCATGTGACCCTGTATAAACGATAAAACAAAATAGATGATGAGTAGGTGAGTGAAAAATCTGTGAGATCATTATAGAAATTTCATTATTACACAAAGATGACCCGAGTAAATAAAAAAAAATGCAGTTTTTAAATGATGAGCTCATTTATTAATGGTAAAAAGCAGTCCATATATGACTGGGCTCATGTGAAAAAGTAATTGCCCCCTTGCTAAATAATGAATGAACTGTGATGAACCACATTCTCACATTATACTGTATTGGAGAATAATTGGTAGAAGAAAAAAAACTACTTTAAAAAAAAAAAAACTTTTTTTCCAAACAGCCAGAATATTAATGTTTTTATTTAACGTTTTTCCCTGCCTTGTATATGGACTGGACCCCCGCAACAAAGCTCAAGACCTTCAAAAGAAAAGGTTCTAAAAAGAAACGGACGGGCTTTGTGTAAGAGGAGTGAAAGGGAACGTTGCAGCCAGACAGGAAGTCAGTGCGAGCGCGAGAGACTTCAGGTTGCCACCTGTTGCTTCTTTTACCGCTCATTCATCTTTCATCAGTCTTTTCCACCAGCACCTTTCACACTTTATTGTCAGTTTGTGTAAGGCGGCAATTTCTCCTCTGATGGACACCACGTTGAGCGCGAACGCGTCCCCGTCACAGCGAACATGGAGATTTCACTCCTGCTGTGGATCCAGTGCTTTGAAATTACACTCCATCACAGCCTCTCGCTGATGAGAGGAAACAGCTTTTATCTCAGCTGCTGTGTTGTAGGAAAAAAAAAGGGGGAAAAAAAAGGAATAAAAAAGCCCCAGCTGCCATGTGATGTAGGGTTCGTGTCTCACGCAACTTCGTTATTGTTTGAAATCAACTGCTGCGAGGCGGTAAAAAAAGAGCAGCGTTGCCGTGTCACTGACAGCGCTCGTCTGCTTTATTCCCTTTTACTGTAAAACTAAACGTGAGAGAATCACACACTCTAACCGATCGCTGCGTCGACTCCACACCTGCTACACTCTCATCTGTCTGTTTATTTAGCTCCAGCGTTTTCTATCACTGAATTTGTTGCTTTCATATTTATGTACAAACTTCAATCCTTCCTCATTGACTTATATGTTTATTTACCTGCTGCTTCCTGATTTATTCAGTAACTGAGCCACCTGTGTGCCCATTTAACTTCCTTATACACAGCACACATTATCACACAGTATAGAGTAATATTCACAGCCAAACAATGTGGAAAATAATTTATCTGCCGATTTATCCGTTTCGCTATTTATTTCTTTATTTATCGGCTTTCTTATCGATTTAAATATTCTCCTCCTACATCCTTCCTTTGTTGCTCTCTCTCCTCTTTCCATTCTTTCTGTTTCCTTCCTTTCATCATACCTACTTTCTTCACTTTATTTATTTACTTTCTTTTTCCATCACTTCTTTCTTCTTCTCTTTCTTTCAATGCTTATTCATTCTAAATCCCTTCTGAATTCGTCCTTCCTTCCTTTTCTTTTTGTCTTCTTTTCTTCTTTCCCTTCTGTTTTTTCCCTCCCTTCCTCCCTACTTTCTTAATTCCTGTTTGTCTTCATTCATTCCTTTTTGTTTGTCTTCTTTTCTTTCCTTCTTTTTCCCTGAATTTCTTACCTTCCTTTCTTCCTTCCCGTTTGTCTTAATTTATTCCTTTTTGTTTATATTCATTCCTTCCTTCCTTTCTTTCTTTCTCCCTTCCTGTGTTTTCCTTTCTTCTTCCTGCATTCCTTCCTCCCTTTTTACTTCCTTCCATCCTGTTTGTCTGCCTTCCTTCTCTCCTTCCTTTCTATTTTCCTTTTTCCTTCCTAAATCCCTTCCTTCTTCCTGTTTGTCTTCTTCTTTTTCCTTCTTCCTTTCTGTTTTCCTTTTCCTTTCTTCCTACCTTCCTTTCTTCCTTCCTTTGTTTGTCTTCCATCCTTTTATCCTGTTTGTCTTCCATCCTTTCTTCTTGTTTGTCTTTGTTTCTTTTCCCTTTCTTTCTGTTTTCCTTTTTACTTCCTGCATCCCTTCCTTCTTCCTTTCCTTTTTACATCCCTTCCTTCTTCCTTTCCTTCCTTCCTTCCTTCCTTCCTTCCTTTATGTTTGTCTTCCATCCTTTATTCCTGTTTGTCTTCCTTCCTTCCTTATTTCATTTCTTTCTTCCTATTCGTCTTCCTTTCTTCCTTCCTGTTTGTCTTCCTTCCTTCCCTTCTTCCTAGTGGGTCCCTATGATTGGTTAGTGATGCTGTGATTGGCGGGGGCAATGATGGGGTAAAACGGGAGCCAATAATGATCAGTATCAATCTTACTGCGGCTTAAAACACGTGCACAAAGTCTGTAAAGGTCTCTTGTTCTGATTGGTGTAGAGGACGAAGTTTATAGCTGGACCTCACACACTGAAGCTCTACTGCTCGGGGAGACCGGCACACTTTGTGTCACTGAGCAGCAGAAAAGTATGAGGAACGATATCCGAACTTATTACAACCTAATGAGCAGCTGAGATGAAGCCTGAGCTGCCATTTCACTGCAGGCTGTAGAACAAAAACATCAACTGCTTGACTTCCTCTCAACACGGAGGGGAAAAACACCTGGTCTCGGTGCTGCTACAGCTTGATGTTTAGTGTTTTCCTGGAACAGCACATCCTAAAGTGTTCTATTGCTTTTATACTGAACAAGATGTCATTTATCTTTTTAATCTGTTTACAAATTGTAGCTTTTCGCTGTTGTTGTTACAAGGCACTGAAAGTGGAGACTCCTTCCATGTGTGTTACATAAAGATCTTCTAATATTCAAGGAAAATTCATCATATCAGTCATTTTAATTGTGTGAATGCAGTAGAAGGAAGAAAGAAAGAAAGGAGATGGAAATTAAAAAGAAAAAAGGAAGGAAGGAGACAGAAATAAAAGGAAGAAATGAAATATAAATTAAAGGGAAGGAAAGGGAGAGAGAGAGAGAGAGAGAGAGCCCAATCTACCCGCTGTGGATGTGAGTACTGAAAGCTCTATTAGGAATGTAAAAGCTCTGCTTTTCCTCTCCTGGTTAAAGCCATTAGCTGGACTGGGGTTTATCCTCTCATCATGAGCTGTCTGCATTCACACTGAGCTCGTCCTCCACACTACAGCCTGCAGTCCTGCTTCCTTTCTTCTGTGTCTCATCAAAGTGCATGCTTTTAAACATCTCCCGTGGAAATCTGACTGCTGCTCCGTATCAGGTTCGGGACCGTTCCAGCCCAGCGCAGGGCCCTCCTCCCGCGTCTCACAGCACACCACCTCATTCATTACCAGCTTCCAGGCAACCGCAGTTCTTTCAGCTTTGCAGACATTTCCTGAAGCATGTTTTACACTCCTTCAGATATGGAATGAAAACTTTAAAAAAGAAGGAGAAGCTTTTGGGAGATTTGGAATCTGAACCTCTCTCTCTCTCTCTCTCTCTCTCTGTAGTGATGCCCCGCTTTGCCGAGCAGGTCGAGGTGGCCATTGAAGCTCTGAGCACAAGCCCACCCCAACCTTTCGAGGAGAACGAGTTCATCGACGCCTCACGTCTGGTCTACGATGGTGTGCGTGACATCAGGAAAGCCGTCCTCATGATACGGGTGAGCACGGACCGGGATTTTATGTGTTTCTAACTCACCATAATTATGTACAGTATAGACATACGGTATATTTATATGATTGTTTTTTTTAAGCCTGGGCTCATGAATTCTCAATGTACTGTATGGTTACATTTCATATTATAATGACTGTACAGTAGCAATCTAACAACATCTCATGACTCATTATACTGTAACAATATTTTTTTTTTTTAAGAAATGATTGCAATAATAATGCACCATACTGTAATGCATTGGATACTACTGTATGTACAGTACAGGTATAATGCCTTATGGTCTCTGGAATAAGCTTATATAATTTTTTTTTAACTTATCAACCTCTGTAACACTTTATAAAGTATTATAATGTACAGGCTCTGGTTAACTACCTGTACTACATGATATTATAACATTTCCTTTGGTTTCATCAGCCAAGTTTAAGTGCTGTCTACATAATGCATTATAAATACTGTGTGTTTAGGATATATAATACACCATGCATGATGCTCTCTGTTCTCTGGAATACGCCAGAATAACGTAATGAATTCATAACATTTAGGTTCACAACTTCTTAATGTGACACATTTTTATTCTGTAATTGTTCATAAGGAATATCATAATGCACTATGAAGTATCACAGAGCCTTTTTGGGCTTTCCGATTTTATTTTATGATCTGATTATGTCTGATTATGCATTAAAATGCATGTCTGTGATCAACTTATGTATTTATTATAATATAACATATGCTTATGCTGTAACCCAGGTTTTGTAAAGCATTATCATCCCATAATGGATAATAGGACAGGTTAGGACAATTATTATAATGCATTAGAAATACATAGGAACTGTTAAAGACGGATAATAAAAATAAAAAAAAAACAAGTTTAAACATTGTGCTTACAAAGTTAAATAAATCTAAAAAAGAAAATATTTTAATATTCCAATGCAGATGGTGATCAGAAGGAATTATTTTATTTTTTAAAAAGACAGTTATTTATAGTGATCTTTAAAAAAAAAAAAAGAAGAAAGAAAAGTAAAAAGTAAGAAAGAAACAGACAAATTTTACTCCCAAACAAAAGAAAATAAATTATTTATTTATTTACTTTTTTTTTCAGTAACATCTGGCGTACTGTAATAATACAATAACGACACCGCGGCGCCTCCATTTATCCGGCGTACATCTGGTCCTTTAGCACTTAATGACTTCTACATATGGTTTTATACCCTGATATATTCAATAAGATTGTTCTATCATTCTGTTAGCTATAGAAATATTGGCTTTGATAAATACTCCTACATATAATTACAGCAAAGTGTACACAAAATCGATTATCGTGTATATTCAGCCTGTATGATAAATTAATATTATTACCATTATTATCAGTAATAGTGGTAGAAAAAAAAAGAAAAGAAAGGAGGAAGTTGTTTGTAGAGTAATTCATTAGGCAGGCTGTGTGTGTGCGCGTGTGAAGGGAATGAATTCACACTAGGCTATTTCAAATTTGCTTTAAAATGTGGCAAAAAATGTTTTATTTGTTCCCAGCCACGTAGCTGACGCGATGATCTGTAATGCTGATGACGATGTCATAACACGTCAATTCTTTCTTGTGTGCTTTCATCAATACTCTTTACAATGTTCCTGTTCACCAAAAAAAATGATTAATGCATTATGAATGCATCATGCAGTGGATTTTTCTTTCCATGGTTACAAGTATAGCTCATAGTAATGTAAATGCAACACTCTATAATGCATTACAATATAATGTTATAATTTATTATATTGCCCGACATGACATGACATGAATACATATGCCTAGTGTATTATAGCGTGTAGGTGGCACTGTGGCCCTCGTGCCTCCAGGGTTGAGGGTTTAAATCCTGCCTTCAGGGTTGTGTCCATGGAGTTTGCATGTTCTCCTGTGTGTGATGGGTTTCCTCCAGGTACTCCGGTTTCCTCCTACAGTCCAAAGACATTCAGATTAGGTTAAGTGGGGCCAGGGGTAGCTCAGTGGTTAAGGCATTGGACTACGGTTTGGAAGATCACAGGTTCAAACCCCACAACCACCAAGTTGCCACTGTTGGGCCCTTGAACCACTGTTGCAAAAGATATTGTGGTCATCCATCTCTTCATCCATCCATCATGTATTCTGGTCATCCTGTGTAGCACCTGGAGCCTGTCTGAGGAATCTTACAGAATGAGGCAGGGTACACCCTGGATAGGGCCCCAACCCATTAAAGGACACAACACACACACACTCCCACATTTAATCACACACCACCAGCAATTTGGAAATGTCTTTGGACAGTAAAGGAAACATTAAGCACAGGGACAACATGCAAACACTATGCACACAGAACAGACGCGATATTTGAACCCTCAACACTGGCAGTGCCAAGCAATACTACTGTAATAGACTAATTGTTTAACCTGCCATGCGGTTCGATTTCCAGCCAGTGCACAAACCCCATCCACAGCCGGTCCCAAGCCCGGATAAAATGGAAAGGTTGTGTCAGGAAGGGCATCCGGCATAAAACCTGTGCCAAGCTTGTACTGTATGTGAGGACCGGATGGTCCGCTGTGGCGACCCCTTTCCAGGAGGAGCCGAAAGGCCAACGACGAGATATATTTTATAGGTCATAGATGCTAGGGTAATTATATTATATAAGAGCTACATTATTGAGTCCGACAAATGCACCAAAGGAACCATGACATGCCATGAGAATGCTGTCAGGAAGTACGGCGAAGTTGAGCTGTGGATTGGCAGCGAGCAGGAGAAGCTGAAGATAATTAAGCAGCGGAGGTCTGCTTTCTGCAGAGTGAAGACACACTCGGCTCGTTTGTCATGCCTGACTGGCTGGGAGCTGTGTTGCCACTGCTACCCGCTAAACCCATTAGCGTAGCTGTTTGGTCGCCAGACTGCTTTGTCTTTCTTTTAGCTCTCGCATTTTGTTGGTCTTTGTTCCTGATGAAGAAAAAGATGAAGAAGTGGAAGACAGCGTGGCAGCTGATGAGTGGCTGCAGTCACACGTTAGTGTGGGTTCTGTAGGGTAGCAAACAAATATCCATCAGAGTCCATCAATGTCCAATAATGTAGTTTGTTTTTCCCAAAAGTTTTTAATGTTTTGAATGGTGAATATACCGTAGTTCCAGTCAAAAGTTTGTATACCCTCTCATCACCAATGAATCAGGGAAGATCTTCAAAGGTCTTGGTCTTCCTTTCCTGGCACGGTCCTCATGAGAGCGAGCTCCGTTCATTAAACAATTCAATTAGAAGGTGTGCGCACACTTCCACTGGACTGGTACTGGGTGTGTCAGCATGTACGGTGAATGTAAAGCGGAGCAAAACAAATATCCGCTAATTCATTTGTTCATTTATTGAATTGGAATCTGAGCTTGAGCTTCTCATAAGAGGTTAAGAAATATCCAGTGCTCAAATGATTTGAAGCATGGAACTAAGTAAATAAACCACTAAAAACTAAACCAAGTAATATTTGGTGCACAGAAAAGGCGAAAAAATGATTTCTACATACTGGAACCTGCGGGGATTCCTAATCATTTAAGCGTATGATAGATAGAACAAGAACGAAAGGACTTTAATATCGATTCGGCAGCACCACTGTTTCATCCAGTTTATCCCTGTAGTTTGTCTTTTACTGGACAGCATCTAGGCTTTAAGCCTGGTTTATCTAGAGTCTGGATGGTGCTGAAACTACATCTTCAGAATTATAGGAGAAAAGCATTTCATTTACTGTATAATGTGATATTAGGAGTGATATAATATTTCTGGTTACAGTGCACACACTTACACAGAGCAAGGAAGAGTTTAAAAAAAAAAATACAATGATGTAAGTGGCATGAAACCGGAGCGGTGTGAATTATTGATGCCGAGCTGTCTGCTGGAATAGCTGACATGTCTTTAGGAATGCTCACAGCTTCTTTTTGTTCAGAGAAGGGCACGGGGCGTTCACACTGCTCGTACTGTCAGTATACACACCGGGGATAGAAGAGGACATGCAAGACACGGTGGAATATACAGTATGTCACAAATTGGACACTGGTCACGGAGATCAGTTATGAATGTTTAGTAGCTAGCTAGTTTTTATATGATATAAAATGCTTATATACTCAATATAATTTTAACTGAAATTCAACCCCTGTACAGTTGTCATGTCAAGCAGTGTTGGTCGTAGTAGTAGTAGTAGTAGTACTCCTAAAGTTTTGCTTGGCATGTGTATAAACTACAAAAACTTGGCAAAAAGACCGGACCTCGATATAGCCGTGGGGCTCAAAAGCACTCTCCCTTGACATTTTTCTTACATGCAAGCATCTGTTTTTAGCACCATGTACCATATTTGATAGGCTTTTATTTTTAGCAAATTCCAAAATCATATCCATTATCTTAGCCTAGAGCTTTTTTTTTTTTTTACATTTATGTTGAATTTAGAAAAAACTTCTAAAGTAGAAGTAGATTCGATTTATTTATATTCACTTTCAGTCAGCATGATATAAGTATATCTTACATCATGCCAGTGTAAATATGTAGTGATTTATACGGGCTCGTTGAAAGACTATATTTTTGGTGCTTGGGCCCCGAAATCGCTTGTCGCAGCTACATTTTTGCTTGTGTTCGGGTATGGGTTTTGTTATAAAGTTATATCTCTTATCTCTTATAGACCCCTGAAGAGCTGGAGGATGACTCTGACTTTGAGCAAGAAGACTATGACACCCGGAGTCGTACCAGCGTCCAGACCGAAGACGACCAGCTCATTGCTGGCCAGAGCGCAAGGGTGAGTTCACTTTCACTGGTCTTCAACTTAATGTTTAAGCATTGTCCCAATGGAAATTTACAGGAATTTAGATTTCTTCTGGAAACCTTGTGAGGAACCAGGGGTAGCTTAGTGGTTAAGGCACTGAACTACGGTTCGGAAGATCCCAGGTTCAAACCCCACAACCACCAAGTTGCCACTGTTGGGCCCTTGAGCAAGGCCCTTAACCCTCAACTGCTCAGATGTGTAATGAGATAAAAATGTAAGTCGCTCTGGATAAGAGCGTCTGCCAAATGCCCAAATGTAAATGTAAACCAGGCTCAAAAAGGGAACAGTTAGAAAAAATCTTATGATGAGCACGAGGCAGTCTTTATGATTACAGCACCAGTGCAAATTTACAGTCTTCCAGGGAGATGTTTAGGCCATCCACAGTAGCAGTATGGTGTTTTGGACCTTGACCCAGGTTGTCCATTATGGACCCATATTCTTTCTGGTTGACAGACTGTGGCTTTGTTACCTGGTGCAGCCTCAAAACAATGATGACCGCAGGGGATCTCGTGTTTCTGTCATGCAGCTGGAAAAGGGTGGAGTTAGCTCATGATCTGCATGGATCCCTACTTTTTCCCCCTTTAAATCTCAATTATTTGCTATGATTGTGTATGGAGCATGTATTATCTCGAACCGAGGTTCAAGAAAGAGTTTCTGTAGATCAAACTTAGGAGTCGAAGTATACTCTACTGGATATGATCAGTGTTTAAAAAAACATATTAAACTTTAACTAAATATATAACTAACATGATCTGGACTGACTTAATAGTTTGAGGCAGAAAAAGAAAATAAATGTGTGCATGTACACATTGCTGCACCGATTATATTTTTCTTTCACAGTCACAATAAAACCTATAATCGAATTTCTTACCACCTGACTTGCCTGGTCACAACCGACGCTCTCGCAATCTCCGCCGTGATTGTATAACACCCCTGACAGGTCAGCTTTAAAATTAGACGGCAAACCCCCGGACAATTTCCTTCAAATCAAATCATATTTAAAGGTGCTCGGAGGCTGGGTGAAGAGCACGCACATCCCTAATCCGAGGGCAGAACCGCGAGCTGTTGACGCGAGTGCGAGTGTGCGTCGGCGTGGTTTTGTATGAGGACGGATTTGCCGGCATGCTAAGCTCCGAGACCCTGCTCTTGTTATCGTCGGGCTGGAAGAGGGATTTGGGTTAAATGAATTCTGAAGTAGGACGAGGAAGAAAAGCGCTCGCTCGTCACAGCATATCTTCCAGACACCACAGCCATCTCTGCGAGGCTTCTGCTTCTAAACACCATTCAACTTTTAAAGCGATGTTTTGTAGATGGTGGAGTTGTTGTCAGGCTTTTTGGCGGGGTGGAAGAATAGAGGTCTGTCAATCAATAAGGGATTCATGAAGACCTGATATGAGATGCTTCTTTTAGGATATGTACAGTAGATGTTATATAAAAAAAATATCTTGTCATGACAGATTTTAAACCAGAATGAGTGGTGTAGACGTACGAATAAAATACTGGGTAGAAGGGAATGTTACTTATCGCTCTGGTTTGTTGGGGACCTGGAGTTTAAACCTTAAGTTTCATATCATCGCCAATTACTGGCAAGACAAATGGAACATGTTATCCATTAAAAGTCACATTTAAAGTTGTGTTGTAAACCGTCCATGAAAGAGAAAAAAGTTAGAGCTTTACCTTAAACTGCTTGCACTGGAGACTCCTTCCATACATGGTAACTCAAAGTCTCTTAAGCTTAAGAAATAATATATATATATATATATATACATTTAAAGCACCCGTCTTCCCTGAAAGTGATCCGTTACTATAGAAACTGTAACATATTGTAATAAGCGTTTTAATATTAACCAGTGATTCAGAACTGTATACAGTATAATATCAAATCCCTTTCATATTCATCCCTAATCCTAGCAGTTATTTTCTTCACTTATGTTTATAACGTCTTGAACTTCTATACGTTTTTGCCTTTCTCTCTCTCTCCCTCTCTTTTTCTCTTTCACACACACATATACACACACTGCCCTCTTTTGCCTCTTTCACCTTTTAGACATAGCATGGAACAAATGCATAATTCATTGACCGGTGTAAGTGAGGTAATTATACATTTATCTTACAAACACTATTGTCCCGTTGACCTTGCTGAAAAAAAAAGGGAGAGAGAGAGGAGAGAAAAAAAAAGATTAATGCCGCTTTAGACCTCCTAAAAATTGCTATGGAGGGAGAATTTAATATCCTAACAGAGGGCCAAAAAATTGGATTGCCTCTTTATGAGTCTGGGATGTCATTGGGGGTTCGAGAAGGTCCTCCCGTGTGATTAATTGTCAAGTTAAAAAACTTTATTTAACATCATTTTAAACAGAGTGAAACAATGTCACTCATTTTCCTCTAGTCCTTTCTTTTAAAATTCACAATGAATCCTCCCTTCGTTTTCACTCCCGTGTTTTCTTTTTTCTGTCTCAGGCCATCATGGCTCAGCTCCCTCAGGAAGAAAAGGCGAAGATCGCTGAGCAGGTGGAAAGCTTTCGGCAGGAGAAGAGCAAGCTGGATGCTGAGGTGGCCAAGTGGGACGACAACGGCAATGATATCATCGTGCTGGCCAAACAGATGTGCATGATCATGATGGAGATGACAGATTTCACCAGGTACACACACGTACACACAAACACATAAGGAAATCTATTAAATTACACTACAGTCTGTTGATTTCTGGATTCTGCTTGGTCTAATGATTGTAACAGCTGGTTATGGTTTCCATAGTAGCAACTTATTCCCAGAAACTCAGAAACAGCAGATCTGCTTTTTTTTTTTTTTACAGTAATCGATTAATTTGTTGTTAAATAAAAGGAATAAAGGTTCGATTCCTGCTTCTGGTCTGTGTCTATGGAGTTTCTATGTTCTCTTCCCGTGCTTGGTGGGCTTCCTCGGGTACTCCTTAGGCTAATTGGCGTTCCAACACACAAATGTAGTGTGTGAATGTGTGTGTGAGTGTGTGTATGTGTGTGCCCTGCAATGGAATGGAACCCCATCCAGGGTGTACCCCACCTCTTGCCCTAAGTGTCCTGGGGTAGGCTTCACGACCATGTATACAGGACAAAGTGCTATAGGCGACAAGTTAGTGAGAGTAAAAGGAATAAAACTTTGCGAGATGCCATTGTTGGAAAATAGTGTAGTAACTAGAGATGAGGGATTTCGTGTATTTATTTCGGTATGATTCATTTGTGGGGCATTCATGTCTCGTCACTCTAAAATTTTATTTTATTTATATTATTATTATGCAGTATGTTTGCATTTGAGGTGGAGTTCCTCTATAATCCTACAGGTGGCACTCTAAACTATTCCCAGAATAGCACAACTACTTGGTACAAGCAAATATTCGCTAACTTTCTGAACACATTTTATTAATTGGATATGTACTGTATAGAATCATAAAACGTATAGATTTGCAATACAAATAGGATCGACTCCTAGATATCGTGATAATATGGTATCAGGTGGCCACTGGTGTTTTATCACACCAGCTTGTCAATGATAACAGATAGCGCATCATTCTCAGCTTATTGAGGAACACATATTCATTTTATAGTCAGGATTGCAGATCTCAGCAGGTTACCAGTATTGTGAACCCCCCCCCTCCATCTGTGTTTTTTTTTTCCCCAGCGTGTCACTGAGGCATTCTCTAGCTTTTATCCCAGTGCTCAGGAAACTTGATGCGTGTTGTGCTGATTCAGTGGTAATGCAGTAATTTGTTTGTGTGCTCGCAGGGGAAAAGGCCCACTGAAGAACTCATCTGATGTGATCAATGCTGCCAAGAAGATCGCAGAAGCTGGATCCAGAATGGACAAACTGGCCCGAGCTGTGGCTGACCAGGTGGGAGACAATAAGCATTAGCTTTTCAATCTACAGTACCAGTGAGAAACGATAGTCGCTGTCCAGCATTGATTTTCTCCCCCATTGTTTAATTAGACATTTCCTTTTACCTGCTAATATGAGCTGCAGTAAAAGGATGGATGCTATTAAGGTTATTTAAACCCTTAAATAGCAGCAACGGCAACGTGATTTAATGTTAATCAATTCTGTGATTAATTTAAATGTATTTCTGGCAAAAATATGAAAACGTTAAATGAAAACACTGCAATAGGGTTACAGTATAAGCATACTAAGAACCTAAAGAATAGAAGGATACAGTTATAATACAGTTGCAACTAATGACCTCGCACCTGCAGAGTCAAGGGTTTGAGTCCCGCCTTGGGTCGGTGTGCTTGGAGTCTGCATGTTCTTCCTGTGGTTGATGGGTTTCCTCCCACAGTGGAAAAAAGGCCGATTGGTATTTCCAAATTGGCTGTAGTGTGTGTGTGTGAGTCAGTGCGTGCTTGGGCCCTGTGATGGATTGCCACCCCATCTAGGATGTATCCTACCTTGAGCCCAGAGTCCCCTGGAATTGGCTATGTCACTGTGTGGTTCATCCAGCTGAAATAGTTTGTTTGATCCACGTAAAGACTACTGTCTGCCAGGGACCAACCAGAAACCTACACCAATAATATTCCTGCCTGTTTAAGTGACATCCTTGTGTGACACTGACCAATTCATTAAAGGTTACACACTTTGTGTAGGATGTATAATATGCTGCAACAGTTAGGTGGGATGGTATTTGCATTAGTCAGGCTGATTGCTCATTTATAGCTGAAATTGTGTGACATTATACTGTATGTGTAACCAATCAGCAACAAGCAGTGCTGTTAGACCCACTTTCAACCAGAATTACTGTTGGTACTGATTATCAACAGGAAACAAATGCATCCATCTGAAATCTTTTGTAGGTAACTGATGGCAAAGCAAAGGTCAGGGTAGCAGGTACATTTACGCATTTGGCAGACGTTCTTATCCAGAGCGACTTACATTCTTTATCTCATTACACATCTGAGCAGTTGAGGGTTAAGGGCCTTGCTCAAGGGCCCAACAGTGGCAACTTGGTGGTTGTGGCCTTATCCACTGAGCTACCCGGTCAGGGTAAAGCAAGAGTTAAAAGAGAAAAGGATCTTTCGAGTTTCAGAGAGGTCCTGATCTCTGTCTGTGATCGCTGCCTGATTTGGACCTTATCATAAGATAGGCGGTAAAAAAATTGTGAAGGGGAACAGGATCAAACACAGCGCCTGGTATTAATTGAATTAGCACCTCGAAGGTATTGCGTTCATTATCAAATGAGCAGCTTCTCACTAATGCACTGACAGCCCCTTTTTAATACCCAATCCATCATGGTAGCTGTTTGGATGACAAAGGCTTCAAGAATGAAGGTGTCACAAAGAGTGAGTGATCGTCCATATGAACGCATCGCCGGTGTGCCGGATCAGCCGTTCATCACAGGCCATGTTTAGGAAGAAACTGCTGAGTCATTGGTGGCCCAGTGACATGCTGTGTTAGTTGAACTTGTGATATACTGTATATCTTTTCCCTTAGATAAAGGGAAAAAAAGGACTGCTGGAATTTCCAAGTGAATCGGCCTGCTGATGGGGGAGTAATCCGAGTGCTAGACACTGCCAAAGACTAAATGAGTGTTTCACTCTCTCCAACACAGCAGACTTTTCGTTGTCTGATCAGAGAGAAGGATTCTGGATCTCTGCAAACCATTTTTTTCCTACTGGCAGATTTAAGCCATATTTGTGGACGAAGCCAAACAGGTGGCTTGCATGCCTCTCATCAAACCTTCCTCATTGCTAGCAAAGCATTTACATTTCACAGCCATCTGGAGAGAACACAGGATCGGGGTTCATAGAGAATGTGGACGTATGAAACCTTGAGGCGGGCTTGATCCTCGCATGTCTAACATGGTCACTTTATCAACAAGAAGAAGATTTGTCTTTAATCAAGGAACCAGTGAAACCAGATATTTATATGTACTTTCTTGCATAAAGCATTAAGTATATTTGAATGGAAACCTTGTGTGTCCTTCACCTCAGTCCGTATGTTTGCATGCACTGTAGTTATAGCTTGACTAGGCCATTTAACATTGGACGAATGTCCTTGTCCCAGTATACAGAACAAGCATTGCAGGGTAATCAATTCATTAAACAAAGTATGGTATGTCTGACTCCGTGAACTTGGTTATGGTGTAATCCGGAAGCAGGCGATACCACCATACTGTTAGTGGCTACTTTTGCTGCTACACATTTTGTTGGACATATAGATCAAAGTCCTGGTGAGGTAACTGTAAAAATATTTGTTATAGAGACATATGCAGAGAATGTCTAAGCTGATTTCTGTGTCTTATTGAGGTATACATGCAAGAAGTAACTCGACTCCCACCTTCATTATTAGGGTGAACTAATGAGAAGTTCGATTTAGTACAATTTTAGTCAGACTAATATTTTGCATTTATTTAAGAAAAAAAACAGCTGAGCCAAAGGATAGAGGCATATCACCGCAGAAACTCATGTGTTCTGGAGATTTTAACTAGTACCAGCAAATGGTCCTGCCACCCCCGACCCACCTATTCTCGTTGGTTCCTGTTTCTCAAACAGCAGCAATTTGGGGGCTAAACATTAGGTCTTTTTTTGTAGAAAAGCATAAATCAAGGCTTAAGTACCTTGTTGGAAAAAAATGGTGCATGTGTAAAGTCTTTAAATTGTTAGTGTTTGAAAAAGAACACAAAGCACGTTGTGTGTACATACTGTATAGACGCATACGCTTTTGTCTCAAGTCCCTCATTAGGTACTTTCTTGAATAAAAGTGATTGAACTTGTTCTCGATATCAAATGGTACAATAATAACAGCATTAATGGCTCCCACCCCCTGTTTCTAACAAACATTTACTCTGTGTCTGATCATTATTAGGTCTGATTAGCTATAATGCGATGTAGCGTTAGTGATTATGTGACTGATTCAGGTGTTGATGTGTTGTATTAATAACCACTCACAAACTGTTTGCTTCAAGTTCGTACTGTTAAATATTAATATCAGGGTGTGAGTCAGTGCTTTTAGACCTGGATGGTTAACGGGTTTAAAAGCAGCTCAGGAAGCAGACTTGTTCATGTGGTGTTTTTTTTTTTTTCTAAATATTGTTTACCTACGATATTCAGACTTTATTTATGGATGTCCAGGGCATTGCATAATCCCTAAAGCCCTGCAGGAACTCACTTGGCTCAAACTGGAAGTCAACTGGGAAATCCCAAGAGCACATCATTGGTCAGTGTATGAGTGTGGTATCATTGTAGGTCCATGACTACAAACATTACAACAAGCCTTTATTTGTTACATTTGTGCACAGTCTTTCTTTCCTGGAGCTGACAGGGTAAGGGCCTTGCTCAAGGGCCCAGCAGGGGCAGCTGGGGCTTAAACCACCGAACCGCATTATTACTTTGTTTTGATATGTGTATGCTTATTTACTAAAGAAAAATCAAAGCCTGAATGATCATCTTTGCTGAGTTTCTGCTTGATCTGCCCCACAACGAGGTCATTCTGTAGCACAGCTGAAAAAATATTGTAGCATCATAAATATTTCTACACATTGCAGTGCAAAGGAAACAGGGGTTTGGACAAACAAGACCAGGCCTAAGTCTTTGTAATACGATATGTTTTAAGGGATTTAATCCAAAGCAGTATGAGGAAAGGAGTAAAGGAGTGCATGTTCAATTGTAACATCAAGCCTGAGTCATCACCTTTACCGTGTTTCTGTTAGATTCCACCCCCATTAATGTCACTCTCTACCACATATCAAATGCGCAGTAAGCTAAATTGTTTGGGATTGTGAAACGTGGGCATGACTTGGTTTGATTTTTTTCCCCCAGTCCAGATCTAAGCATCTCCCTTCCCTTGTGTTGTAGTGTCCTGACTCAGCTTGTAAGCAAGACCTGCTGGCTTACCTGCAGAGAATTGCCCTCTACTGCCACCAGCTTAACATCTGCAGCAAAGTCAAAGCTGAAGTCCAGAACCTCGGAGGAGAGCTCATCGTCTCAGGGGTATGTTCCTGCAACATCAGCATCAACACAATACATAAACAATACAGTAGCAATCAAGACTGAGGGATTTGGACTGGTGAAAAAGCTGCTGCAGCTTTTTTTTTTAAGCATATCAAATTGAATGTTGTTTGCATTGATTTTTAAGTCATTACCAGCTAAGCTAGTGTTACACCGCATTGAAGTGCACACCCTAAGATGTGCTGAGGGAAGGTGAAATCAAACCCACAGAAAAGTCATCTGACTTTGTTCTCTCTTCTCTGTTTCAGCTGGACAGCGCTACGTCCCTTATCCAGGCGGCCAAGAATCTGATGAACGCCGTGGTCCTGACCGTCAAGGCCTCGTACGTGGCTTCCACCAAGTATCAAAAGGTGTACGGAACAGCGGCAGTCAATTCTCCTGTAGTGTCATGGCGTATGAAGGTGCCAGAGAAGAAGCCGCTGGTGAAGAGGGAGAAGCCTGAGGAGTGTCAGACCCGTGTCCGCCGAGGCTCGCAGAAGAAACACATCTCCCCAGTCCAAGCCCTCAGCGAGTTCAAGGCTATGGACTCATTTTAATTCTACAGGTGCAAAGAAAATAAAGGTTCAAAGGAACCAACCCCTCAAATTCCTTTAGACTTTCCAACTAACTTTCAGACTTTTTTCTTTTCTCCTCATTTCCCATTTGCAGTTTCCTGTATCCTGTTTCATGTAGAGGCAAAGGTGTGGCCGTGGATACTCTTGATTTTCTTTCTGGAGAACAACAAATGCATTGCGCCACAAAACCAAGACACAAGTCGGACAAGGGCATGTCTTTACTAAGCTTCAGTGCTATTCATGTGGTGTTTGTTAGATACCAGTGTTAACTACTGACCAGCCATATTTACTGTACACAGATATTATGACATCCCTAGTTTAAAAAGAAAAAAAAAAATGAGTGAAGAATGGCCATGACTTAAGTCAGTTAAGGAAACAAGATAAGTAATGTTCATGGTCATGACTTGTTACCAAGAGAAAATGAGTTAATTCCATCATGTCCATTACTTCATAACTAATTAGGTTTCCTCAAGTCATAAAATTATGCTACAACATGATTATATTGTTCTTTCAAGTTATGAAGTCATAGCCATGATTTAATCGCCTCATATTATCAACTTACCACCTTGTAGCTATGTATAACTTTCCCGCACTAAATGGCCATGACTTAATTATCTTGTCCTGTTGAGTTAAAAACTTATAGCCATAAATCTTCTTATGTTAGTCTCTCGAGTTACAAATCTGTGCTCGTGACTTAATATCTTGTTTTTATGTTACAAAGGTATGGCTATGACTGACTTCACTTATTCTTACAAATGAAACGGTCATGACTTTTTACCTAATAAGCCATGGCTTATAATCAAATTTCTTTACTGTACCAAGTCATGCACATAACTTATATATAATTTTCTCTAATTACATATTTATGGTCACAGTTTACCTTGGGGTACGCTTAAGTTGCAAAGTTTAGTATCTCATTTTCTTTTGTTACAAATTTATGTCCATGACGTAATTAAGTATATCGTTCTCTAAAGTAATAAAGTTGGGGTTAGGATTTCATTATGTTAGAAAATATTTCCATGACCTAAGTATCTTATTCTCTCAAGTTAAAAAAAGCTATAGTCACAACTTAATTATTTATTTCCCTCTTATTACAAAGTAATGGTCATGACGTCTGACTATTGTCTTACTATTTTTAAGTTAAATAATCATGGTCAAGACTTTATTATCTTATTCACTTGAAGCACCAAGTTGTGGACATGGCATAATTATCTCATTCTTTTCAGTTACAAAGTCTTTTCCTCAATTAACACATTTTTAGTCTTTGCTTAATCATCTTGTACCCAAGTTTTGTACATTCTAATTTATGGCAACAATGTATTTATCTTATTCCCTTGCATCATTGAATTCGTGTTCTTTCAACTTCCAAAGTCATCACATATTATTGCTATTTTTTATTTATTGCATTTTTTAATAGGGATGTCACAAGAATGAGAATGATAATATGTGATGGCGCAGACCACAGCTCCGGCTTCTGAAGTGTCCTAAAGCTCCTAACTTTGACTGAACTTTAAAATTCAGAATGGCTCGTAGTATTAGAAATAAGTTTAAGGGTAAAAATGGGAAAAAAAAAAAAAAAAAAGGAAAAAAAAAAAAAACTTTTTGTCCCGATAATTGATGATTCACATATTTCACATGGTGACATGACGTACAAGGTTTTGCCATTTTATTTAACTATTACTGCATCACTAACTATTACAGGCTGGTTGGCTATGGTGTTGAACATGATCCTAGAAATGGACCGAGTTGAGTAGTTGTGTGGTTTGCGCAGAAAATAAGTAGAATCCTGCATATCTTTATAGTCACAGTTCTCTAATAAACCTTGCAACTGTGTTCCCGAGCTCTTTTTTTTAATGCATATTTATTGTGTCTTCAGTTATAATAAAGGTTCCGATTTATTACGTCTAAATCAAATATCGAAAGTGCAATTGCTCTTTAGTTGAGGAGAACTTTTTTTCGGTCCTTTTAAAATCATTAAACGCATAGCTGTTTCAATTTCAGCAAGTAGATCAGGTGTGTAAAGATATAATTTGGCACTCAGAAAAGTCAGCCGAGTGCAAACAAAGTGTTCACCTCATTAATATTTGCACAGATGTTTTTTTTTCCTGAAGCAAATCAGAAATCTTGACTTTTTAGCTTTACCCTCATATAAAACACTGATAGAGATAAAGGATGAAAACAGCTGTTATACACTGAACAAAAATCCAGACAAGCTCTGTATCAGCCAGGTCTCGGTAAAGAGATGTCAAGCTGATGAAACCCAAAAGCAAGCAAGTGCACGAAGGAACGCGTTGTGACCTCAGGTGGAATGCAACGCAGCTGAAGCCGCCTCCGCCGTTCCTCTGGGTTTAGCACAGTGACTCGTACCTAATGAAACTCATTACAGCTGGATTACCCAGGAGGTCGCTGTGGCAATACTCCTACCTGCCATTTACCTTAATTAAAATCCTTCCTTTAAAAAAAAAAAAAAAAAAAAAGCTCTGCCGGAGGACAGGGGAATTAAAGTGGGATGGCGGCCAAGAAGTCGTCAGGACCGGGTCTGTCATGATTATTAAGTTTTAGCTGTCATATAAATAATTGTGACTGATTCAACAGTCTTTTCCATTCACCTTATGTTGCAGTTATAATGGAGGCCTAATAGTAGTAAAGAGTGGAGATTGAACATTAACGTTTTGTCGAATTGAGCAAAAAAAAAAAAACGTTTAATACATTATTTTTAGTAGTAGTAATATACTTTGATATGGAAGTCTATGGCTGCGCATATTTTTTTAAATCAAATTTGGCACAGCGATAGAGAATCTACAATTTATATTTATTGCACTTGGCATACACCCTTATCCAGTGACTTATAATTATCTTTTTTTCCCCCCTTACGCCTGAGGGTTAAGGGCCTTGCAAAAGGGCCCAATAGTGGTAGCTTGGAGGTGCTGGGATTTGGGCCTGGGACCTTCTGATCAGTACTCCAACACCTCAACCAGTGATCTACCCCTTTCAATATTTACCTGTTCCAGGGTTTCAGTAATACCCCAAAAACATGAAAATTATGATTCCTATTACTTCTGTGGAGTTCAATATGTACAGGTATAAGTGTTAATTCCTGCCATATTGCATTTTCTGCCATTTTTTTATACCATGACAAGGTGCCGTGATCTTTGTCTTATCAACATCAAGATAACAGAAACTTGCTACATAGTCATTCTGACAGAAATATAGCTAACTATACCAGGATTGACAGAAAAAAAAGTATCACATGCTATTTAAAAAATACTACTATGGTATTAGAGAAATAAAATAGTTGGTATTATTGAAAAATACTGATCTGTGAGGTGCTGTCAGTACGTTCCTGTCATGTTTTATTTCTTCCAGAAATTGGTGACATTGCGTAGCACGATAAATCAGATTTGTGTCTTCTTTTGAACGTGTACACAAAGCGAAGAAGCAAGCATTTGAAGCTGATGTGAGATCATAAATATGCACGAGGCTTGCTGCGATTCTATGCGAACTGCCGTGCCGCCTCGTGTAAAAAAAAGGATTTCTGAATTAGCTCCTGCATATTTAATATCAAATATGCTCCACAGATGTTTCTCTACACAGTTCCTACCTTGTAAAAGTGCTTCAATTACTATTTCGTCAAATAATACCTGATGCTCTTAGGTTAGATACGATGCAGCGCTTCGACACACTCTTTGCGCTGAACATGAGAAGAAAAAGAGTATACAATATAAGCAAGCTTACAAGATTTCAGAGCTGTGCAAATGAGACAGAGCATTGAGGTTTAATAAAAACCTGTTGCAGATGATTGTATGGTCCTCATGTTTATCCGGTTCCATCTGCAATGTCTATTATTATCAGATTTCACTGTTTTTTATAAACCTTTTTGAGTCTTCTTGAACCGTCCCAGGGTTGTACTCCTCCCCTCCAGCAGAGGTCACCGCATCCAGAATTCTGATCACATGCTCAATTCCTGCGTACTTCCTGTTTTCACATTATATAAGCACATGGTTTCCAAACACGCAAACACATCAAGGATATATAACATCCAAAACAAGTGTATGAAAGACAAGTCCAGGATTTGAATATTTTAGAATACAATAATTTAGCAAAATGAAAAGCGCAACAGGTAGACTCTGTGGTTGCTTTCGGGTCCAACTGTGGTTATGAATGTAAAATATCAAGATTCAGATTTGTGTAAAGAAGCTTGTAATATGAACGCAGCCAAAGATATGAGGTTTGAAACTAAGAACATAAGCAGACATGAACCATTTACATACAACTGAGCTAAAACTAGGTGGTGTCAACTTTACCCGGAATCAAGACTGTACCGTTACAAGACACGAACTTAAAGATTGCAGTAATGGAAGCATCCAGTAAGAACAGTGACTGCCGCCTATGGGCAATTTTATTGAAGTTAAACGGTGGTGTTCTGGGAAGAGTGTAGTGAAATGCTCAGTTTGTTCAAACTCCGCGGAACAACTTTTTAGCAAAACATTTCAACTAGCATTCCACCTTTTAAGCACTAGAAAGGCACAACAAGGTTAAGGGCCTCACGTTTATGCTAACATCACCATCCACAGATACCACACGCACTTTACTTCTTAATCTCTTCTAAGAAAAAAAAAAAACCTTCTAAGTCCACTAAGAAGGTCATAGCTGACTGCCTGAGCTAGTGTAAAAGATCAAATGAAAGCAAGCAGCAGCTGTTGTAGTGAAATGGCCCATAGTGCAATGGAGTTGCTTCTTAATGTAAAAGCTTGAAGAAAAAAAGGTTTACAGTGATGTTTTCTGTCAAAGGCATGAACGTGGGGATGAAAAGTAAATCTTAAACTACAAATATATTTTTAAAACTGTAGGCTGCAAAAAATCTATGATAAAATTACAAATTTTGTTACTAGAAATTTTTTAACCAGAGGCATCTCAAGATTGTTCAATCAATTAATTGATTGATTAGGGAAGAACTGGCAAATGTCCATGCCCATTAACACTTAAATTCACAGAATTGAGAAGCATGGAGATATTGGTTGATTTTCTATAATATTTCAAAAACACAATTGTTTCTCTAGTCATGGCATAGTCCATTCCATTATCCATCAAACAGATCAATGACCGAGTAATAGTCAGTTTAAACTGCACAGTACAATGCTTCTTTGATATCAAAATTGTAAGTAGGTTACAATACACTACCACTCAAGTTTTTTTTTTTCTTTTTCTAAATAATCTAAATAATAATTAGTTCATATTGAGATGTATCTGCTACTCCTGCTCTGTAAATCCTTCATAACGGCTCTAAACTAAGCTGCTGTTCGTTCATTGGTTCCTCTGCAGCAAAGGTAAGTTTTGGTCTCGCTTTCCTGGGAAGGTCTTCATGAGAAACAGTTTCATCATGGAGCTTGATGGGTTTTACAAACCCATTGTCAATAATGTTGACAATAATGTTCTTGCAAGTAATCGAGGCGAATTTCAACAACCCTCATTCACTGAGACTCATGTACAGTAAAGCTTTTTCCCTACGAGAACGACTAGTTGGCATCCTGGTTGGCAATACAGCTAATACAGATGTATTTCCCATCTGGCTACATGGGAACCAGCTGTACAACTAGTCCTGGTTAGCATATTGTGAGCATGTGCAGTAATCAGCATTGTGTGCTTGCGCGTTATCTGCTACACACCAGTTGCCTGGGAGTGCAGAAAAAAAGGCACAACAATTTTTTTTTTTAGGAATTTTTAAATAATTAAAATAGATTTTCATAATAGATTACATTAATGTTTCCTGAATGGAGACGTTTCTTTAATGTGTATGGAAGGAGTCTCCAGCGTCAGCGCTTTTGTCGCAGTCATTAAAAGCTGTGACTAAGATTTCCCCCCATCTTCAGGACAGATCAGCTTTTTTGCATTCCCTCAGCAACATGACATGAGATGAGGCTAGTCAGGGAGTGGCTGTCCATAGTAGCTGCTGTAACATCAATGCTAACAGGAATTAACAGAACATTTGACAAGATTACATGGAACTACAAGTGGTTCACTTGTTCAACATGCTGCTTTTAAATTAGGAATCAAATTGTAATTGTTTCTACGTTTCTGTGCTTGGAGCCACGCTAATCAACGTCAGGGTCGTCCCAGTAACTCATCATTATTTTGCTTTTTTAAGCACAACCCTGGGGTGTATTTTATTTGTACAAGTTGTCATATTTTCTTGTTTCCGACAAACAATGTTTGGTAAAATAATTAGCATGTAAATGTGTCTTGTTTACTTTAGAAGTATGACTTTAATTAATTATAACATGATGAGCGCTGGAATATCAAGCTCTAAGAAAAAATAATATAAATAAGTACAAATAAGGATCATTTTAATTTGAAGTAAGATTTATTAACATTCTTAAAATAGGAAATTACTTGGTAACACAGAGCTCATAAACACATCACGTGCAGTATGCAACTGGCCTATTAAGGAACTCCAGAGGTAACTGCTACTTTACGTTTGTTTTTTTTTGTTTTTATAGTTACAGTAAAGATGCAGCTTTGAAACACAATGATTTTGGGTTTGACACAAATAATAAATCAAACTTTGCTCTTACGGCACCGCAGATCATGCGCAAACTAATACATTTCCCCACCACACAGCGAGAAAACAAGCCGCATTCATGGAGTTGTGGGCATCGTCCATAACACACACATTAAAATAATCGTATTAATATATACATCTTATATAGTTTTATTAAATTATTTAATCTGTTATAAGCAGCACTTCATTAACACAACATTCACCTTTTTTTATTATTATTCTCAGGGGTATGCTTTTACAAATTGCTCACATTTTTTTTTTTATCTTTGAGGTACAGTACAGTAAAAAATGTAGGCCAGAATTTTTCTTTAATTATTTCTTTACATTTACTCCCTCCACTACAAGCTCTTTCATTCTCTCATTCTCTTCAGTTTATTTTTTTATTTTCAAAATAAATTTTTAAATATTTTCATATTTATCAAAATTATTTTGATGAGATTATGACAGTCCTATATAGCTCTATTATAGGAGCTTGAAACACTTGTGATTGGAGCAGTCTGATTAGGATGAAGTCATGTAGTGAGTCACACATATATAAGTTGTGTCTACTTTGCAGCTCTCGGTTTCTTAAACGGTGACGCCACATGCTTTCCTAGGAGTAGTCTTACTTCTCTCTGAAAGTAAGAAAAGGAAGCTTTTAAAACCACTTTTATGCTCGACTCTAAGCTAGGAATATTTTTAGACCTAAATTTGAGCTTAATTCCTAAGAGTCATTAGTCATTTTGATATTCACAGTTAATATGGGTACAGGACTGTACACGCCTAGTGGTCAGAAGAGTGTATGGCACGGAGCTGTTTTGCAAAAATATAAATACTCTTACATTATTATTATTATTATTACTATTATTATACTACAGAAATTTTTTTTGGAGTGTGTGGCTACTTAAATTAAGCACTAGCATTAGCTATACAGCAGATATTTTTTTTGATAGACATCATAATTCATTGCTTGATTGTTTCAAGGTTGAAGCAATGGTGTTGCAATTTTTTTTCTAACTGAGAAACGAGTGCTAAATAAATGAATAACCAGCATTTTGTTGGCAAAAAAAAAAAAAAAACTTAACTGTTTATTCAAATCAATGGTTTTACATTTGCTAACGTCTAATCAGCTGAAAGCTTCATGTGCTTTTTCTATAAACTGACAGGTCTCTAAGCATACATTTACTACCCCAATTACAGTGGTGTGTTTGTCAACGTGATGTATTCTACTAGCCGAGATAAGCAGCTCTTTATCAGCACACCACTGCGTCTCAAACCCCCTCCATCACTTCCTTTCCAGTCTGCTCTTATTGGTCAGGATGCTTTCTCCTGCTCAGTAATGAAATCTGTTAATTAAACAAAGATAAAGGTTACTGCCAATTATGCTCTTAAGGCTCCGTTTATTTTTCATCAGAATGAATTTACAAGCACTGCATGTGACGTGCAAACAGAGCTCCTTATAATGATGACATTATCTCTGTAGGAAGCGGACTCAAGTGTAGAAACCGCTCGGAAAGTTTGCAAAGCAGTCTTATTACACAAGTCACTCAAAGCAAAGTGACTGGCTCCTTCACCGGTATTACGCATACGCCCGTAAAGCATCAACAGGGTCAATGTTTTTAAAAAGAATGTTATTGTAAGGATCCGTGCAAGATTCCGAGATTATGCTGACATAATTGACGCAAGACCCGACAAACCCAAACTTCAAATAAAGGGCTTGAAGCATCTGATAAGAGGACACGCAGATTACATTTCAGCACTTGATCGATCTTCAGTGCTGAGAAGAAGAGGATATTAAACAAAAGCCTTGTCAAAATGAAAAGAGAAAGCATTATCACCTCACTTCACTCGCTCGCAAATAAGGAAGGTCGTGTCATGTTTGTACAGATGTGGAACAGAAAATGCTCTCTTTCAAAAACAGAAAAGGACCAGAATTTCATCTTTAACCTTTAAATTCAAGTCTTTTATTTTGTCATATCCAATTCCGTCCTTTTTTGGGGAAACTCCATCAAAATAACTATAACCAACTATAAACCAAGGAGGGCGAAGGAGATCACATGCTTCCTCATGTAATGCACCTTGAACTCTTTTACACATTTGTGCTCACAGATGTCCTTTCTTGCTAGTGTCATTTTTGACTGATTGTAAGCGTACAGCTACAGTCATGTTAAAAATTTAGTACCCCCTCTTTTAATTCAATGTTCTATGTGTGTGTGTGTGTGTGTAAAAAAATTGTGTATAGCCCATGATTCAACAGCTCTTAGATCCAATTTTGGATAATGGCTTATGTACACCTCTCTTAAGATCCCACCACAGCATTTTAGACGGGTTGAGGTCTGGACATTGACTTTCGGCCATTTCAAATTCTTGATTCTTTTATTTTTCATCCATTTTGATGTAGATTTCCTGGTGTGCTTCGGATCACTGTACTGTCCCATGACCCAATTTCTTTTTAAAGCTTTAGCTGTCGGACAGATGGCCTCACATTTACCTTTAGGTATACTCTGGTATACAGAGGAGTTTTTGGTGGACTCAATCATTGATAGATGCTCAGGCCAAAATAAAGTTAAATCTCCATCCCTCCACCACCGTACATGGTGTTTCTGTTCAAATGTTGTTTAGTCTTACTCACAAATCGTGCTGGGCATTAACGCCAGACAACTCCACTTTGGTCTCATTTGTCCATAGGACAAAAGATTTGTCCATGTTCCAGAAACCTTGTGGTTTGTTCAACTCACAATTGTAGTTTTAGAATCCTTTTCAAGATTAAGGTCTAGCAACAACTGCTTCTCTAAGACCACTGCTTATGTCTTTCCGTCTTGGCATTGTGTTAACTCATGCCTAAATGCGTCAGACCAGCAAACTGTTACTCAAGCATCAAGTCAATCTTGTGGAAGCAGTAGGGGCAGTGCGAATTGTAAAACAAAAAAATCAAGGGGGATGGTGTGGGCAAGTTTTTATTTATTATTATTATTTTATTTATTTATTTATTTATTTATTTGGGGGGGGGGGGGGGTGACCTACAACTAACCATATAAAATGAAATATGTCAAATCTTAAATCTTTAAAAACACTTTTATTAACTAAATATGTTTAATCAATTTGGAGCCATCAAAACAAAATACATACATTTACAGTAAACATGCAATTGTCAAAACTTATTTGATCCTTTCCATGCCTTTCATCTGGGAAGGATCATAAGAGTAGAATAAAAATCTACATAAACATTAGTCATGTTAGTGATTATTAAAATTAATTAACAGTATTGTAGTTTTGTATGACTTTGCACCAGTCTCTCTCTCTCTCTCTCTCTCTCTCTCTCTCTCACCCACACACACACACATGCATAAAAACCATTAAATTTCTATTATGACATTTAATGTAAAAAAAAATATATTAAATGTTTTTTTTTTACCTTTTTGCACCCAAGCCTGTAGGTGAATCCACAAAGTCTAATAAAAAAACCAAAACCTCTTCTTTTTATAATTGAGAATGAAATTACACAAATTAAGTAAAGAACTCATCTTTTTATAATCATTAAAGCTGTCAGTCATTTCGAAAAAACTC
This sequence comes from Clarias gariepinus, assembly GCF_024256425.1. Classification (NCBI taxonomy): domain Eukaryota; kingdom Metazoa; phylum Chordata; class Actinopteri; order Siluriformes; family Clariidae; genus Clarias; species Clarias gariepinus. Next base: position 25,073,948 of record NC_071119.1, read on the forward strand.
CCGTGTTAAACAAACTAAATTTTTTCTAAATTTAAAATATTGATTTCTGGTTGGCTAATCGCTGTTATTTATAGTTTATAGAAGATCATACGTAGAGAGTTTAAATATTTTATTTGAAATTTGACGTAATACTCAGCATTATCAATCTAATGGGAATGCTAAGGAGGATGGTGGTTTAATACAGGGGATGGTTTTTGTCATCACCCCCCATCCCATCTTATATCAAGCTCTGAAATGTTTAGTTTTCTCTTTCGCTGGCTTTAAGAGCACAGGATCAAACTTTTAAACATTAAGTGGTTTCTAACACCTCAATGAATCCCACAGGTTTATTAAACCTGTTGAACTTAATAATTGACCTAAAACCAAAAGAACAAAACTAGACATGAGCATGAGCTACAGTATGACTTGATTAAAATTGAGAACAACATCCCGACAACAAGACGTACAACAAATCCAAAAAACAACAGCATGGTATAGCCACAGTGATGCAATCATAAACTAAGTTAGTTTTTGCACATAAACTTTACTGCACAGTACATTTCTTTTCCCATATCCCAGGGTGTTAAGAAGCTGGAGTCAGAGCGCAGGGTCAGACAGAATATGTACCACACACAAACCTACAGAGAAAAGTTAGATTCATTTTTAATTGATTAATTAAATTAGAACCTTAAATATTACCATCTATGTGTGATTAAGTGGAATGCATCAGTGTGGCAGAAACAAAGTCTCATCTCCCAAATGTGTTTGTTCTATCCTTATTTCCTTTTTTCTGCAAATCTCCCTGCTTGCACAGTCAGAAATAAACATTTAGAGATTTAAAAATTAGAGAAATAAGAAGCTGAGATTGACCAATTCACAGCCTACAGTGTGTTTGATGTCATTATAAGAACTCATTTCCTCAATGTGCCTTCCTGTGTGTTTCAAATGATTAGCTGTGCATCATGTTGGTTCATCTTTTTTCTTTTTTTTTTTTTACTGTAGATAACACTCTTTTAGATCAAGTGTAGAATCAAAGTCAGGTGGGAGTGTGCGTGTCTTTGGGATTTCTCTTTGATTGTGATGTCTTTACTGTCCTTATTAGCATCATCTTAGTGGCTGGCCAATTCTTTTCATCTCGAGTTGCTGAACTCTGTCTCAATTCTTATAAGCACAAAAAATGTTGTTTTTATTTTTAGTATGTAATCCTGATAAAGAAATAAAAATCTGATTATAATCGGTTCCAAACGTTTCAGAAGTATGCCAGGGTTCTGCTTAATCTAAGATTTAAACCTCATCATAAATTATACAAATGCCTACTTACTATTATTTGTGGGTCAAATACCAAGGTAATTTATTTCTACATTAATCCTATTAATCTGTGTATCCTTTAATACTGTACGTTATACCATTGCCAAGATTTAACTCAAATGCATTGCCCAAAAGCCCAATGCACACAGCTGAAATAGACAGCTAATTTAAAGAAAACACAACTCAAAGGTCTTGGAGATCTGACTCAAAATGTGACTCAAAAAACTAACTTGAAGCTCAAATTTGCTGAGTCAATTCAAACACCTGGCTCACAATAAATAACACACCGCAACTCAAACAAATGACTTAATTAAGGTCTGATTCAATAAATCAAATCAAACACCTGACTCAGGGGAGCTGACTCAGAGAGGCTCGAAAACTGACTCAAAACTGATTCACTGAGACAATTTAAACACCTGACTCACAAGAGCTGACTCATTGAGACTTAGACATATGCCTCAGAAAATCAACCCAAATCAGTCTCAATAAAAAAATTCTAATTTAATAAATTAATTTAAACACCTGACTTACAAGAGCTGACTCAATGCATGACTCAATAAAACTAATCCAATCTCTGATTGACTGAGTTTATTAACACCTGACTTGCAAGAGTTGACTCATACAGTAGATACTCAAGTACTGTACATGTCAATAAAACAAACACCAAACTTTGATACAGTGAGTCAATTCATCACATGACTCACAAGAGCTGACTCAATATTCTGATTTAATGAGTTAATTCTCAAGATCTGACTCACTGTGACAAGCAAATGACTAATTAAAATGAACTCACCTCCGATTTAAAGAGCTGATTCAGACGGCACAAGAGATAACCCAAAGTGTGACTTAAAAATGTCTCAAAAACTAACTCAAAATTCTGATTTAGTGATGCAATTTAACACCTGATTCACAAAACCTGATTAAAGTGCAACACAAAATTCTGATTCAATGAGTCAATTCAAACACCTGAATCATAAGAACTGATTCACTGAGTCTTAAGCAAATGACTCGAAACCCTGATTCAATAATCCAATTTTAACACTTGACACAAAAGAGGTGACTTAAAACCTAACTTGAAGATTCTAATTCAGTGAGTCGGTTCAAAAACCTGCCTTACAAGAGAAGCAGCACAAAATTCCGATCCAATGAGTCAATTCAAAGAGTGGAATCACAAGAGCTGACTCACTCAAATGACAAAAAGAGTGTGACAAACTCAAATGTGACTCAAATTTCTCAAAATCTAACTTAAAATTCAAACACCTGACTTACAAAAAAGTTTAAAAATGAAAAAGATTTAAAAAAACAACTGATTTTACAAGAGCGGACTCACGTGCCAGCGAGACATCATTAGCACTCAGCATTTATGCAAATAAGCCAGGACTTAACACGTACACAATCATCTGCTAAATAGCCTGACTGTTCTCAGGAATATCCATGGATGGAGCTGAAGAGCACACGACAGTGCGAGAGCTGCCAGGAGCTTGGCTGTAATTGCGTGCTCATTAAGAGTTTGTCTGTGAAGCAGGCCTGTGTAATTATGAACCTCGCTCCCTTAATGACATTGACGCGTAATGGTGCCATAGCCAGCTAATGGAGATTGTTCCCTGTGGTTTAAGTGGATACAGAGTGAACTGATTTAAAAAAAAAAAAAAATCCTTTACAGAGTTACAGTTTTGTACATCGTACTCATGACCACATGTTCCAGCTAAATCTCATGCAGGTCTCTCAAGTCGGCCATAGTGCTAACGTGCTCGTCCTCATCATAGATGGAGCGATAGACGAGTACATACTGTATATTTTGTTTGTTTCTGGAGCATTATGGTTTGTTCTCTGAGTGTGATGTTGATTTTTGTCTAATCTTTAGTGCCTTGATTTTAAAGGCATGATCTGCACGAGGAAGCAGGATGCACTGTACTGTAGAAAAGCAGTCGGAACGATAGAGCAGTCTTTTTAGAGTGAGCTAATGGCCTTCGCTCACTGCAGAGTCCCTGTCTTTCCGAGGTCTGTGTGTTGATAATGGCGCGTTACTCCCTGCAGGAGACAGAGCGAATCAAAGCTTAATCCCTGCAAATCACTGACAAACTGTGTGTGTGTGTGTGTGTGCACGCACGTCACAACGTCATTTGTAATGTGAGCTTCAGATGAGCAAAACGACCATGCTTCTAATGTTCCTTCTTAGAGAAAGCATTGAGTGTAAAAGCAATTGTCAGATTTTAATCCTGATTGGTCGGAAGCTGCTAATGTTTTAGTAACAGCAGCAAAAAAATGCAATAAAGATACAAACCACAGGCTTACATTAATGCACTCTTTCTACGGTAATACAGTATAGTTTCCATAGTAACAGCTCACTCACACAGACTTGTACATAACTGATTTAAAATATTGTTGATGTGGTGAAGAGGTCTAACATTTAGGGGAGAAGTCTCTTTTTAGTTCAATTCTCTTTGATTCGTATAGCGCTTTTAGCAATTGTCATTGTCGCAAAGCAGCATGTGTGAGAAAATATTTATGATGAGCAAGCCGAGGATGATGGTAGAAAGGGAAAACTCCCTGAAATGGCAGTAAGAAGAAACCTCGAGAGGAACCAGACTCAACAGGGAACCCATCCTCATCTGGATAGCAGGGATTGATCTGCACTCATACTGTGTGTTTGGGGGCTGTACAGTAAGTTCAATATACGGATGATGTGTTTAAGTTAATATGAAGTCCCGTTTCATTATAAGAGGCTTATGGTACAAAACTGTAGGGAATTCCAGGTCCTGAAATATTGACAGACTGCAGTCACAAGTCCTGAGAGAACATCTGTCAGCATCAGCTGGATCAGGGCCGTGTTAATGGTAAAGTGGAACTGTCCCCAGTCACCACACGCATTCCAGACAGACCACACGGGGCATCCATGCGACGAGATCTCCAACCAGGAAGCAGGGCACCAGGACGAGTCAGACGGGTCCAGACGGCAAAGGGGGTGTGGATCACTGGCAGCTCAAGAGAAACACGTGACAGTTAGGTCTGGTCACAGTCAGACAATGTATAAGGTGGATGTCTAAGTGGTGCAGAGTGCAAGCTGGGACTCAGACAGGACTAACTATGTTATAGTGTAACTAAAAGGGAGAGCCAGAACTGGACATAAGGGAGAACTGGGATATAACGCAACCAGTCACTTCACCATTTTTAAATCTGAGTGATTAATGAGAGTGGGGATGAAAGCATCTAAATATACCAGTTCACCATAATACGTCCATGAGTCCCCCAGATCCGCTCCTTTACCCAAGGCAAATCTATATACAAAAATGCTTGGCTAAATAAATAGGTTTTTAACCTAGACTTACACAACGAGACTGTGTCTGAGTCCCAAATATTAATTGTAAAAGTACTCCATTACAGTACATAGACTTAATATTATGAATTAAAAACATGTACATTTTACACTCGAATATATTTAATTGTAGGAGTTTTACTCTAACACATTTTTACTTGTTTTAACAGAGTAAGATTTTGTTATATTATCTATATTTAATTTCCACTTCGAATTTTACCCCATACTGTACTTTATATAACCATTGGCAATGATTTTCCTCTACGGTTGAAATAACTGTAAATGATTTTACTCTGTTTAAATTAAAGCATTTTGTTTTTTGGAAATATTCCAAGCTGTAGTCTGATGCTATCTAAGGAATGTAGTTATTTGGTTGCCATTTAAACATTCACCTTATTGAAAGTGCACAAAAGATGGATCATAAAAAAAAAAATAAAAAAAAAACATTATGAATGAAATGCACCCTGGGAGACAAAACCTAAAAAAATAAAAAATAAATAAAAAAAACAGTGAGAAAAACGTATTTGTATAAAATGCAGCCGCATGGTATGGTGAGATCCATAAATGTCACATCTTTTCAATAACCTCGCTTTTCACGGCTCGCGTTAAGGCCTTCATCAAACAGCAGCTCAAATTGAAAAGCACAAGAACCTCTACTGTAGTGGTTTTACTAAACATAGTAAGGATAGCACACACATACTGTATATACAGTATATAAACACCCACATGCTTGCATGTACACAACATATTATGTAATTAAAAGTTTAATCAAAGCAAAGCTGGGTAGAAAAAATAAATAACAGTAATAAAGTTTATTTCAGTGTCGAGTTCAGAAAAAAAAAATGCAATTATGCAATCTAATTAAGGAAAAAGGCTTAAAAGTTTCAGAGGATACAAATAAAAATGTATGGTTTGATTTACCATTTATTTCTACAGTACATCATAACTCATGCATTACACTTTATAGTCATGCCAGGAATGTCCAATGCATCCTTACTCATTTTACGTCTCTTAGGTACAGTATGCATTACAATCTGTTTATCAATATTATAGTGTAAAATCATTAATGCATTACATATGGGTTTAATATTAGGCATTTATCCTATTTTGTCTACATCACATCTAACAGTACTGTAGCTAGAACTAGAGTATTATTATTATTATTATTATTATTATTATTATTATTATATGTGTGCATATTATATGTATACTGTATGCATACGAAGAATGCACAAAGCATTATTTATGAAACTTAGTAAGTATTTTGCATATGCAGGAAAAGATGTTTCAGGAATTCACCTCATCTATCCCTTACCCCCGCCCACACACACTTCATCCCTCATAAATCGACTTAATAAAATCAAACAGAAACTGAAAAGAAAACCGTGAGTCTTAATATCATGTCCTTGGATCTTGTAACTCTGCTTTAATTCATCTGGCTGTAAATACATTCCACACATTGAAGTGATGAATTCAAAATGGACTGAAACGCACCTCTCTACGAGGCAATTACCGGCCACGCTCTGACAGAATTTATTCATTACAAAGAAAAAATAAATAAATGAATAAAATAGAATAAAATAAAATAAAATAAAATATGCGTCAGCCCTCACACTGCGCATCAGTGTAGCCTGATTTCAGCTTTAATGATGTAGATCTCACAGGACAGTCTAGTGCCAGAGACATTTGGACAATGTAAAACGGAGAAATTAGTAAATTGTTTTAATTGGCGGAAAATGTATTTCAATCAACTGCTGTGTATCAGGGGTCTTCAATTAACTATTTTCAAACGGAACCAGACATTTTGAAATGCAGGCTGTTTCGGTGTTATTTAGTTTTTTATATTAAAAAAAAAAAAAGGTAGTGTTTTTAGGGAAGTTTTTTCCTTTTTTTTAACGTTTATGGAAGTAGTCTCCAGTGTCAGCCCGATATAACATTTTAAAGGTCGTTTTTCAATATTTTCAATCCTGAAGAATAACTCAACTAACTCAACTCAACTAATTATACAAACATAAGTTCTGACTCTGATTGGATGAGAGGCGTTCCACAGGTGGTTATAATAGTGCCTAACAGCACTGGAACGTTTATCTATATGTATCCCAGGCGTTGTCCAGTGGTTAATGACACTAACTGTGTGTCTCGGCGTGGGTGAGAGTAGGACTTGTTTGTTCTGGAATACTGAGGAGAGAGCAGCTGCCTGACAAAACCCACATTTACAACCAGTCACACAAGCACGTTCAGTAAGAACACACATCTGATAACGTTATGTCGTCTTAAACAACACGCCGTCTTTGTAGTAATCGTTTTTAAGTAATTCTGAATTGCCACTAAAGTGTCTGTGTTGTTCTGGTCACAGCTAATGCGAGCTACAGTACATATATAACTAGCTACTAACACAAGGCTGAATCACAAGAAATCCCTCTCTAACCCCTGATCGAGGGCACTACTTGGTGTGTGGAACAAGGGATTGTACACCCTACATGGATTCAATCTCGTAACCTTGAAATTAACAGAGTTTATATTAAGTGGAATAAGTGAAAATATAAAGTAAATCTCAGGAAGTTTCTCAGGACAGTCCACCACCTGCATGGTTTATTCTACTCATCTTCTGGCTACATAGTAACAGGAAGAATTTTAAACTTCCTTCACACTTGTTGATTACTGACTGTCGGTCAGGAACTCTGCCAGTCGTGGTTGTTTAGTTCTGCTAGTCATGTGTTGGTGATCCAAAATAACCTTTTAAGTTAAGAAACAAATCCATAATCTGTTAATAATAAATGCTGTTTGTGGAGATGTTGTATAAAAGCAATATCATTATCATTTCTTATTATACTGCTGCCATATAATGTGCCTGTCTGTCTAGGATTTTCTGTTTTTATTGTGTTTTTGATTTTGCTATGCATTCTAACTATCTGTGTTCCAATTGAAATTCAACACTGTGCTAGTTTTAACTAACTCCTAAATTAATGACTTGCTTGGTAACAATTACAATTTTAGCATAAGTCAAACTTGTGCAAGCGCAGAGGTTCTGCTTTTCACATTCCTCCATCAAGTTAAACAAGCAGATTTTTTCCAAGGGTGTTTTTTTCCCCACCAGTCAAAATTTTGGACTTGTTGCTAAAAGTCTTGAAACCTGGCAGAAGGTTGTCGACTGTATCCACACTTCAAGGTTCACAGGCTGATGTGATGACAGCTCGCTCAAGTGTATGAAGTAAAGAAATCTTCCAGGTCGACATCTTGGGAGAAAACCTCAAGTTCTATGCATCTGGAAGTAGACTTAAAACTGAACACACTGACATGGCCATGACTTTTTGGACTATCATTTTGGAGCTCAAAACCATGTAGGTCCATCTCTACCCCCTCCCAAAAAAAGAATCCCATCAGTACTCACTATACTGGTCTAAAACCTTCAGAGATGAATGCTTGAAAACACTGTCCTCTTCATGCGGAGATTTGAAGTGCTGGTGAATCAATACCTTCTGAATCCATAACAGAGGTCAGGTTTTTTTTTTTCATTTTTCCTGGAAGAAAAAAAAATGTCACTTTATAAGTACGGTAGATGATCTTATTTATAGACAACAATAAAAACCTTCTGCTATGAAAAGATTCTGTGAAAGATACAAAAACAATCACATTTGTTTTTAATATATGATCATTACTTTCAGTCAAAAATAACAATTTAAAGAGGACTAGTCTGTGTGTGTGTTTGTCCTTTTTTGAATATGACTTCGTATAAGAAGATATCCTGGGTGGGTAAGTAAGTGAGAAAATGGGTGAGTAAGTGGGTGGATAAGTGAGTGAGCAGGTTAATGAATGGGCAAGTGAGTAAGTGGACAAGAAAGGGATTGGGCAGGTGGGTGAATTGGCAGTGTATGAGTGGGTGAGTAAGTGGGTAAATAATTCGGCAGGTGAGTGACCGAGTAGGCACGTGGGTGATTAATTAAAGAATATTAACAGCTTAAAAACAGAACCTAGATCTTACTGCTTTAAGTGGCATTAAACCTTCTCCATGCCCTTCCATCCAATTTTCATGCTATTTTTTTTGTCTTTTTCTTCTGTTTACGCATCTGCTCTCAAAGCAGAAAGTGAAAGTCTGCTGCTGTTTCCATGCAAACATCTGAAGCAGCACATTTCTTCTCATATCTTAATGCTTTTTATGGAACTTGCAACAAATACCAGACATGGCATGTTATTAATCTCAATATGTTTTCCCCAGACACGCTCAGAATAAAGCAAATGTTAGCTGAAAGAATACTCTTCCTACCGTTTCACTCATAAGGCCTGACCATGGCCGCTTACCATAGCAAACCATACACTATGTTAATGACCTGTACTTCTGGGTCCATGGATATACTGTAAACACACATTTGTTAGTTACCAGACTCCAAATGTTTACTACCACCTCATTCACGAATTCCCAGGTTTAAAGCAAGGGTTATATCCGCTTCTAATCGACACTAAACCTAGTCAGGCACTTTGCCAAAGATATCCGGGTCTGTAGGCATAACTCTGAAATGTTAAGAGAGCCTTTATTAGTTTGAGAATTGGCTGTTCACTTTGAGATGTAAAGGTCAGCAGTGTCAGGTGTTGGGTGCCAAGAGGAAGACGGATTTTTGAGTGCTGTAATTAGAAGATTGTATTTGCACATTTATATTCAAGGAGCTCATACTTTACTTTTCAGATTATTTCTACAAGAGTGCACGAGGGCTTCCTTTCCAAGGGACCAATTAGTTATAGGGAGAGATATGAGACAGAACTGTCCGCCAACTCCTGCTTAAATCTTGTCTTCAATAATCCCGGGCAAAAATTAATGCTCTGTCTTGCTGGCTGATGCCGATCTTCTCTGCACAGACAAAGGGAACCGACGAATCAGGCGATTTCTGCACACAGGGTATTATGACCAGCTCCGTCTCACCAAGCTACAATGTCAAAACCTTGACAACTACTTTTCTGAAGGAAGTGAATCATCGAGAGAAAAAGAAAAAAAAAAAAGAAAAAGAGAGAAAGAAATGTCTGGACCCTGACTGTGCCCTAAATGAGTCTATTGTGGTGAGCTATAATGAATTGACCATCTCCACATGAAGTTTCCTTTCTGTTCTGCCTCTGCCATAAAGCCTCATCGTGTAAGGGCCAAAAGTGGTGTAATACTGCTGCGCTCCAAGGGCCCTCAGAGACAGATGAGGTGAGACAGAGACGTGAAATGAAATGAGAAAAGCCAGAACAGCAACATAAGGGGAGACACAGTTGCAAAGGATCTGATTGTCCTGATGTGAAGGACACTGCATGACCTGTCCATGAGCACGAATATAATAACACCACGCATACACCAGGAGTACTGCTGAACACCACTACTTGTAGAACATATCTGTAATATGTTCTACTTTTTAACCATTTATAGTTACTCTTAATAGTAGCTTCATCAACAGCCCCTTTTTTTTTATCTGGTTTTCTTGAAAAAGAATTTATGTCCTTCCTCTTACACATCAGTGAGAAATTCCTCATGTGAGATAATGCCAAGGAAACACATGCACCAAGGAAAATAAAATGATATATCAGGGAAAAGTTGCCCTTATCCAGAACAACTCCAATTTATCTCATTATATATATACCGTATATGCGGTTGAGAGTTAAGGGCCTTGCTCAGGGGCTAAACAATGGTAGCATTGGTGCTTAATCCCGTGACCTTCAACATCGTATTCACTGAGCTACCCTCTTTCTATGAAATAAATGCTAAATAAAATGTATTCTATTAAATAAATAAAAAATGCATTTAAAAATATATAATGTTTATAATATATAATGTCTTCTGCAATGTACAGTATTATATTCGATTTAATGAAATGTAATAACATTTATTACAACGATTTTATATTTAAACATCAGGTAGTTTTTTTTTCCATCTCATGTACACAAACTGTATTACACACAAATTATAATAATTAATGGTCATTTTTATAGTGTATACTGAATGAAACATGACAGCATGAATTAAATTAAATGTTAATAAAAGAAAATATAAAAATTGATAAAGTGAAGGAAAAGTAAGAGCCAAGAACTACATTAAAAACACACAATTATTGAAAAAATTATTTAAAACACTTTTATATAAATATATAGAAATTTTAAATCACATAAATCTGTTATTTAATAAAAGGGCAATTATATCCTAGATATGATTTTTTTTTTCTTTTTTTAATGCTAAGTTTTCAAATAAATTCCACACATTTATTTTTCCATTTTAGTTAGCTCCTTGGCTTGGAAAAAAAGAAACAGGGTGTGAGAGAAAACATGAAAGGATATAAAGAGTGATTAAATGATGGGTGCTTTATCCAGAGGAACAGACAGACAGAGCAGTGATCAGATAACCTTCCCACCACCACAAACCCTGACCGCCGGACACCATTGGACATTTAATGACCTCCGTAAATAACCCCACCTTATTACTGACCCGTGTGTCCCTGCGTGCAGCTTAGAACTGCAATAGACAATAAAACAAGCTCTAATGGCACAAATAAATATGAAATAGAGTAACTTAGATGATACAGAATGGCTGTAAAGCGCCTCAATCAAGCTATGCTGAGGGGTTGTAATTAAATCACTGCAGATCTTTTATAGACTGGTGATTTTCTCCAAAATACTGTTCTGTAAATTACACAAAGCAGAGCATCAGGCATCAATAAAAATCTTATCGAAAGCATATTTACAATGTGTAATGATGAAATAATAAAAACGGAAAAAATTTCTAGTGTCAGTGATCGTACCAGTCAGAGAGAAACTTTTCTGACATCTCCACTATAAAGAACTTCGGGACGTCCTCTTACAGGAAAATATTCTGCTTCAGGCTAACAGTAACTCCACTTCATGACACCACACTGGCACTGATTAAGTGTTTTGTTCCCTCCATATTGCATTCATGCTGACTTGCGTTGCCTGCCACGGTCGCAGCAACATGGCCGTCCTTTGCGATGCCGATCTGTTTTGAACAACCCGTGACAGCAGACTCATTTTGTGGCATCTCCTCAGAATGATGTGATGTGAAGTGTTCCCTCTCCACCTCCATCATGCTCACAAGTGGTGGGTACGAGTACGCTAATACAATGCTCTAATGAAGCCATTAATTAATAAAGGATTCCATGTGGAGTGTTCAGTCAAGATGGAGGTTACTCTGACTTCATCTGACGGAAGATCATCCTCATGTAGCAAATGAAGGCGCATGAATATGGACTGGACGCATATTAGCAAAGATGTTGCAGCATTGCCATTAGGAAGGCATTACATTTATACTGAATGTAGCGTGAAAAATATGTGCAGCTTCGGGATGCAGGACATCGTTAATTTCAGGTGCAATAATTATGTCCTTATCTAATTGTTAGTTTAGTTCGTGGTAGTTGAAGCTAAATGTTTGAAACATATCTGCACAAATCTTGTGCGTTTACATTAAACATTAAACCCACTAAGGCACTCTGTGCCACTAAGGCAGCCCTGGCATCTCAAGGTGCGGCTCCTGAAAGACTCTGGTGGTGCGCAGTGGTGTCTGGAAAGAGGTCATTGTTTGCAGGGTGGCAAATCTGGGAAGTTATGGGGCCAGATCAGGGGCCTTGGGCTCTTTGACTCCTTTAGGTAGGACTCTGAGGTAGGCTGTGGTGCACTGGGTGCTCTGGAGCCTTTCCATCATAGCCAGCATTGCCTTTTCTGTGGGATTAGACCGAATGGGCTGGTTTTTGGTAAACGTGGACATGGGTGAGCCTTGGGTGCCCATGATCTTGAGAACAATGTCAGTAGACATAATATTACGGCTAAATAATTGCAACAATGACAGTTGTTCAAAGCGCTATAACAAATAAAATTGAATTGAACTGAATGGTGTATATTTACTGATTCCTTCATCAGGACATGTGACACATTTGAATGTCATAACTGCAGATTTGAGAGCCACGTTTTCCACATTTTAAAGCCACTCTAACCTTTCATTTAATTATAGTAATCGAATAATATTATTTTATTTTACCTTTAAAGAAAATGTATTTACGTCCATTGATCATGTACTTGGTTGTACTTTTAAATGCTTGCAAACTGCACTGGTGTCATTTTTTTAAAGGAATCTTCAGGGTGTGCTATCACACATGTGTGGGAAGTTTGCAAATATATCTTCAGCCTTGCCTATATTTGCCTCAGATTTTTAACACGATTGTTCACTTTATTTTGGATTTGGCGGCTGGACAAATCACAAAAGCGCTCTAAAACTGTCAAAAATCATATCATGAAACACAGAGAGAGGTAATAAGACTACTGTGGACTTTTTCTTACTCACAGTTCTAACTGCCTTAGCTCCCTGTTGGCTCTCCAAGGTCACGCCAGTCTCTTAAAATGATTTCAGGGGTCAGTGAGTTCACTTCGCTTCAGCATGGCTCCAGAGAGAAGAACTGGAGGAATAAAAGTGTCTGAGTGAAACACTAAATCAAGATTACAAGATTGTTCAAGATTTCATTAGATGGGTTTTTTCAAGTGTGTCAGTCATAGCAGGGTGTCGGTGACTTCCTGACCTCCTTCGCCTTTTGTTAACATCCCCACGTCTCAGGGCAGGTCCATTAAAAAAAAAAAAAAAGGGACTGACTAAGTCATCATAATTTCACTGGATTTCATAGAATTTTGCTTTTAAGCAAAAAAAAAAAAACATAACTATTAAAATCAGATGCTCACTAGTCTCGCCCCAATTCATCGCAAATTTTATACAATGTACATCTGCTAGCCAAGCTGCTAATTATTTACATCCTTTCAAAACACTGTACGCCCTGTAACCTTGCCTTTAATCCATGTTAAATTTGCAAATGTACATATGACCAGATTTGCCTTTAACGTCTTGAAGCCTTGAAACCCTTAATATCTTTTGCAAATTTCCAATAATATGAGTAGTGTTCAAGAAAAAACATGGCACTTTCGATTGTGAACACAGTTTCCAGAATATAAACTCCCTTTATTTTTCTATATAATCCTCAATGCACTCATCCCAGTGTTTCACTAGTGCTTGAATACCATCGAGGTAAAAAGTTTCTCAGTCTGCTAGAGCCATGATGGGACTGCTTGTCTGATGTATGTCTGGAACACCAGCCTAACAACAACTCCTTGAATTCCCTAATCATATCGGTCGATTTTCAATGATCAGACTCGCTGAATGTTCACAGGAACGACTGCAGTGGGGCCCGAGCTAACTCGGCCATGATCTTCATTCATGGATGAACGTACAGCCCTCTATAAAAATGTCTGCACCATTTAAATGTTTTACTGCAGTTAAAAGTCATCACCGTACTGTGCTTGACTTCTTCTGTAAATGAAAATCGCTTTTATGCCTTCATTCACCAGAAATTTCATCACCCGGTTTAATTTGAACACCTATCTTATTTACACTAATAGTCAAGTTGAAAAGTTAGTACCCCATCTTTTAATTCCTTGTTTTTTGTGTGTGATAAAAATCATCTCATAGTAGTGGATCTTTGCATTAGGCAAATACAACCTCAGACTAACAAAAAAATCTGATAAACCACCACAATTGTCTTCAGAACAGAAAACAATATGACATTGTTTAAAATTTTAAATGACATTTTCCAATTTTCTGCCCATATACTGTATTTTACCCCTTTTGGAGAAACATCTTTATATAAAATGTACAAATGCATCCTTACTGAGTTTTTGATAGCCTGAGGAACAGCCAATTCAGGGACATTAAATGTAAAATATATCAATCTCTAGCCAATTCCAACAATTTATTTATTAATCTCTCTTCCAACTGGGATTTTTAAGATCCCATTAGTAATATTAGTACTCTAAGGACCCTAAAACCGAAGGCTCTTAAAACTCTTTTAGGAAGCCAAGAGCCCTTCATTAATTTAGTGATTACTGTAGCTCAGATCAAAATATGTAAACTTCTGAAAAGCTCTGGTTTTATCCCAATAAAACTGATCAGCTATTAGTCATTAACATTAAAATGACCTAGGTGTTGGGCTTCCTTGGTGCTACCAGGTTGGCTCTAGGCCCTGAAGAGGTAGCCCCACAGGGCCTCTGATGGTGTGCTGTGGTGTCTGGCACCAGGTTTTTTTTTAGTGCTGTGGGTCTTGAAGTCTTTGCCTGCTGGGCCCTGTGTGCAGTGGGCTATGTTGTACTGAGTGTCCAAGTGCCTTTATGTCATAGCCAGCATTTAATTATTTTGAGGAATTCTGTGGGATCCGACTGGCATTTGATCGCCATGGCCATGGTTGAGCCATGGGTGACCATGCTTCTGTCACCAGGATCATGAACAGTGTTGTTCAGTTCACCTGGTGGTTTTGTGAATGATATGGCTGGTCAGTGTTACTTGGCTTGATAACAAATCAATTCCCACGTAAGGGATATTGGACTTGACACCTTTGTCAGGCTATTTAAATTAACCAGGCTTAGTTACCCTTTCAATTATCTCACTATCCTTTTTCCTGTTAGCCCTCTGCTGGTAGTGAAGCTACCAGATTTTTTAAACAAAAAAATGTAACAATTTTTTGTCTCTCTCTTTTTTTTAACAGTACTACTCCATTCAAGACATCAAACGCAATAGCATAAAGGTGAAGGAAAAAATGGGCTTTTGTAAATGCTGTATCCTTTGATGTGGTTGGAGATAAGACTTGGTGCTGATGGGATCCAAGGCAGCTTCTCAAAGGGCAGTGTAGCAGAGAGCTGTGCTGCAGACCAGACCTCAAATACGACACCATCTTGTATAACCCTGATAGATCTTTGTGCTGCTCTCACCTTTGGTTGTTTGTGCTCAGAGCACAAACAACCAAAGGTGAGAGCAGCACAAAGATCTATCAGGGTTATACAAGATGGTGTCGTATTTGTAAAAGAAAAAGGGGGTGTCACTTTAGACAGAGGTGTTTAAAAGCATTTTAGAGAAGCACTGTGCAACTAAGATTCAGGCTGCAAGATGAAATCTGGCTTTCACCTGAGAAATGCTCATGAAAAAGAATGTGATTTTCTGTAAGGCTCAGGCGCTATCAGAGAGAAAGCTAAAGGGCAAGACAAGCAGTTGCTTGGGGCTCCAAGTCACACGGGGCCTCTACGCAGCATACACCAAGATGAGAATGCCTGCAGATGTTTAGGCACTGTGGATTTCTTACTAGTTGAAGCCTCACCAGTGTGAGTGTGGGATGTATGAACAAAGAGCAGGTATAACAAATACTGTAACAATTTTTGTCTAATTTAAAATCTCTGTAGTCAACACCATCTTGGGTGGACCCATAATAAATTTTACCATGATATATAGTACTATGGTGTTTTTGATAGTACCATGGTACTTGTTTCTTTGGTACTTGTTTGTTGATATAGTACCATCTTTGGTATTCACCAAAGAATCAGAAACAGTACTACCACGGGACCTAATGAAGTGCCACAGTACCTATCCTGGTACTCTTTAGAGTTCCTCCATATTAATGTCTGAAGTACCACATTAATCCTTATTATATTAGGGCATGTACTATTGTATGAGTTTTATTCCTCTGAGTCTTCCCCAATTCTCAGAACTCACCAGAAATTTGAGCATTTCAATCAGTCAGCTTTGTATCTTTCATGAAACACAACAAAAATTCTTATGTATCTAGACCAATATTTAAAATTAACACACATTTTTGTTTGTTTTATCGAGTGAACACCTTTGGTACCTTTTGTTGTTTTCATTGCTTAATGTAGGACAATCATGTAAATGAGAAGCTATTAATAGTTATATAAGAAGAAATGAGGAGCTACTGTACTTACTGCATCAGTTAGGGCTGAAAAAAAAGTTGGCAGTAGAAACATATTAACCGCTGCATGTAAATATATTATTAAATAGTAGGCTCTTAACTATTTGCTTAGTTTTATAAAGATGTACTGTTAATGCACCTCTCCAGTGATAAGGGAAAAAAGTGGCAGCTTTTTTTTTTTTGAGGATGCGTTAGGTAACTCCCAGTTGGTTCTTTACTTTGACCTTTAGAAAATATTTAAAAGTTTTAAAAAAGTTTTAACCTTCATAAAAAGTTCTTCAAATGCTAGAACTATCTTCTTTTCAAATAGCCCTTGAGGAACTTTTCCTTTTTTTTTGGGCCACAGTAAAAGAGCTAAATGAACAAAACAGTGCTAGTATTCAATTATTTATGGGCCATGGATGGCAGCGTTACAGTTCACATGGGTGAGGCAGAACTTGTGTGGATCAGGTTACGAAAAGAATGAAACATATTTGATGTCAAATCATAGAGAAGCTCGAACTCTTCTTAATTCCCTGCTAATCATGGACTTTTATTAATCTTCCCTTTTCATCGCACTATTATTGATCTTTTCTAATTTCTTTTAAGTGTTCCTTTTTAATACTCAGCACTTTCAGTAACTTTAGACCTACAGACAAGACCTCACAATTCCCTCCGGAGCATAAATACACAACACAATTTTCCATAATGGCGAGCCTGTGAACAGTGGCCTGATTCCAGCTCGAAAGAATTAAACACTTTCCCTAGGCATTTGCCCTTAGTGTGATAAATATGTAATTTTTTAAAGGGAAGTTTTCAAAGTTTTAAAGTAATTGTTCTTTCTTCCAGAAAATGCATTTGAATTTTAACGATTGTTCATTTACAATTTGACAAGGTGAGTTACGCATCGTTAACTTTAAAAGACGAGGAGAACTTCTTTCTCTTTACTGTGTTTGTTCTGACCTGATTAAGGTAAATCAATTGAGACATTGTTTTATTTTATTTTATTTTGGTGTAGAATTGATTCTTTTTTCGATTTAAATTAAAGTTGCTGGGAAAATGATTACAAACTCATTGCTTTTATGAGATCCCATTGATTCTTTTGCTAGTGCCTTCAAGACTAGCATCTAGTAATAATTATAATGTGATTTTATACACTACGTTTAAAAATAAAAATTCAGTGAGAATTCCCATGAGCATGCAAACAAGAAACACCAAATGTTGGCCAACTTTACCAACTACTACTACTACAGTGGTAGTAATGCATCTACAATTCTTTACAATACACCAGGGGCATCCAGGTCAAACTAGGACTTATCTTAGCCGCAGTAAAACATTTGAACGGTACGAATGTTTTAAAGAAGTCCATGAATGACGATCCCGATTAAGCTGACTCGGAGCCCACTGCAGTTGTTCCCATGAACATTTCAGCAAGTACAATTTCTGATATTTAAAAATCATCATGCATCTCTCTATGTGAACTGTACACACAATCGTTCACCAACACCACTTGCACATTACAGGAACAGCTAGTCCGATTATGGCTCCGGTATACTAAGAAATTTTTCTACCTTGATGGTGACCAAGCGCTAGAGAAACACTGGGATAGGTGCATTAATGCAGCAGGGAATTATATAGCGAAATAAAGGGAGTTTTTTTTTTATTTAAAAGTCCTGGATTGACTTGAACAACAATATCATTTTGTTATATTTTTTTGGAAAACGATTGTTCACTGGCACTTGTACAGCAGATGCTTGAGGAAAAAAAGTTAAATCTGAAATTTTCCTAAGGGAGGGAGTAATATATAAAACTTTATGGAAGGAGTCTCCAGTGTCAGTGCTGTGTACTGTAACAGCCAGAGGTAAAGCTGTAGGTTACATAGTTTAGTACTAGTTGAGTATAAGAGTAATAAAACACTTCAGGATGTACTATTGTGAAAAATTGTTCAAAACACCACTCTGTGATGTCTTATTTCTCACTTGTACTACGCTATTCAGTTCATAAGATCCAAAGCTAATTCTGCATGCAGGTAAAGAGGGCTATTAGGCCCGGCTGGATTCTTTTATAATTTGCATATCGACCGTATTAAGTAGTAGAGATAAATAATAAACTCATGCATAATCAGATTCATATTGAAGAAATGACGCAAGCCTGCCTTCATCACTAACCTTTTAATGCATAACCTTGCAGAATTCCATCATTTTCTCTTCTCACACAACTCATTTGAAGACGACCTTTAAAGCAGGGTCTGTCTTGTTTTTTAATACAAGCTCGAGACCTGGGACGTTGTCTGAAATTCGACGACTCTCTCCCAGGTTAGCTTCTAGAATGAGGAGCTTAGGGTTTTTTGTACGTGATCACATCGTCTTCTCTGCAGCATCTTTTTCTCTGTTTAAAGTTTAAAGCTTGAGTATTTCACTTTGACGCTGACCTGCAGCCATCCGAGCTCTCTTTCAACCCTGATTCACACAATAGCTTTTTCTTCCCTCACATCTTTCACAGAGCGAAGCTTACACAACTAGCCGAGCTACAGAGCGAGCGCCCCTTTTTTTATTCTTTCTCTCTCTCTTTTTTCTTTTCGTCTGTTCTGTAGAGAATTGGCCCGTGACTACATCACTGTAACGTATGGTTCCATAAACCAACTCTTTATTTATTACTGTAGGTTAATATCTATGTAAGTTGATGACTACAATGTAGCATATAGTACATATACTGTAATACAATTAATCATAGTTATACACATTTTTGGGCAATACTCTATATTGTATTATATACTATCCCATACTGTATGCACACACATACCAGGTTGTATCAAAAAGTTTCGAGATTTACAAGCTCTGTTTTTTTACCATTTATCCCCCTCAGACGCCATAAAACTTAGCAATAGAATTTGTTATTGACGTTCTGGCTTCTTGGGATGAATTCTCGATGCAAAAGCACAAATGTCAAAAAAGTCAATAAGCATGTGCTCTGTCGAGCTGCAGACCTGCCTCACCTATTTCAGTCGTGGAGATGATAAGCTCTTCCACTGTGAAAACTGTAGCTTCATGTCAGGATTGTACCTATACACCCAAGTTTCCTCACCGGTGATGATCCTCAACATAAAGGACTGGTCATCCAGGCATCCGACGTCATCACACAGAACCTGCTGAATGGATTCCACATTTTCGGGATTGAGCTCATTGAAGGTCCTGATGATCTCTCGTCATCTTCCAGTGACGTTCTTCCGCTGTCGAAGCATGCATGCCACTCAAAAACACTTCAAAAGATTGGGCCAGTTTCATGAAGAATTTCACGTTCATTCTTTGTTTTAACTTGAAATAGCGGACAAGGTAACAGAACTGGTCAGAACAGCACCGGTTGCACAGCTCTTGATGTCTTTTGGCACACTGACTTATGAAGGTCGGTTCTCTATTTGCGGCCTTGTGCTGCCATCCCTCTGTGTGTTAGAAAACTAGTCTTGAAACTTTTTGATACCTCTTCATATACAAATATACATTATGTATTAGATGCATACATAAATGGATTGGAAAACCCAATGGTAAAGTATTGGAGTCAGAGAGAAAAAACAAGACATGAGAGGAATGTAATTGCTTTCATGCTCTGATGTAATAACTATATTTACACCTAACACCCTGATGTTCGTGTATGAGTAAAGTATGTCCACAGGTCATTTATTGCTCCTAAATCCACCAGTACATCTTATATTTATAAACAAACAACACTTCATTATCCACTTTTATCCAGTTATAGTTAGGCTTAGAGAAGTGCTGAGACTGGAGACTCCTTGCCTGAATGTCAAAAAAAATATATATATATATTTTCAATTCATCAATAAAAACAGTAAGTAAGTACATAATAATGCAGACTCCTGTAAGCTGTTACTATAGAAACAATAAATAAATAACTTTACAAAACAATAAATAAATAATTTCAGACCAATCAGAATCCAGAATTCATCAACATGTATACTTCTTGCAGCTTCATGCTAATATCCCGCAGTATGGACTGCACTGCTTTTACCTAGCAAGTCAATAATTTCAGCATTAACTTCTCATATCCTTACGAGTATCTTCTCAGTCATTCTGACTCACACAGGCTGGATGAGAGCTGGAGAACATGATGCGCTCGATCGATACATGAAGTAGGATCAGTACCATTCAATCAGTGCGGTAGCTCTCACACAGACGGACAGAAGAGCACTTAGCCATCTCTCAGACCCTCGTTCAACTCGCTCCAACACGCTTGCAGATAAATTTGTTGAAAATAAAACACAGCTGCACAAAGTAAATAATAAATTCAGCAGAGACTAAAATGAGTGCTTTATTAGTGAAGTGAAGCAGTGCCTCGTGAGTGGGCACTGAACATGCAATGTCACGTGACTGGAAATAATGGACGGTTAAATTTAGACGGTTAAAAAAATTATTATTATTATTTGTGAGTTATATGGTAAGATGTGATGCGCTACTTTTTCCATTTTGTACAACATGTGGAGTTCACATATGAATAATAGCTACAAAATAAATCATACTTAGACATGTATGTATGCAATACTGTAAGTCCAAAAATTTCACATGGTATTTAAGGGAACAGTTTTTTTTCTAATAGAACAGAGTAAGTGGCTGAGCTAGCATCAAGGTGGGTGTCAATAATTATTTATGAGATTTTATGTTTTTGACAGAATTAATTTTATAGGTTTAAGGTTTAATAAATTGCTTTTTTAAACATATTTCTTCAAAATTAAATATGTTACAAAATACTAAATTGAGCAACCAAACAAAAATGAATGCCAAAATAATGCAAATTCTAAAATTATTTTATTCCATAGTATTCTTAATTAAAAACAACAGCAATAATAATAATAATAATAATAATAATAATAAGAAGAAGAATAGGAATTATTATTATTATTATTATTATTATTATTATTAGTAGTAGTAGTAATAGTAGTATACCAACATATTGGAGTTTGCTTCTTTAGATGCTTTAAAAATCACATAAAAATGAATAAAAACATCCGAAATTTTATTAGTTTATAAAATGAAAAGTTATACATGTGTTTTGTTTAATGTTAAATCACTTTTAAAGTAAGTTTAATTCACCAAGATGTTTTTTTTTTTCATTACAGGGTATTACAGCGTAACCCAACAAAAAAAAATTGGCTTAAAAGCTAAATTTGAAAACACCTAATAATATAAATAAATAAAAAAAGATTGAAATGCGCAATTTATGTGAAATTTAAATATACAAATGTCAGGGTGTCTGTTTGCCCTGTGTCTGTTTGCTGTCCTAATCAGGGTGTTGCATTGCCACTCATTTTAATCCATGTACAGTACAGTTAAGGATTCAAGTCATACCTGCAGTATTAGTTTATTTCCAAGCACCTGGCGCTGAGCTGAATTTCTAATGCACAGAAAACCAAAATCAGACAGAAGCTAAATAAAAAAATAAAAAAAGCAAAAACACTACTGTTTAAAAAGCTTTATATGCAAAGTGAATCATTCACATACAGTACCATGTATGTGTTGGTACACATGGCGTGGGCGCTACAAAACACTGGCTCAACTGATAGTTATTTATGCAGTTATTTTGCGGGATGTAAATGCTACAGAAATAAACCAGTTTTAAATATAACATTTATCGCAGAAGTCACTTTTTTTTTTTTTTTTTTAAGTTCAGCAGAAAAAAAAATCCTCATATGACGCCCACCTACGCTGCCTATGCCACGGGCCGACCTCTGGGTGAGGTTAGGGTGTTTTTTTTTTTTTTTACTATTTTAATTCTATGAAAGTCAACAAAATTCAGACTCATATTGTCTGCTAAACCCTGTGGAGTTTTTGTTGGTATGAGGTCATTAAACAACCTGGATTGTAAGATGAAGTATTTCTGAGTCAGAGCAGCAATGCTAGCCACATTTTTCAAACTTTACTCACACTCTTGTCCCTGGTGAACAGAAGAGGAATAAAAATATTTCTCTCTTGAAAAGGACACGTCACAAAGCCGTCACATTTAACCAAAAACAGAAGCTATGTGAAGTGCACTGACTCCGAGTGGCCTTTAAAACTGAGCAGCTTTTTTATTTTACCTAAAAAAAAAAAAAGAATTAGCCGATTATACTGACTTTTCTGTACCACAACGTTCATCTCACGTCTCAGTGTTACCTCCGTCTAACATCTGAGTTCTAGCAGTTGCCATGGTAACTAATGAGTGCCACACGCACCTCGTTTAGCGCAGTCTATTTAAACACCGCTCGCTTCTTCAGACTGGATGCTTCAGTCTGTTTTCTGAGCCAGGCTTAATCTTTTTCTTCATTTTTTATTTTAACTGAAATAAATTTGTATTATTGAAATAAAAATAACAATTATTATTATTATTTTAATGTTTTTTATGTTTATTTTGGACTTGTGTCACACTCAATGGTAGTTTTATGTTAACATAACTCCTAAAACATATTTATCCTTTCAATAACGGCAGATCAGCCATAACGTTAACACCATTAAGATTATAACCACCTAGGTTTTGGGGTTCCCATGTCACTGGGGCAGCTCGGGAACCTCAGGGTGCTGCTCCACAGGGCCTCCAATGTGTGCTGCGGTGTCCAGCACCAGTATATTAGCGGCATATTTTTTTGGGTGCTATGGATTGTGAGATGTACTGTAAGTGTTTGTATCCCATGCCAATCCCATGTCATAGTGTCCCATGGGTGCTCAATGAGGAGTTTGGAGGCACTGAGTGTTCTGGTGCATCTCTATCGTGTTCAGCATTGACTTTAATTGTGTTAAGCAAATTGTGCTGCATTGACCTTTCTTTGGGACTGGACCAGACGGGCTGGCCTTTGATCCCTGTGGGAATGGGGGAGCCTTGATTGCCCACTATCCTGTCCCCAGTATGTATATTTACTGTTACATGTATATAAAATTCAATTCAACTTGATTGTATTTCTATAATGCTTTTAACAATGGTCATTGTTGCAAAGCACAGACTGTATACAGAATCTACTTATGGATATACTGTAATTGATAATCAATCTTATTCAAGTCACTTGGTGGTGTTGTTAGTTTTACTGTACAGCTGATCAGTGTTAATAAGAACTTGTATATCTACGAAGGCCTACTGTATATTTCACATATTGTCACCAAGTAGGTCTTGTTAAAGCTGTCTAAACTTCATTTGTAGAAATCACTACCAGAAACCTTATCAACTGTATCAATTATTATCGCAAACAATACATTGATACTAAGAAGCCTAGAAAAAAGCAAACCACAATGGATGTGAACTATTGCAGGTTCTGAATCAATGTGGAATCAAAGTTCATAGTGCTGAATTATTGGAGCCGGGTCCATTTATTCAAAGACTTAAAATAGTAAAGTCTGAATAAATGTTCAGCACGGATGTCCAGATAGTCACATAGATCCAAGAGGATAAAACCTGGCCATACATGGCCAAAAAGTGCAAGTTGACTGATCTATTGATGATGATTAAGATATAGTAGATCCTGCAAGTGAGACTTTCAGTGTTAACTATGAAATCAAGCAAGCAAACAGAGAGTATCTGCCACTGACACATGTTATGGAAGGATTTGAGTCTCCAGTGAATGCAAGGTCCAGGATTCTGACCCATAGAGTAACATTATTAATCTAAAGGTCTGATACACTCTGACCTTGGTGCTAACCGTGATGCTTTTTTGACCTGAGAGATCTCATAGCAAAGGCTGCCAAAGTAATTTTAAATTTATCATTATTACAGCATTTACCCACACCACAGGCTGAAGCACAGACCAGCTGACATTCCGAACATTTCTCGAAATGAAATAGAGGGGAAAATTCTCCTGGATGAAAAACAAAGATGTTCTGATTAAAATCCTGACCTCAGAAAAATCAGCTATGACCGTATCCTCTCCCCTCACTCGTGTTCCCCTCGTCTTGGACACACTCTAGAGTCAAGTCTCAGGGTTTTTTTCGATGCTCATCAGCACCTCATCAGTAAAGCACCTCAAGCACGTGTTTCACCTTAACCTGGGAACGAAAAGCATGACTGAAATGAAAGTACATTTAGACTCAGTGCCTGTGCATAAGAATACGTTCACATGATACATTTCAGTTCTGCATGTTTAAAACCCTACTCTATGTAGTCATGAAGCTGATATTAAACTATGTCTCCACTGAATTCCAGATTCTGATGCAGAGAAGGCGTTGAATAATTGAACATATCTGCAGCTCTGACAGCAATAGAGCTGCAAATCACGGGTTTGTATTAATGCACAAGTTCTATTACGTTATGGTTTCTATAGTAACAGTTCGTTCACATGGGCTTGTGGGGAAAAAATTTGCAAATTCTTTGATATTGTGAAGTTTTTATAAAGAAAGACGTTTACTTAATATTAACAGAAGGGGTAAAGCTGTAGCTTACTTATAACAGTGTCTTAGTAGGATGTCATATCTTATTATTATTATTATTATTATTATTAGATTTAGGAATAAAAATGTCCAGAACAGGAATGTTTCATGAAATTTTTCATAAGAGAAGTTATTAATATTCCAGCATGTGCCACTGTAGGAAACAAATCTTAATTTCAATAACAGTAACATAAACTCATCTTTATCACACCACCACACTGTTGTTTAATTTTCTATAACAGCATAAAAATTAACGGTAATTAATTTTTAAGTCTTGACACCCTTGAAAACAAATGTTTAACTGTGACAGGCTGCAAAGTGCTTAAAAAGTGCAGCAACCTCATTTCCCCTCTCGTCTGTTTCAACCACTCAGAATTCAGCATCACCAGTATACTAATCCCCGGCCTGATCTTTCTGTCATCATCTGCACCTGTTTCTCACTGGTGCATGCCTTAAATTGGGTGGTTTTAATGCTTGAATGAGTGATAGGTCAAGGTATGGTCTAAGTTCTCTAAGTATGGCTCTGAAACTGCTCAGGTACAGGGAATGGACTGAAAATGAGAGGCAAAAACGTCCTGCAGCAAGCCTTGAGAATAATTCCTCAAGGCTACATAAAAAATACAAGAAAGTCTGGCTCTTTGGAAATAATATCTGAAGAAATGAAGGGGTCAAGAATTTTCACAGAAGTGTATGTTGTGGGTTGGTTAGACTTCTTAGACAAAATTGCTAAATTGGTTTTCGTGGCCTATGAAGTACGAAATAACCCCATATATTTATTTATTCCTACTATATACACACAGTATACAGCTTAAAGGCATTTGATCAGACTTTGCCTAGAGCGCTTGGGTGCGAGTTTAATCTCCAGCGCTACAAC
Organism: Clarias gariepinus; assembly: GCF_024256425.1. NCBI lineage: Eukaryota > Metazoa > Chordata > Actinopteri > Siluriformes > Clariidae > Clarias > Clarias gariepinus. Next base: position 25,099,562 of record NC_071119.1, read on the forward strand.
GAGATTTTATTAATGTTTATTCAACACATACTTTAACTGGTGTTGATGCACATGCATAAAGCAACGTTGCTTTAAGTGTTTTCAGACACTTTTTAGGTTGTTTCATAGACAAAGTGTTTTTATTTCATTTTATTACATGTGTTTGTTAACCTTCCTTTCATGTTAGCTTTCTGTTACTATCTCTTGTATTAACAGGCCGGTTTTGACCCATGTCTTAAATCAGCCATATTACCCTCAAAACAGTTATTTATTATCCAAAATTTTTTTTCTTACTTCTTGGTTACTTTGTTATTCTTTCTTGTCCATTAAAAGAAAATTTTTTATATTTTCGCTGTGACAGCATGTCTCGCTTTAAATAAAAAAAAATGATTAAATGAACCTTAAGAGAATTTTTTAAATAAATAAAAGGTTGTTATGTTACCTGACTATTAATGAGGGGTATTAAAACACTTCCTTTAAATAAATTTCTTATATATATTTTTTTTATTATAATATTATATACTATAGTAACATCTATGGTGTTATGGGTCAAATTTGACCCATATATATTTATTTCAAAGAAAAAGGCAAAAAAAGTATTTTCAAATATACTTTAATAAAATGGAACTTCAATATAAATGGAAATCTAAACAAGTTAATCTCAAAATGTGGATTTGCAAGGTCAAATAAACAACGAACAATCAAGCAAATCAAACCAATAGAAATGAGGCACTAGTTCCAAAAAACGTCTGTGTGTGCAAGAACATACAAGTGCATTTACAGTAGTTTGCAATAGAAGCAGAGTATGTTTGTCTTTTACAATCAGCTGGCCTCAGTGCGGTTGCGGCTGTGGCTGTGTAGGTTGATGATGAGGCAGTGCTGGCCGAAGAGGATGCTGGCACTGATGCTCTTTGTGTTGTTGATGGTGTGGAAGGAGTGCTACATACTGTAAGCTCTGCAGCTGTTTGACCAAGGCTGCAGTGGCTGGGACCCTGTCCTTCACCTGCAAAATTTTGGCAGGCAGCTCAGGTTTTTTTTTATTTATTTATTTTTTTTTTACCGTGCCCACCATGGTAAGTTTCTACCTGAGAAGTTCTTGTCCAAGGTCATAGCTGGTAAAGAAATTGTCACATGTGATATTGTGACCCCGCAGTCCAGTAGTCATATCGAGGACTAAACGTTTTCCTTGATTTTTCTCAGGAATGCCACTTGCATGTTTGCCTGTGTAAATCTGCATATTTTATGCATAGCTGGTTTTTGCATCACAGGCTGCCCAAATTTTATGCTGTATCTCCCTGCCTTGCTAGGCATGTACTGCCAGAAAGGGCATCTTCCACAGAAAGGGACAAAATGTTCATCCACTGTGACCTCTAGCCCTGAGTTGAACATCAGTGGAAGGAGCTGCACCCACCTTTCCCAGACATCCCTGATGGGAGCAAGCTTGTCAGATTGTTCTCTAGTTTCTCTGTTGTCAAATCTAAGGACTCTTGATATCATTCGAAATGACTGAAGTGACATTGTTGCCCGGAAAATATTTCTGCCGGTCGATGCATCCCAGAGACTATCAGTGGCCTCATTGCTGGATCTGTAAACACCAGCAAGAAGAAGAACACCAATATAAGCATCCAGGTATTCTTCATCAATGTCATTCCACATGTCACCATGAACCTTTTTTTTCCTTTAAGGTTTGTCATAGCAATCGTGACTTTCTTTAGTGACGATGGCATAAACAGATCAAAACATGTCTTGATGTCACAGCAAACCTTGTGATTCCAGTGGTCATTTTGATGACATTTGCAGCAGCTGTCCTGCCATGTAAGTCAGGAGGTACTGAGCTCCAACAGATGTTACCACTTTTGTATTCGAACGTATTGGCAGGAGTGAGTGCAGCTTTAGCATCGGTGATCTCCTCATCAGACTCATCAGATGTGTCTGTGCCTTCTGGTAGATACTCTACAATGTCTTCCTCCCCGGAAACCTGCTCATCTGTATCACTCTGCTGTTGTGTCCTCTGCCTCATTTTCAGAATAGATATGATCCAGAGCTTGGCCTACTGTAAATCTTCTTCTCTGCTGCAAACATGAGATGTGTACTCTGCAAGTCACCAACGCTAAACTAAATTTGTTTAATGCAAGCCTTAAACGACTGTATGTCTGAACATGTCTGTTTTTGTTTGTTTGTTTTGTTTGTTCAGGTAAGGAGACACACAGGCAAAGAGAGAAGCCCCTCAAAATGTGTTTATGATTGTTGTTTTGACCCTAACTATTGTTTTATAAACTTAAATTATAACTGGGTCAAAACTAATCCTACCAAAACAAAGTTAATAATTTTTACCAGAGCATTTTATAATTTAGTACAATTGTTTTTTTTGTTTTTTTAATGAATACAAATTCCTGACAAAGTCAAAAAGCCTTGATGCAATATACAAAATTATTTGTATATTACTGTATTGTGTGTGTGTGTGTGTGTGTGTACAATAACATGCGAAAGTTTGGGCATTCCTGGTCAAAATTTCTGTTAATAAAGACTGTTCTGTAAACAGTTAGGCAAAAGGAAGATGAAATGATCCCCAAAAGGCATAAAGTTAAACATAAACCACTTTTTTTTGCAATATTTTACACAATATCAGTTTATTGTTTTTGTTTTCTACAGTTTTAGAGTGGAAAAAAGCTCTCAGATAACTTTGACCAATTTATCAGACCTTAATTAGTGTGTTGAGGTCATGGCTTCTTCAGTCATTGTTGGAAAAGCCAGGTGATGCAAATATCAAAGCTTTCTTAATACCCAGACTCCTTTAACCGTGTCCCAACAATCAGCAGTCATGGGTTCCTCTAAGCAGTTGCTGGGCACTCTGAACTCATTTCCTCATTTTAGAATGTAATTAAGAAATTAGTGTTAACAGGTAGAGTGGAGGTCAGGATAAGGTCTGGAAGTCCAAGAAAAATGTTCTCAAACAAAACATCTTGTAGGTTTGCTAGAAAAGCAAGTCAAAACCCCTATTTGACTGCAAAAGACCTCTAGGAAAATTTGGCATGGGTTGTAGTGCACTGTTCAACTGTTCAGCAACACTTGCACAAATATGGTCTTCCTGGAATAGTTATCAGAAAAAAAACGCCTCCTGTTTCCACACCACAAAATTGAGCATCTAAATTGTGCAAAAGGAATGTTTACACAAGATACACCTGATGCGTTTGGGAAAAAAAGTCCTGTGGCTCGATAAGTTTAAAATGGAACTCTTTGGCCACAATGAGCAAAGGTATGTGTAGAGAACAAAAGGCACTGAACTTTTGTCCAGACTGGACTATTGTAATGCATTACTAGGTGGTTGTCCTGCATCCTCAATAAACAAGCTACAGTTAGTCCAAAATGCAGCCGCCAGGGTTCTCACTAGATCCAGAAAATATGATCATATAACACCTATACTATCATCCCTGCACTGGCTACCTGTTCAATTTGGAATTAATTACAAAACAGTACTACTTACTGTACATACAAAGCTTTAAATGGTTTAGCTCCCACATACCTAACCAGTCTTTTGATACGCTATAATCCACCACGTCCCTTAAGATCACAAAACTCCGGACTTCTGGTAATTCCCAGAATTTTTAAATCAAAAGGGGGCAGGGCATTTTCATATTTGGCTCCAAAGCTTTGGAATAGCCTTCCAGACAGTGTTCGGGGAGCAGACACGGTTTCCCAATTCAAAAGTAGACTCAAGACGCATCTCTTTAATCTGGCATACGCGTAACTCATCCCATAACCTCATACTCCAGTACACCTATCCTGAATGGCAACTACGCTAATTCTCTCCATCTTTTCTGTATTTCTCTACCCATCCCGAGGCATCTGGAGATTGTGCCAGCTTTAGTAGACAAAGGCCAATCCTGCGAGGTTTCTAAGGCATCTTGAGAAGGACCTGCTCCAGCTAGATTCTGCTTTATGATGGCTGGAGCTACACATCCTGCTCCTGTGCTTCCAGTGATCCAGACGCCATCTGCCCTCTGCACCTACTGCTGAACTGAATCTACACAACTTCTGTTATATTGAACTTTCACCTGCACAACACACATGATGTTATTTCTATCTGTTATCACCCAGATGAGGATGGGTTCCCTGTTGAGTCTGGTTCCTCTCAAGGTTTCTTCCTATTGCCATCTCAGGGAGTTTTTCCTTGCCACTGTCGCCGTCACCCTTGGCTTGCTCATCAGAGACATTTCATTCATTCATCATTCATTCATTTCATTATTATCTAGACACATTTTTCTCACACATACACACTTCCAAATATTTTCTTTTCTTTTCTAAAAAAAAAAAAAATCTTTAATTTTTTTTTGTGAAGCTGCTTTGAGACAATGACCATCGTAAAAAGCGCTATATAAATAAAATTTAATTTAATTGAATTGAACTTTTACATTTTAGATTTACATTTAGGCATTTGGCAGACACTCTTATCCAGAGCGACTTACAAAAAGTGCTTTAATGTTTACATCATTGGATACATATTTACACTGAGTTAACTAGGTTAATAACTAAGTGTCATTAGTCCAACACAACTGGGAAGAGTTTTTTTTTTTGGGGGGGGGGGAGGGTCGGGGGGTTAGTCCAAGTACTGGAGATCCAGATGCGTCTTGAGTTGTCGTTTAAAGTCAAAGTCTCAGCTGTACGGACATCTGGAGGAAGTTCATTCCACCACCTAGGTGCCAGAACAGAAAAGAGCCTGGATGAATGCCGCCCTCGATCCCTGAGAGATGGTGGGATGAGGCGAGCAGTGCTGGAGGATCGGAGGGAACGTGGTGCAGTGCGTGGTGTGATTAGTGCAGAACAACAGTCCAACTGTTAAGCATGGGGATGGATCAATTATGTTTTGGTTTTTGAATTGCAGCCAATGGCACAGGGAATATTTAATCGGTAGAGGGAAGAATGGATTGAATAAAATTTCAACAAATTCTGGGAGCAAACATAATACCATCTGTAAAAAAGCTGAAGTTAAAAAGGGGATGGCTTCAAAAAAAATGAGAAATGCTCCTCAAGAGGTGCAAGCTGAAGGTTTTTCCATGGCCCTCATTAAACCTCATTGAAAATCTGTGACTGGACGTCAAAAGAGCAGCGCATGCAAGACGGCTCAGGAATCTCATAGAAATAAAAGACTGTTGTAAGGAAGAATAGACAAAAATCTTTTAAACAAGAACTGAAAGACAGAGGCTGGCTACAAAAAGCATTTACAAACTGTGATAATTTCCAAAGGGGCTGCTACCGGGTACTGACTATGCAGGGTGCCCAAACATTTGCTGTGGGCACTTTTCTTTTTTCGTTATTTAAAAAAATGTAAAAAATAAAAACTAAATTAATTATTTTGTTTAAAATGTAAATGAAATGTGTCATCTGTAACTTTATGCCTTTTGTAGATCATTTAATCTTTCACTTGCTTAATTGTTTACAATAAAACAGAAATTTTGACCAGGGTGCCCAAACTTTTGCATGCCATTGTTTGTATATATGTATATGTGTGTGTGTGTGTGTGTGTGCGCACGTACATGTGTCTATTTAAAACTGTAATTCACGAATACACTACAGCTGTCAAAATTATTTTGACCTTTTGACCAATCAGAATCCATTCAAGCACCCTGTCCAGGGTCTACCCCGCCTTGTGCCCTAAGTCTCCTGGGATAGGCTTCAGGCTCTCTGCGACCCTGAACACAGGATTAAGTGGTAATGACAATGAGTGAGTGAGAGTGAGAATCCATTTAAATGTACATTCAGGTTTTGAACATGCCATGCACAGAGATGATTCTGTCTCTACAGTACATTCCTGTGTGTTTTCTGTGCTGATTAATTCATAGCAAAGTGTTAGTGATGGTGCTGTGCTGATTGCTGAGAGCACAAACCGAGCTGCCAGAGACTTTAGCAGCCTCAGCACCACTTCATTTATTTCCCAAGGAGCAGGCGATTCAGTCCAGTTTGCCGACACGGCTATTAGAGAGTTACTGAGGCACACAGGCACGCTAGATTCCTTTACCTACCGCCCGACCTTTTCTATTCTCTTACACATTCTCAGCTATGCACATTTGATCCATACAGTGTAGAGAGAATAAATAACCTCAAGGGCACTGTGGTGTTTTTCCACTATTTAAATTTTTATCTTTTTACACCAAAAACTACCACAGTGCCAGAAAAGTAAAATATTTGCAATGCAATGCATACAGGGTCATGCATACGGAAAGAACAATTTTCCAGGACTGGCTCACTGAACTTTATGATCTGGCCCACCAAATGTTATGTTAATTTGTTGTCTGTGTTCATTTTTATCAATCATTAATTGCACTGAAAGATACAAAATAAGGAATAAAGTTCTGTTATTCCACTAGAGGGCAAGATAAAGCAATAAACTTAGCTACTGCTAAAATGTGTTAATATGAATTTTTTTTATAAGCAAGCTTATCATTTGATATAACCATGTTTCTTTCAGGAATAGGTAACCTATAGGTTTCACAGCAGGGTTGTAGACTTTTACGGTCACAACCTTCATTGCAAATAATTTTGCGAACTAAATAGATTTTTTTCCCTCCCAGTTGTGTGGATTTATGACATCTGATGGCACTGGTTCTTTAGTGGCAGATGCCTTGCCTACCATGCAGAATGCCTGGGTTTAATACCCAGCCAATGCTCAAAAGCCTAGCCTCTGGATGTAGTGGTGGTCCAAACCCTGGATCAAATGGGATGAGAAGGAAGGACATCTGGCATAACAGGTATGTGCAGATGGTCTGCTGTGTTGACCGCTTGATGGGAGCAGTCGAAATACCAACAGTATGGCATATAATACTACTTCATTCAATTATTTTATTTAAAATAATGCACAAAACCCAGTGTAGAAATGCCCAAGGAAGTAAATATTTAATATATATGATAACTAATTACTTTTTTAGTACTATTAAGCAGTCAGCCCTACATATACAGTATTAGGAGTATAACATCTGCCCCGTCTGGGCTGAAAGGAAAGTAACCAAATCTTCTTTGGTTGTCAGCCGCCTGCCTCAGGGTTTCATAGATGGTCCATTCTGCGATATTTTTGTGCTAGGTACCATAGCCTTTTGGTCAACTTAAACATGTTTAGTTCTTATCCTCTTCCATCCAAAAAGTCTTCCTGCAAAACATCCTTGTCTTGCACAAACAACCACGCCATGGTTTGGTTGCCATGCAAGTTCCATAAATGGCCTGGACAATGCCTCCCTGCCTCAGGTCATGCCCTTCACATTCCACCAACCCCTATACTCCACGCTGGAAGTTATTTTTGAATTGTCTATGCCCATATTTTGGAGCCTTAACTGGGGTTCAAACCAGCAACCTCTCAATTCAAGGGCGGCATTCAATCAGTGTGCTACTGTATAGGCTCTTATACTTAAAATACTTTTAAGTATTTCAAAAACTTTTTTATATTTCATCTTAAATTTAAAATTAAAGCAAAAGCAAACCGTTACTGTCACAGGTAGGTGACGTAGTTGGGGATGGCTTGTATGCCCTGCCACATGTGCCATGGGTCACCACCATCCCTGAATTGGTTGTGGATTCTCTGGGCGTGTGCACGCTTTGCCTCTCTGATGGCCCAGGACAGTTTGGCCCTTGTTGTTCTTAGGGCCACTTTGCTCCGCGCTTTGAAAAAAGTGCACGCATCTTCACGGTAATCCACGGTTTCTGGTTGGGTCGTGAGATGATGTTCTTGGAGACATCATCGGTGCACTTATTGATGTAGCTGGTCACTGATGACATGTACTCCTCAAAGTCGGTAAAGCTGCCGTAAGTTGCATCCATCCTGACATGTCCCAGTCAGTGTTCTCAAAACAGTCCTGAAGAGCAGAGATGGCTCCTGCTGGCCAGGTTTTCACCTGCTTCAGAACCGGTTTTAAACACCTGACAAATGGTCTGTATGCTGGAATTAGCATAACAGAAATGTGGTCAAAGGAGCCAAGGTTGGGGTGCACCACTCTTGATGTCACCTCCTTCAGCCACCAGTATCAGGCAATGCAGAGGCCTGGAGACCTGATTCCCGCAGCAAGCCGACGTCGTGTAGCTTTTCCTACATCTTATCGTGGATGTAATTAACCGGGCTATTTAGTACCAAAAGTGTCTGGCGGTGGTATAGACTGGTATAGACCGGTTGTGCAGATGTCCATATGCCAAGTAAAACAAATGCACTATAAAACGAAGTAAACAAAGTAGCACCATTTGGGCTCCGAAGCAGCTGCTGCATGCTACTGCCATGCCGCCATCTTGGATTCAATTATTACCATGCTGGGTGCATGCTGGTGCTGATCCTTATTGTCTTTATAAATCTGTCAACCATTTTAGAATACATAAAATGAAATAAGGGACTGTTGTTTTCTTTCCGCTCCTTATGGTAGAGTGCTCTTTACAATTCCCAGGTAGCAAGAAGCTGCTATAAGCTAACGGACACACACTAATAAACTGAGTGTGCTGATGTATACCTTTGTGCTTTCTGGGAACAGTTTCTAATCAACTTTTGTGTTCACTCAGAAGAGAGGAGTGTGTTGAAATGGCTTTTTGTTACTAAGAAGAACCCTTGACCATGGAGATATGATGCAACGGCTGGAAGCTGAAAGATAAAAAACCCTTAATTTTTCATTATAGTTTTTATTTTACTTACACTATAATAAGCCATTTATTAGGACAGAAGTCCAATGAGCAATAGACTTGCTTGTCCAGCAATGATCCACAGGGTAGCATTATGGTCTCTAAAGCATCAAGTGAGACCAAATAATTTAGATGGTACAGGATGGCTCCGATGCAAAGTTTATAGGACTTAAAAAGAAACCTTAGACTTTTAATATATGTATCATCACCCATTGATGAACAACTGGCCCTCAATCTCTCCACCCAACAAAATTTACCTTTTGTGGACAAGCCAGATTCAAACCAGCAAAGCTCAAACATAAAGCCTTCAAGTCACAAAGCCTGATCATCAATACCTTAAAAACGAAGCATTCGGTAGGAGTTACTATTAAAAACATTTCTAGAGTTTTCAGTGTACAGTGCATCTGAAAAGTATTCACAGTGCTTCACATTTTCACATTTCGCTACGTTGCAGCCTTATTACAACATAACCTAATAATTTCGGATTATATTCTAAACACAAAATTCTACAAACACCACCCTATAATGACAATGTAAAAGAAGTTTGTATAAAATCTTTGCAACCTTATTAAAAACCAAAAAATCACAAGGCCCAAACCAAGCCATGAAGTCATAAGAATTGTCTACACACCTCAGAGACAGGCTTGTATTAAGGCATATATCTGTGGAAAGGTACAGAAAAATGTATGCAGCACTTAAGGTCCAGATAAGCACAGTGGCGTCCATCATTTGTAAATAAAAGAAGTTAGGAACCACCAGGACTCTTCCTAGAGCGGGCCGCCTGCCCAAAGTGAGTGACTGGGGCATAAGGACCTTAGTCAGGGAGGTAATCAGGAATCCGACTGGAGACCCCAGTGTTTCTCTGTGGAGAGAGGATAACCTTTCAGAAAAAAAAACAAAACCAACTCAAAAATAGTTAATACAAAAGTTGCTTCAACATAAAATTGTTGATCTTCACATACTGTAGACATGTTTGTGCTTTTCCAAATCATGTCCAAACAAATGGATTTACCCCAAGTGGACATCAATGAAGTTGTAGAAACATCTTAAGGATTATCAGTGAAAAGAGGATGCACATGTGGGGTAATGTTTGTAAAAAAAAAAAAAAAATTATATTAATTTAATCTATTTTGGGCTAAGGCTGTAATGCTGTGAATACTTTCCGGATGCACTGTAATACCATATATCACATATATGTTTTCTTTTCCTTTATTGTTAAGAATTATGTTGTAGACCAGACCAAACAGTTCGAACTCTTAACTCAAAAACAAAGATTTCAGTAAGAAAAAAAGGGGGAAAAACACAACTTTCACTATTGCTTGAAATCCATCAAGGTTGAAAGTTTTCAGTACTCCAGCACCATAAGCCACTTACTGTAAGATGGGATCGTCACTCATGGACGTATGGGTTTCTTTAAAACATCTGCACCATTCAGATGTTTTACTGTGGCTCTTATCGTACTGTGCTTAAAGCCTTCCACAAATGTCAATGCTTTTATGGCTTTAGTCACCAGAAATTTCATCACAAGTCCTGGTTTGACTTGAACGCCACTGAGAAAATTGTCTCCCAATAGATTAAGAAAAAACATCCAAAACTGACTTGAATGACTTGACTTGCTAATAGCGTAAAGTGACAAATCACAAAGTCTCCTTTATCCTCAAATACCCAAACCCCAGCACTGGGTAAACTGAAAAGTAGGACATGATTGGCGAGTGACTATTTGCAGTTAGTCATTTGTCTGACGTGAAAATCCATTGGGAGTAAGAGTTGCCTCTCCCAAACGCCTGGAATTGACCAACGATCGATGCAGAGGGAAATTGGCCATCTGAGTTAGGTAAGCTGGAGAGACAGAGAGAGAGGGACAGAGTGTTTGGTGAGGCATTAGCTATGGATTATTTATGGGCAGATATATATCCTGCTATCAGCTTCCTCAGCTAACACTTGGGCGCAGTTTGTGTGTGTGTGTGTGTGTGTGTGTGTGTGTGTGTGTGTGTGTGTTATAATTCATCTAATTCTAGATCTCTAATTAGTGTGAAAAGAATAAAGATTTAAGCACAAGTTTTATTCTAAATTATTGTGATGATTTTCCCCCCCGTCTGCTTTATTTTATGTCTGAAGCAAGAAATATGGCACATGTATATCTATAAATCTCAGGAAAGGACCAAGATGGAAGAAATGAGAATGGCGCTAGAAGGAGAAATTATTTAGAGCTTTGACACAGTGAAGACTGAAATACAATAAATAAATTAATAAATAATGTTGGTAATTTTCATTCTTTACATCCGATCCATATGTAACACACACACACACACACACACACAAAATATATAGGAAGAACAAAGGACTTCCCTAAATATTGATTGTTACTTGATTCCCGCCTTGGGTGTGTGTGTGTGTGTGTGTGTGTGTGTGTGTGTGTGTGGTTTGAATGTTCCCCCTGGTGATTAGTGGGCTTCCTCTGCATACTGTACTCTTATTTATTCCCAAATTACCTAGAGTGTGTGCCCTGCGATGACTTGCCACTCTGTCCAAAGTGTACCCCATCTCATGTCCCATTGTCCTCTGAGCTGTCTCATGACCCTGTACAGGATAAATGCTGTAAAGAATGAATAAATGAGAGTGTCATTAAAACATGCTATTTACCTTTTGTCCCAATACTTTTGGCCAGCACTGTAAATATTATTATAGCATTTTTTTTGTATTATAATATTATCATATATACTATATACACAAAATATTACAAAATGATCAACATATTGTATATGACTTTTCATAGCGATGCCATTATGATTATCATTAACTGTAACTGAACCTGCTGATTTTGGAGGGCGTGACTTTGTCTTCATGGACAGGGTGTGACTGTCATCTGGACTGGATGATGTATGTGGGTTTTACGACGTAAGAAAAATGCAGCTTACCTAACGAAAACATGAATCAAAGATCGTAATTAAGTCTGACATTCTGGGATGTCTGTGCAGCAGGAGGTGTGTGTGTGTGTCTGTGTGTGTGTCTGTGTGTGCATGTGTATATGCGTATCTGTGTTATAAATTAATTTTCCAGGTGAACGCTGTATACACCTTATTCCGCAGCATGTTGACAGCGGGGAGGCGTGAACCTCCAGCGTGTTGAACACACACCCAGGCTGAGCTACGAGTGTTAAATCACACCTTAACACATGGATGGTTCAAATTTAATCACACTTTTACATCAATAAAGCAAATTTATTTACACTTTCGTGGAAAGTACACAGTCCAGAAGTGGGGGCGGTTTGTGTGCAAATTCAACAAATTGTCCTTAATTGTATTTTATGATGGATGTAAATGATACTTTCATGTTACTGAGCATCAAAGTAATGTTCTGGGGCCGGTAAAGAGATGAATAAACTCTGAGACTTAATTAAAAACGAAGTACAATTACAAGTTTAGTAATTCAGAGAATATTTTCTAGCATTAGTTACAACATCTGGGTCATTTATGGAAAAACAATTACAATAAATAGGGATGCAATATCATATTGTTGTTTTAATATTATAATAATTTAATTGTTTTACATTTATTTATTTTTTAAATATACAAGGAATATCCAAAGTAAATAAACCAAACGAATCACTAAATTAATAAGAACAAAATTTATACTAAAATAACTAAAATAATGAGGAACAAGTTTGATGAGGATGTGATACTGTAGATACGGTAGGTATGAGGTCCAGGAAGAGAATGTGGAAGTAGATTTCACAAAAAGGAAGGGAAAGGGCAGAGGTGAAAACCCATTTACCCAAAAGAGAAAACACAAGGTGACATACAAGAGTGGTAAAAGATGTACTTAGGTTGGCTATCGGCTGTGTAGGAGATGAAATCTGAGAAAGATTATAGACTGTACGGTGGTTGCAGGGCATGGTGTAGCTAGACAACATTGAATCATGGTCTTCTGAAGGAATTTTGAGGTACAAAAAAGGTAAATTCTCATCCGGTTTGGAAATCTATTTCATAATGATCCGAATATTGTTTAAGCACATGTTTTATGCTGGATACCCCTCCTGACGCAACCATCATCATTTATTTCAGCTTGGGACAGACTCTAAGAGTACCCTGCCTTGAGCAGCCTCAATGCCTTAATTACCTCCGTAATATAGCTCGTCTACGGCCCTTCTTAGACATCAAGGATGCTGAGACACTGGTTCACGCTTTCATTACCTCTCGACTTGACTACTGTAATTCTCTTTCTTATTGTCTACCAAATACAACATTAAATAAGCTCCAATACATTCAGAACTCTGCTGCTAGGGTCCTCACTTATTCAAAGAAATCTTCCACTCCCATCCTACACAAACATTGGCTACCTGTTCGCTCACCTTCAAAGCACTCCATGGTCTTGCCCTCCCTTATATTTCGGATCTTATTCATACTTACTCCCCTGTCCGCACACTCCGATCTGCAGATGATGGTCTACTGTTAATTTCTCGCCATAGACTAGCATCATTTGGAGGACGAGCATTTAGTATTTCTGCCCCTACACTCTGGAATTCTATTCCCAAACACATCCGTGATCTTTCTTCACTACAGGATTTCAAAACCCACCTTAAAACATATCTTTTCTCTTCCTCTTTTCCCAATCTTTGAATATGTGTTTAGATCAATCCTACCGGTTTTCATGTTTATCTGTATTTTGTTTTGTTGTCCTTCAGATGTCTTTTTCTATGTGTAAACATTTTTGTTATTGTAAAGCGGCCTTGAGTCTCCTGAAAGGCGCTATATAAAATAAACTTATTATTATTATTATTATTATTATTGATGGCTATGATGTCATAGTGCTTGGGCTCTAATAATAAAACAAATTAGTTAGTTAGTCCTCGATAAATAATTAAACACTGTATCATGCTGTCATAGTAAAATTGTTTCCTATATGTCTTAACATGTTGTATTTATTACATTATTCTAATTATTACACAATGGCACATCAAAATTTTTCCTAAATCTATTTCAGTTACAATTAATGTCTGCAAAATTACTTTCTCTTCCCGCTGATGTTATAGCAGCTATAAATAGTCCTTGCTGGTGGGGATTTCTGTGACTGCTTTACCTTTGTTCACTCTGTGGTAGAGAGTTTCCTCACTCGTCCCTCCGTCACTTCCTGTCTCTGCTTACTCAGTATTAATGCTAATGTCCCCATACGAATGGCCTCGATGCCTCTTCTAATCTGACAGGTTCATTTGCTGAGGATCATAGAGCTGACGGCTCACCGTTCACTCTCCGCACAGCCACACTGCTATGCAAATAGCCTTCAGAAGCCACTTAATGAATGACCCAGTAAATAAAACGAGGGTCGCTCATCAATCATGGAACCGGCATCGATCTGAGCGCCAGGGACGTGTGCGTCGTGACCGAGCCCACGAGAGCAGAGTCATTATGTTTTGAATTGTTTAATCCCATCTTAATTTTTTTCTTGTTTGATTTTCTTAATGACCCTCAGCTCATTTCTTCAGGTCCATTTGAGAAATCTTAAGCAAAATGTGCTTCGACACTTTTGAAAATTATTATTTCTAATCCAGTTTGTAGATCAACTATAGACAAATCAGACATAACATTGAAAATATCAACAATAAACCCACCTTGAGCCACGGGGGCAGCTCTAGAACGTGGCTCCACAAGGCCTCTGGGGATATGCTGACATTGGCAGTGGATCGGATTTGGATCTGGGAAAATTGGAAGTTGCGGCAGTGACTTTGGGCTCTTAGCCTGCTGGGTCCTGTGCGTGGCGGGCTGTGGTGCACTGGGTGCATCACATGTTATGGCCAACACTGTCTTTAATGTGGGATCAAACCAGTCATGGGTAAATGTTATGGCTGATCCGTGTTTATATCTATATCTATATCTATATCTATATCTATATATATATATATATATATATAAATAACTGGCATTAGAATCAGAAATAATCAACTTTATTTGTTTGTTTATTTGTTGCTTTAAATGTAATTATTATTATTATTATTATTATTATTATTATTATTATTAACATATAATTTTTTTATTAAAATGGCTATATTCTAATCGAAAACAAAGTATTAACCATTTCAGGTATAATAGTCTTCTCTAGTAAAACTGGTAAGATTGAATGAATTAATTAATTATAGATGTTGCTAGTGTAAAATCTTTCGATTTCAAATGAAAAGCAAAACATGAAAATTATTTTACAAAGTCACAGTAGCAGCTCAAAGGTTTTCTAAAATGCATCTGGTGTGAATACACATTTTGACATTAGCAGAGAGCAGTTTTGCTCTATACTTAGGTTTAATGGCTGTACTGTCAAAATATTTGATTATATTCTCTCTAAAAATTGTATTGTTCTATTGTTCAATGAATTCATTTATATTTTATTTATTTATTAACTTATAAAAACACAATCTTATTTTTACAGTTGGTAACCCCCACTCCCCCCCTCCAAAAAAAAAAAAAAAACGAGAAATGTTCTATAAATTAATTATGAACGTTAGTCAAATGTGAGTCACTAATTCAATCCGCACTTCAAATCAGCTCTAATTGCGTTTAATTAGCTGGATCGTTAAAGTGGCTTGTTTGTGGTGGTCTCTGAAAGCTGAGATGTTTTATTTTTCATGTTCTGGGGTGAATTAGAGAAATAGGAGTGTTGAAATCAAATGCCACGCTATAGCAAATGAATTCCAAATGAACTTCAGTAAGAGTACGATTACTGCATCAGAAACCAGTGAAGTAAAAAAAAATTATGCACTAAAAAATCCACTTGTTTACTCTTTAAAGTAAAAGAAAACAGTCAAGATACAAACTAGCTAATTTAGCCAATAAATTAATGTACAAAAGTTAACTAGTGAACTGATTAAAAAATCAAATCAAATATTGACTTGGGTTGTTTAAAGGTATAATAACTAATTCTGGAAAAAAAATATTAGTGTTATTTAAACTCAAAAGCCAAACAGCCACTCTGTTACTATTACTGCTCCTTCAGTAGCTCCGCCCCAAAGTTCATAGACGTGCATCGCCAAGGCAACAGACACTAATAATTGAGTTACCTGTGATAAAAAAGGGAAACATAAAAAATGACATTTATACAGCCTCTATAACACATCGGCCTGAACCTAGTGAAAGTTTATTGTTTGGATTGATCAATTTTATTAAAAGCTTATAGAGGTTCGTTCTTAAACTGCGATATGATCCATATCTTACCCCACTGCGTAGAGGGTTTCAATAATAGTGGCTCAGTTTTATTGGCTCCGAATTACTAATAAGAACATATCTCAGTGCAAGCCCCAGCTTTGCCACGTTGCTGCCGTTGGGCCCTTCAGCAAGGCCCTTACCCCTGTCTGCACTTTATAATGGCTGACCCTAAGTGACCCTAAGTTACCCTACATTACTGCAGAAGAAACAATTTCACTTTTATAAACTTCTAAGTAGTTAAGTAAAACATGACCTGAGATTTACTGCGGGTGGGCGGTCTGCCAAACACAGCATGAGTTAGTCCAGAAAAGTCCTGAAAATCAAATTGAGTTAATTTGGATAATTACAATAAAAAAAAGCTGCAATGATTTCATAATTATTCACGCATATTGCTATTTTTACACACCAGACACCAATCCACTCGTCTCTCTTGCCGCTACAGCTAACATGTACACACACACACACACACACACACACACACACACACATTATGTGACACATGTACCTGCTTGCTAGCTAACCAAGCTTTAACAAACAAAACAAAAACAAGGCTGACCTTTTGGTTGTGTGAAACAACAAAATAAATCTAATCCACACGTCAAGTGTAAACATGCACATTGTGCTTTAAAACAAAAAAAAAAATCATTTTTTTCTCTTACTTTTTGGCTCGTTCTTAGTCATCTCTCCCTCTAGATGCTGCTTTGAGTAAAGGTTTTTAGCAAAAATGAGATTTACGGCTGCTCACGGTTCTACTGAGAACCCCCCCAATATTTCTCTAAAATGAATTACTGTACTGTACTTTAACTAGATAAATCTCAATTGTATCTAATTTACCAATCTTAATTTTGAGCACTGATGGCAAATATTTCATTTTTATGTCTTATCCTACATGAATCATTAGCTCCAGAAGCAATAAAAAAAGAAAAAACACAAAAACAGTCAAAACATTATGACTTTTAAGCACTAAGTTAAATGTTTGTCAGAATAAAAGTATGTTTTACTTACAGTATGTAAAGCACAAATATGAATAAAACCAGGTTATTGGCAAGTGTTAGGTTTAAAATTGGTGAATGAATTGCTAAATCTTTCCGATAAGAGGATCCACAAACACAGACAATGGAGTGTCGAAATGTTCTCTGATTTATTAATAGAATAAAATAAATGGTACTGTATATACTGTAAGTCCTGAACCATTTCCCTACATATTAACACTTCAACATCAAAGAGCATGAGCCATTCATAGGAAGTATTGCCATACAGACGGGGCAGTGATGGGTCAAACGATTAAGGTTACTGATCAAAAGGTCAGGGGTTCAAGCCCCAGGACTTTCTAGTTGCCCTGTTGAGAACTTAAGCATCCAGCGTTGAGCATTAAGGCCCTTAACCCTATCTTCTCCAGGGGCACGGTATCCTGGCTGACCCTGCATTCTGATCCCAACTTCCAAACTGGGATATGCGAAAAAATTTAATCTTTTTTCTGTGCTGTAAGGTACACATTACAAAGAATTGAATCCAAAAGAATTGAGGAAAGAAAGGCAGGAGAAAGTTAAAATAGTGAAAATGTAAAAAAAAAAAAAAAAAACAACAGCAATAAACAGTTAATTTTCCAAATATTAATACCTTAAATTACTAAAAAAACATAGTGTGTTTAAGTTAAAAAAAGTTACCAGATTGTATCTTTCAATCGCATTTTTAGTGTTGTTTAGTGATGTTTCAGATCTGCTTCTTGGTCCTCTACAGCAAATCACTCTCCTCCAGCTTTGATCAGGACCTCACCACAATGTTCCTCACCACACAGCAAAGCTCAAGGCTAAAAGAGAGAAAGAGCAGGAGAAAAAGAGGAAAAGAAAAAAAGATAGAGAGAAAGAGATCACGTTTCACGTGGGAAGAAAAAGGACAGAGATAGTGGCCTTCAGCCGGAAAACATAACGAGTCATTGCCTTGACACTAGAGTATAAAATTTTACAGAGTCAGCCACTTCTCTTTACTTCATGCTGAACAATGAGGAGGTTTTGCCCTTTTCCCGGAATCTGTGCATCATTAAGAGCAAAAAAATAAAAAAAAGGGAATTCAGTAGAGGATTATTATTAAAGCCCATGCAATTAGATGATGGGAAAAGCTGTGACTGATAACCCCGGCTCAAGCTCTTGACCACGGCTGCTTCTTTATTATTTAAAACTATTCAGAAGATCCTTCTGACATATTAGGAAGAGAAAGACAGTTAACTGTAACTGATTTTTTTTTATAGCGAAAGTAATACATATATGGGACCAGGTGGCCAAGCCTCACACCTAATCCTCCTCTTTTATTATTCTGGTTTTGGCATGGGTGAATTTCCATAGGCTTATGGGCCTTGTCCAAGAGCCAAACAGCGAAAACATGACAGTGACAGGGATCGAACCACTGATTTCTCCTTTCAGCAACCCAGACCCTTAACTGCCTGACCCACCACTGCCTGATTTTTGGTTTCAATAGTATTGAAAAATAAGTCAATACTGTAGCTGTGCGTCTTAAATGAGTCAGTAACTTCCATTAAAATCTTTTATTGCACATTTAATAAAAATGTCTATAAACATAAGTCACCTCTACCACATCATGTGACCAGAACGCAGCTACAGAAATCCTCAACCATGCATATTTTAGTTCCTAAGCTCCCAGCTCATGGAATTTAAGAAGCAAACCTCCCATTTTATCCAGTCGTGGGACCGGCACTGCATCAAGTGGCTGGGGTTTGGGTGGCATTGGGTGGGAATTGAACCCAGGTCTTCCTTAAGGAAGGTGATAGACCTACCAATCAGCCACCAATACCCAAACTATAGAAACTAAATGATGTAAGTACATTTTAAGGTATAAAGCACAGTTTACACACTGTTTTCAGTAAGCAAAATGCTGCACATACTGTATCTGAAATACAAAATAAAGATTCAATCAAATCTAATGATGAATGAACACTGGGCTTTAATCTTTTTATTTAATTTAATGATGGTGGTTAAGTACTAACCCAGTAAAATAAATTATGTTAGTACTAATGTAACAGCTCTCATTCCGTTGTATCTTTTCTAATATAATTAAGTGGACATGATAATGATTTTAAATGTAGTTCTTATTATAAGTTAATACTAAGATGAATTTAAATAACTGCATAATAATAAAAAATAATGGCTGTACTGTGGCCCTGAGAATAGCACTGCAGAGGGTCATCATGACTGCCCAGATGATCCTCAGCGTCCTTTCATCAACTTGGAAGATTAAAACAGTTCCCGCTGCCTCATATTAGCCAATGAGATTGCAAAGGACTATTCACATCCAGGATATCAACTGTTTGATCTACTGCCGTCGGGCAGATGGTGCAGAACGTTAAAAGCAATAACCGGATTATCACTCATCGTCTATACCACATACACACACTACAAGCAATTTGGAAATGCCAAGTAGCCTAATCTGCATGTCTTTGGACTGTGGGAGGAAACCGGAGTACCCGAAAGGAAACCAACCAAGCACAGGGAGAGCATGCAAACTCCGTGCACAGAGAGATGGGAATCGAACCTGGACCCTGGAGGTGCAAGGCGATAGTGCTAAAAACTCCACCACCATGCCGCCCTATTCTATCCTAATCTACTCTATTCTATTTTATTCTATATATATTATATTATACACTCCAATACTACACCAGAAAAAGAGGAACAATAATAAGAAAAGATGAAATCATTGTTATTTTAACCAATCAGAATTAAGGAAATGTCATGGATGGAACGAATGCACTAAACATTAAAAGTGTTCTGTTGCCAGTTTATAAAAAAACAACAACAGATGAATAATATTCATAAACATAATGCATAATACAAATGACGCAGCTCGGCTTCAAAGCCTTGCTGAATAACAATGGCATTATAAGTGATTATTAAATCGTCCACGAGGCCTTTCGACATGTTTATTCATCAGCACATGATATCAAAGTGAAAGCTCATGCAAATATATTCAATTCCTATTTATTTATTTATTTATTTGCTTGCTTGCTGATTCCCTTTTTTGTCATCTTTTTAAGCCTGAATGTTTTTCACGCAGAAAAAAGTAGAAGTTCTGAGGAAACACAATCTGCTTTTATAAAATGTCCATTGCTAATAATTTTTTGCCGTAGAGCTCTGGACGAGATCTGTTGTCTGTAGGAAACATGAGAAGTTGAATGTACAGGGCTTATTCAGAAATCTCCTGCATTCAGCATAATGCAGATGGATTAGGACTGGCTCAAAGAAGCAAACAAACAAACCTAAAGTGCAGAAAAACATTTTCTTTCTTTTTCTTCACTTTTATTTTATCTTCCTGTGCTAAAGCAAATGTGTTTTAAGGATCCTTATTTTTTTTTTGTCCATATCATTTGAAAATATTTGCAGAGAACTTTAGTTGGAGGAACTTTTATATTTATCAAGATTAATTGAAATGTTTTCATAAGTAATGTTCCTTAATAGAGCAAGAACTTTATTGTAGTTACATAATAATGCAAGAACTTTTATTACATGTAAAAAATAATAAATAAAAAATACTTAATAATTTCTTAGAATCAATCCGAAAAAGCAACCATAACTTAGAATCAAGGCATATGGTTTATAATAATAATAATAATAATAATAATAATAATAACAACAACAACAATAATAATAATAATAATAATAATAATAATAATAATAATAATAATTATTATTATTATTATTATTATTATCATCATTAATAGTGCTAATGAACCTTTATTGTAAAGTTGATATCTAAAAAATGCTGCATTAAATTTTAGTTTTAAGATCATTAATTAATCAGTAAGATGTAATCATTAAACATGTTTATTAATTGCTTTTATTAAATACTAAATTAAAATGCTTTCTGAAATTCTGTTAATATTATTGTTTTTTACCAATGTTGCAGGAATAATTTTATTTAATACTAAATGTTACCACGTCTTAGTTCACGTGAAATTTAATTTCACACAAATAAGTGATTTTTTTTAAGTGAGCAGAATAAAGGTGTGAGGTTGCATTTACTTTGTAAATTTCAATTGCACACTCACGTTGAAAAAATATACAACGCTATCTGTTCAATTTTAAAATATACCAATGATTTTTCAAGGTTCATTTTTTTATGATATAAGAGCATTTTTTTTAATTAGCATATTTACTCTTCCCGTGGGTGTTAGGATTCCTCAATCGGTGTATGTGCGGTCGTGGCATATTTGCAGGAGGCGATTAGCTTACCTCGGTTCAGGTGAATCCTTATGTCACCTGACCGAGGTGCAGTCTGGGACATGAAGTCCAACTAAAACAAAACTACAACATAAAACAAACCCAGGCGCTTTAGCGCCCTCTAGGGGTTAACCGTTACAGTGGGATGATGATGAAACGTGATGCATGCACAAACAAACATACAAAAATTCCAGTGTTCTGTTACTCATCTTAAAATGAGTGACCCCAAATTATTTGCTGCAAATATCTTTAATGTACACACTTTACAGTTTTATTATATGTATAGGTACTTTTTAAATCTTTTTTTTTTCTAGTTATTAGGTTTAAAATCTTGCACAAAGTATCTGCCAGGCCTCGAATGGTTCTCTCTGGTTTATTACAGCATGGACACAGCTGGAGTATTTCAGCGAAATGCCTGTTACATCAAAGAACAAAAAGACATTAACATGTCCTCGCAGCCGGGCTGAGGAGCTGGAGCGACGTGCGCTACACAGGGCGGCTGTGGAGCGGGAGCGACGTCCCTCATATCGGACAGAGGCGGCGGAGGTGGAGGAAACGCGTCCTCGTCGCCGTACTGTAGCGGCGCGTAGTCCTCCGCGTCGTGCTGAGGTGGCGGAGGTGGAGGAAACGCGTCTTCAACGAGGAAGAGAGGCGGAGGTGGCGGAAGCCCGTCGTCCTCTGTTTCTGAGGAGGCTCAGAGCCTGTTGCTTGGCTCTCGTGGAGTCGGATGAGCAGGTGTTGGAGCTGTTCCACCTGCTCTTGCAGGCCCCGAATGCGCTCCCCATTCAACTCTGCCCAGAACTTGAGCAGTTCCCGGGTCCCATCCTCCTTTTTACCTCGCTCCTCCTCGGGCTCTAGTTCCCGTTCGCCTCCGATGTACCCGACCTCCCTGGCCCGTACTTCCTCGTCGGAGCGTGGGAACCTGTTTCCCTCAGCTGCCTCACCTCTAAACGGCGTCCGCCGGATGGCGAGCCTGCAGCCTTCCCAGCTTTGCCGCGCCTCTGTCTCTCGCTGCTCCTCGCTGTCTCCCAGCCAGTCCGCCGGTTCGGCGAGCTTGCAGCCCTCCCAGCTCTGCAACAGCTCCCTCTCTCCTTGCTCCTCACTGTCCTGTATCCATTTCGCCAGCTCGGACGAGATGGTAATAGCGCCCCCCCAAAAAACATCTGGGGGAGCGACCTCCGCTATGCCACTTTTAGGGTCTAGCTTTCTGTTAGAAATCCTCAATCGGTGTATGTGCGGTCGTGGCATATTTGCAGGAGGCGAGCTGGCGTTTCAAGAATGGCTTTTATTAACACAAAACACATGAATAAACACCGACATAAATCATATATATAACAACAAAAGCTAGACGCCTGACTGTGCTCCAGTCAGGCTATTTATAATAAACTTGATTAGCTTACCTCGGTTCAGGTGAATCCTTATGTCACCTGACCGAGGTGCAGTCTGGGACATGAAGTCCAACTAAAACAAAACTACAACATAAAACAAACCCAGGCGCTTTAGCGCCCTCTAGGGGTTAACCGTTACAGTACCCCCCCTAAAAAACGCTCCTCCGGAGCGTTACCGGAGGACCGGGACACCCTCCCCAGCGGTCCCAGTCTGGACCCCCAACATTGAGGCGGTCGATCCCCTCTCGCGAGCAGGGCCGGAAAGGCTGGGTAGCCCAAGCCCCCATGCGAGGCTGAGGAGCTGGAGCGACGCTCGGCGGCGGCTGAGGAGCTGGAGCGACGCTCGGCGGCGGCTGAGGAGCTGGAGCGACGCTCGGCGGCGGCTGAGGAGCTGGAGCGACGCTCGCTGAGCTGGGTGGCGGCAGCGGCGGAGCTGGAGCGACGCTCGCTGAGCTGGGCGGCGGCGGCGGAGCTGGAGCGACGCTCGCTGAGCTGGGCGGCGGCGGCGGAGCTGGAGCGACGCTCGCTGAGCTGGGCGGCGGCGGCGGAGCTGGAGCGACGCTCGCTGAGCTGGGCGGCGGCGGAGGAGCTGGAGCGACGCTCGCTGAGCTGGGCGGCGGCAGCGGAGCTGGAGCGGCGTGTGCTGAGCTGGGCGGCGGCGGAGCTGAAGCGACATGCGCTGACGGCGGCGGCGGAGCTGAAGCGACGTGCGCTGAGCTGGACGGCGGTGGCGGAGCTGTAGCTGGAGCGACGTCCTCAAAGCCGGGAGGCGGAGGAAGCAGCGGGCCGTCCTCGAAGCCTAGCTGAGGAGCCGGAGCGTCGTTCGCTGCGTCCGTCGGCGGCTGAGGAGCTGAAGCGACGTCCTCAAAGCTGGGAGGCAGAGGAAGAAGCGCGACGTCCTCAAAGCCGGGAGGCGGGGGAAGAAGCGTGCCGTCCTCGCAGCCGGGCTGAGGAGCTGGAGCGACGTGCGCTACACAGGGCGGCTGTGGAGCGGGAGCGACGTCCCTCATATCGGACAGAGGCGGCGGAGGTGGAGGAAACGCGTCCTCGTCGCCGTACTGTAGCGGCGCGTAGTCCTCCGCGTCGTGCTGAGGTGGCGGAGGTGGAGGAAACGCGTCTTCAACGAGGAAGAGAGGCGGAGGTGGCGGAAGCCCGTCGTCCTCTGTTTCGAGCAGAGGCTGAGAAGGAGGAGGCTCAGAGCCTGTTGCTTGGCTCTCGTGGAGTCGGATGAGCAGGTGTTGGAGCTGTTCCACCTGCTCTTGCAGGCCCCGAATGCGCTCCCCATTCACCTCTGCCCAGAACTTGAGCAGTTCCCGGGTCCCATCCTCCTTTTTACCTCGCTCCTCCTCGGGCTCTTGTTCCCGTTCGCCTCCGATGTACCCGACCTCACTGGCCCGTACTTCCTCGTCGGAGCGTGGGAACCTGTTTCCCTCAGCTGCCTCACCTCTAAACGGCGTCCGCCGGATGGCGAGCCTGCAGCCTTCCCAGCTTTGCCGCGCCTCTGTCTCTCGCTGCTCCTCGCTGTCTCCCAGCCAGTCCGCCGGTTCGGCGAGCTTGCAGCCCTCCCAGCTCTGCAACAGCTCCCTCTCTCCTTGCTCCTCACTGTCCTGTATCCATTTCGCCAGCTCGGACGAGATGGTAATAGCGCCCCCCCAAAAAACATCTGGGGGAGCGACCTCCGCTATGCCACTTTTAGGGTCTAGCTTTCTGTTAGGATTCCTCAATCGGTGTATGTGCGGTCGTGGCATATTTGCAGGAGGCGAGCTGGCGTTTCAAGAATGGCTTTTATTAACACAAAACACATGAATAAACACCGACATAAATCATATATATAACAACAAAAGCTAGACGCCTGACTGTGCTCCAGTCAGGCTATTTATAATAAACTTGATTAGCTTACCTCGGTTCAGGTGAATCCTTATGTCACCTGACCGAGGTGCAGTCTGGGACATGAAGTCCAATAAAACAAAACTACAACATAAAACAAACCCAGGCGCTTTAGCGCCCTCTAGGGGTTAACCGTTACAGTGGGATGATGATGAAACGTGATGCATGCACAAACAAACATACAAAAATTCCAGTGTTCTGTTCCTCATCTTAAAATGAGTGACCCCAAATTATTTGCTGCAAATATCTTTAATGTACACACTTTACAGTTTTATTATATGTATAGGTACTTTTTAAAGCTTTTTTAAAGTATCTGCCAGGCCTCGAATGGTTGTCTCTGGTTTATTACAGCATGGACACAGCTGGAGTATTTCAGCGAAATGCCTGTTACATCAAAGAACAAAAAGACATTAACATGTTTTGGTTATAGGAAAATAAATGACTTCTGGGGGAAAGAGAATGTTGCATGAATAACCTTCATATAGGTGCAATAAGGGGTTTGTTTTATGCACATATGACAGAAAACAAGGAGAAAGGGATGGGGATAAAAGTCACATGATGACAGAAAACCCTAATGCAGTGTGAGAAACCCTATTTATTTATTTATTTATTTATTTATTTATTATTTTTTATTATTTTAAATTATTTTTTAAATATTGCAAATATAGTCTTAAGAATTCATTTAATTTAAATTAATTAAATTATTATTTTTTTTACAATTGAATGAATTAAAATGCTGTTTGTGTAAGTCTGTAGTTATGCCAGTTGATTATATTATTTACATTGTGCTGTTGTTCCAAAATTAGGAGTGATTCTTTTTTTTTTTATTAATTATTATTATTATTTTAACAGTCTGCTTCATGTTTGTAGTTTCTTTTTCATTTCAACCTTTAGAATTAAACACATTTTTAGATAGAAGAGATAATGCTTTAACCTTTACTCCACTCAAAATGATACCAAATAGCTTTACTTTTACTTCACTACATTTCGGACAGTGTTGCGTTACTTAACATCAGAGGTGAAGTAGAAATTTTGCCACCTGATGACTATTTTGTGTAAATGTTTGTCTTAAGTTTCCTTGATAACACACCTTAAAACTTAACAGGTTTTTTTGAAAGCTGGTTGTAATCAGTGTTAAAAACAGCACATGTACAATAGGGACAGAAAGAGAGAGAGAGAGAGAGAGAGAGAGAGAGAGAGAAAGGCTACCATAAACTAATAAGAGATAAGAGAGACTTTATTGTCATGGTAGTGATACAGCAAAATTAGTTTGTTATCTCTCAGAAACCAGCAGCGATAATAAACGTACGAATAAACAAAATAATAAACACAAGATAATTGCAGTAAAATATAATAAACTGAACAATATATACAGTACAATGGAATGTACATGAAGTGGGACCTGGATCCTGGTGCAAACAATAAAGTGCAAAAAAGTGCAAACATGATTGTCCGTGATACAGTAAGAAGATATTGCACAAGTTTTACAAATAGCCAGAAAAACACAGTCCTGATGTAAAGTGTTTGATGCAGTGTTCAATAAAAATTACATTAATTGATTTATTACTCCCTATTTTTCCTGATGACTAGTCGGTGATGGATTTTAACAACACTACTATGGGAAGAAGTAGGCCAATAAAACTTTGAAATAAACAAAATGTTTAGAGTTCGAAGTGTCTCTGCCTCAAGTTCCCCAGATCTCAACCCGATCCAATCGAGCATCTGTGGGATGTTCTAGAAAAAACAAGTCTGATCCACAACGTTGATCTCACCAAAACACGGCTTTAAACAAAACCATAGCAGTGACTTGAGATAAAAAGGATTTTGTTATTCACTCATCATGAAGATGGACACACTCTATAAATGATTAGAGTTTTTACTGCAGAGAGATTGTTCTCAAACAAACAGTTCTGCCATTTGTCATCCTTTAGAGACGTGGCATTTAGCAGTGCTGTTATTATCAGCCCCTCCACTGTAACTAGAGATTCTTGTTCTTGGTACTTCACACATGAGGCCTCATTTTATCATTTGCAATTTCAAAGAAGAAAGTTACCATAAACTGGGTGTTTATGTAAAGGCATCCAAAATAAGCAATAATCAGATTTAAACAGTTCATAATGTGTTGTTAATTGGTGATTTCTAAGGCTGATAACTCTGAATGACTTCTTCTTAGCAGCAGAGGTAGGTTTTGGTCTTGCTTTCCTGGAGATGTCTTCATAAGAGACAGTTTCATCATGGTGCTTGATGGGTTTTGCATCTGTTGATAATGAATGGTGTTTGTAAATCTGTCATATAAAAGGAATCACACTCAAGGTTGTGCTGTTGTGCTGGATATTAGCTGTTGAGCTGTGATGCCGTCAGTACTTGTGCCGATGACTTGTGCCTCATAGAAATCGTGTTTGTACTGAATGCCATCTTCTTGGTTTATAACTGCAACTGTCCTTAGTAGCAGCTTGACAGATAGAGAAAGTGTATTTGAGAGAAAGTGAGAGAGATGATTGGGCACATTACATTAAATATAATGTACCCAGCCTTGTTACTATCAAACTTAAGTGAATAAATGGACTTAGAGAGGGGGGAGACAGCATTCAGGCATACCAGTTTACCAAAAACCTCTATGCCCACGAACTCTCCAGATCTATTCCTTTACCTAAAAGACCTGACAAATAAAATAGCCTGGAATAAACACTGAGTTCCAAGCAGGAAGGCTGATCCATTACTCTGGGGCTTTGTACATACAGTAAAAGAAAGCTTGGCCTCCTGCTGCTAAGTCTTCATTACGTGCGACGCCAACAAGTAGCCTGCACATTTTAATCATATTTAGAACAATTTCTAGTTTAACCCTCTCTCTATATTTTATAGAGTTACCCTCGAATTATTCAACAATATTGATTTTTTTGGCCAAAATTACTAACTTTCCACTGTTTGTAATAAACCAATGAAACAAGAGCTTTTACCTAGCTCAACACAACTAATATAACAAGTGTTTTCTTCAAGTTCAACACAAATGACCCCTTTTAATGATTACTGCAGTCTCAAAATTAGTCAATCCTCCGAATAAAATCTTTTATTATAACACATTTTGTAATTTGTTGTAATTTGTAAATCTGGTGTTGTCTTAAGCACAACTAAAACAACTACTTTGATGTCTCGTGTGTTTAGAACACATCACATACCTGGACTTTCTAGAGATTTGCTAATGGAGATGTTAGACTGCATGTCAGAAATGGCTCACTCAAGAAGTTGTGCATACAATTAAAAAAAAGATCATCGCTTTGCACAAACAAGGACAAGGATATAAAAAATAGAAAAGGCACTAAATGTTCCTAGAAATAGAGTAAAACGCCTAGGCTACACTTTCTGTATGTGGCAGAAAGAGAACGTTACAGTATCACCTGCTGCTGCCAGATCTCTGAGAATGCAAGTGGTAAAAAAAAAAAAAAAAACACGATTGACTGCAAAGGACCTACAAAATGATTTTTGTAGCAGCAGGTACTGAAGTTTCACTCTGCACTTTAAGGCAAATTCTGAACATTGAAGGTCTCCATGCCCACACCCCAAGATGTACCCCACTATTGACCCTAAAACACAATAAAAGTTGGCTAAAACCTCATAAAAACACTTACTGTAGCAACACAGACACTGGATTGCAGTTGCAGATTGCAAACCCAAGAATATTACTTGGGATCCCTCAGTAACATTACCAGAAGCTATTTTCTAGCTACACATCATGTTTCATATATATATATATATATACTGTGTATAAACAGATAAGAATTAAATTTAAATTCGACCTGCCAGAAAAGGGTTTTTCCTACAACTCCTACAACAATTTCTAATCATTAACGGAGAAAAAGATAATTAGTTTTATCGAAATGTGCTCTAAGATCAAGCAACACAAACAAACAGACATAATCTGATCAAAAGCTAGAAATAAGGTCATTTACCACTTTATCTAGTGCTGTCTCTGTACTTTGATGAGGCCAAAATCCTGACAAATAAACCTCAATTACAAAATCGGTTTATATTAATTTCCCTGTTCCTATAAATTCAGACATTTGTGGCGGGGATCATAGTTTTCTATAGCCTCCTTAGGACGTTGGCACAGTTGCTGTTTAATTCTTAAGAACAACTTAAGGCATTCTTGAGAAAAAAATAAAGATGACTTTTCTATTGTACAGTGGCTGTAGAGTTCTTACATTCCCCTTAAGGTTGCCTTTAGACCTTCCTACATCTTACTAAAATTTCGGTACATTTGGTCCATGGTGCATTTGTATAAATGCCACATGAAGATCTGTTCATACTGTGTTTATAGGAATGGGGTAAGATACTCATATGAATAACTTAATGTGTTCTTGTGGCATACAGTACGTACAGCCACCATAGGAATATAAAGTTCTGGAAATGTCTTTTGAATTTAAATGATCCATAAACATTGTACGTTGTTACAGTTGGTTGTTCCTCAAGGCAATCCCAAGTCCGCGTTCATAGAAAATCTTGGGCAAGACCAGGCTACAAATGCTGGATTCTTATAAGGCTGCCTTAAGAAGACAGTAGAAAATACTCAAAAATCATTTATACAGCGTTAGTAGCTGTTTTTATGTGCTTCAACCTTTTGTAGGATTTTGGAGATAAAGGGGTGGTATTGGCCTACTGTATAGTTGGACAGCTGACTGAGGTCAGGGTCAGGTTTCTTGTTCAGGGGTTTCATGAATGCTGGTTTATTAGATTAAGGAATGCAGCTTTTGCTGAATAAAGAATTGACTATTTTTAAAAAAGGTTCAGTTATTTATGGTAGTATCTCCGTGAATAAACATCTAGGAACAAAATCTAGTTTACAAGCTGATGATTTTGATACATCTTCTTGAAATCTCTAGAAAATACAGTATTCTAAACACTGATCTAAAATAGCTTTAATAGTTATCATTATCATCTTCATTTATCAAATGATGTGGTTTTCAATTCAAAGCCTACTTTTTTTGCCTACTGTTTTCAATTTTGTTATTCAAAAGAAATCATGCAGTCCTTACTGGTCTTAATCATGGTTAATTTCATTACAGTATTAAAGAAGAATCTAGGCATTTTTTGTTTCTTTTGTTGTTTTCTTCTAAAAAAAAAAAGGAAAGATACACTAATCTGGCAGCACTTAGAGCTTTTCTATGGCTTTTGAATTGCAATGCAACATGAATAAAAAAATACTTTAACAGCTGTTTAGATGTCTTTGCTTGTCAGTGGAGCAACGAGCAGCAGGTTGTTACTTTTTTTGCTTTATATCAGTGTAAGATCAATTTCCCATTCTGTATGTGCTTTATCGCAGTATAAGTATACTATATGGGTATGATCAACGATTTAGCAACCCATCCGCCAGCATGTCCTCACACAAGTATTTAGTAACACTTACTCTTTGAAAGAAATCCAGAATTAACTCCATGAGCTCAGGATTGAACCCTGAGGCTGCAGTTACCTGCTGCATCTCTACTTCGTATCATTAATTCTCAGTATAAGCCATGAATCCTGCTGTGTTGTTG
The DNA here is from genome assembly GCF_024256425.1 of Clarias gariepinus. Classification (NCBI taxonomy): domain Eukaryota; kingdom Metazoa; phylum Chordata; class Actinopteri; order Siluriformes; family Clariidae; genus Clarias; species Clarias gariepinus. Next base: position 25,129,408 of record NC_071119.1, read on the forward strand.
ATAGCAGTAGGCAGGAAGTGACAGGTATGCCCTGATACATGCTATACAGCGATCACAAGCTTTACAAACACACTGTTTGTGATGCACTCTGTAAATGAAGTGTATGTCATGAACCTGAGCGATAGATAGAAGCCAATGGAAGTTTATTGGCCTGTGGGTTTTACCCCTCTGTTTCCTCCTCAGGGACACGATCGAGCTTTGAAAAATAACAGGCACTGTTCTGTACAGCGCAGTATACATTTCAGTGGATTCTGATTAAATCATATAGCCAGGGGGAAATCCCAGCAGAGCAACGGTGAGCTCCATAATCCTTCGCTATAAAGGAGCACACAGACACTTTATTGCTTTTCCTGTGTTCTGTCTGTGTTATACAGATTGTCTTATGAACTACATGGTGCACCTCACCAGACTAAAACACATGCCATTCAAAAGTTTATAAAAAAAATATATTTATATATATCTATACAGGTAACCAATTAGAGTGAATGATAACATTTAAAGAAAACCAGAAATGCTACCGATGTAGGAATTACAAGTCTGGAGTTCTGCAACCAAACCAGGGTATGATGCAACAGCCTGCATGACTTATATCTTAAAACATACTCAGCCAAAAAAGAAATGTCCTCTGACTTTCAACTGTTTTTACTTTCAGTAAACTTAATGTGCAAATATTTGTATGAACACTAAAAGAGTCAACACCATAAGACATAAACTAAAAATGTTTCCCAATGTGTCCCTGAATGAAGGGAGGCTCAAAATCAAAAGTACCAGTCAGTATCTGGTGTGGCCACCAGCTGCTTGAAGTACTGCAGTGCATCTCCTCCTCATGGACTGCCTATTGCGGACAGTCTGAGCACTGATGGAGGGATTGTGTGTTCCTGGTGTGACTCGGGCAGTTGTTGTGGCCATCCTGTGCCTGTCACGCAGGTGTGATATTCGGATGTACCGATCCTGTGCGGGTGTTGTTACACGTGGTCTTCCACCGCGAGGATGATCAGCTGTCCTTCTTGTCTCCCTGTAGTGCTGTCTTAGGCGTCTCACGGTGCGGACATGGCGATTTATCGCCCTAGCCACATCAGCAGTCCTCATGCCTCCCTGCAGCATGCCTAATGCACGTTCACGCAGATGAGCAGGGACCCTGAGCATCTTTCTTTGGGTGTTTTTCACAGTCGGTAGACAAGTCTCTTTAGTGTCCTGCGTTTTTAGAACTGACCTTAAATTTCTACTTTCTGTAAGCTGTTAAGGTCTTAACGACCATTCCACAGGTGCATGTTAATTAATTGATTATGATTAATTGAACATGCATGAAAAACATTGTTTAAACCCTTTACAATGAAGATCTGTAAAGTTATTTGGATTTTTACGACATTATTGTCGAAATACACAGTCCTGAAAAAGGGACGTTTTTCTTTTTTTATTTGGTGATATTCATAGCATGAGTATCTGATTAGTTAACATTAGTGATTAGTAGGGCAGGTGGCTCAGTTGGTTAAGGCTGTGAGTTACTGGGTTACTGATTGGAAGGTTGGGGGTTTGAGCCCCAGCATCGCCAAGTTGCCACTGTTGAGCCCTTGAGCAAGGACCTTCCCCCTATCTGCTCCAGGGGCGCTGTAAGCTGGCTGACCCTGCGCTCTGACCCCAGTTTGCTAATTGGGATATGCGACATTCCACTGTGCTGTAAAGTACATGTAACAAATAATTCAACATTCTTCTTCTTTTTAACAAGAAGTATGGCGCAGTTTTGGGAAAATATTTAGGCTGACTGTTACAATATGGATGCTGACTACAATGTCTTAGAAACTTGAATACATTTACGTTGTTACTGTAGTTAAATACATATTTCATATATGTGTACTTCATTGGAGTAGTTTATTGTTTTACTGTATTTTTAATCTGCACTAAAGTACAGCAAATACTTGTGCTTTTACTTACATATCTGTATGATGTTGTGTTACCTAACCAGATTGATGTGTAGTATATGAAGTGGGAATTTTCCCACTTTGTATATCCACTACCAATAGTATTGGTAATAATTGATAGCTATAATAATTAAATAAATATATTATAAATTATATTTATTATTAAATATACGCTTAAATAATATACTATTAGAAGTAATGGCATGTTTTGCCTTTCTCTCAACCTAATAATGCAATAGTTTTATCGCAACATAAAGCTCTGTACTTTTGGTATTTAAGCAAATGTGAAGGTACTTTTGTATGTTCTCTCAACTAGGCATATAAATGGAGGACCTCTACTTGTAGTTAAGTAATATTTGCCCGGGGGAATCTCCACTTTTACTCAAAAACAAGATTTGTGTATTTATGTATGTAAAATGCTGATTAAATCATGTTTGATCATACACATAAGTGTAGTACAACATTTAAATCTGTTTTATTTATGTATACTCACAATATCCACAAAACATTGTGCTTTTGTAAAATAAAGAAAATAAACAGGGTGCGCTTTCAGCCGTCTCAGTCTCCGCGAAAATCTTTTTGAAACACGTCACTAAAATGAACTGAAACTCCGCAAATACACACACACACACATGTCTATAATATATCTATAGAAAGATTAAAGTGTCTACTTTTAAACAAAGAAATTTAATAATGTTTGCAATAAATGTTTTCTGTTTGTTATCCATGTGAAACCAAGAAGAGGCACAGAATTTCAGTCGCACTTCATTACCTGCTAATGCCCCGAGGCAGGACACGCCCACACGTCAATCACACGGAAAACAATCACACGGAAAACAGTCGCAGGGTAATCTACATACAAGGCCACGCCCCCCGGACACCGGCGTAAAAAAAATACACACAGATTCAGTGATTTTGCTGCACGTTTTTCGATGACACGCGCTACACAGCTGGGGAATCTCTTCAGAATGTTCTGGACAGTGGGCGGAGTTTACCTTTACCTCAGAAGAAGACTGTGTGACTCATCATTTTGAAGAGAGAACAGATCCAGCAGAGGACATTCAAACAAGCTGCTATGACAATGTGTAAGTTATTATATAACTCTTATTCTGATAATATTAAACTAATATTAGTAAATATTTCCCTCACTTCACTGCTAGCTCTTGTCAGCTTGTGTGACACATTGGCTTTCAATGCTATTTACACAGTTTAGTGTAACATGTAGATAACACTGCTGCCTCATGTAGCAAACATGATATTTCCCGGTGGCTAAGCTAAAATCTTATGGAGTTTACAGATGTTTATAAATGTTCTAATGTATTTCACCTCATTTTGGATAGCTTTAGATTATGGTTGCTAATATATATTTGGCCCCGTTTTGTTTAGCTTATCACACTGCTATCGGTAATGTTATTTAGCACAAACAAGCTAGCTCCAGTTGGCTAAAATACTGCCTTATGTAGCTATAAGAGCTGTTTGTAAATATTTCTGTGGTGTAAATGTTCATAATGTCTTTTGTTTAGCTTGTATTTACAAATACCTGCTTATGTGTAAGTGTTTAGAATGTGTTAAATATGTGTGTAAAGCATGTCAAATGGATGGTGTTTGCTAATGTCTCAGGTGTAACTCGAACTTGTGAAACATTTCTGAGGAGACAAACTGTATTATTATCAATAGAAGGAGTCTCCAGTGTCAGCACTTTTAAACAATCAGAGGTGTATACTGTACCTTGTGACTTCTTGATGATGATAATAATAATAATTTTAAATTTTTGTTATGAACTTTAAAAGCAAATAGTTGGCCATGGTACATTTCAGAATGTACTCTTTATTATAGGACAATAATCAACTGTGATTATAACAGTAAGTCTGTCATCGATTGTTTTTTTTACAGCATCATAATTAAGCATAATTAATTAAGTAAGTTAGTGAGTAAGTAAGTGACTGGTTGGTTGGTAAAAAGTAGGTTGCATTTTCACTTGGAGTGCTGCTGAGGCCTTACGCAGAGCTTCTGAGCTTCCACGAAATACAGTAGGAGGCTATGGGAGTGCTTATGACACATGCACGGGAAGAGCTTCCTATTTAAAAGTACCGTGGGGTTATTAATGGAGAACTACTGTAAAAAGAAAAACTAAAAACTAACAGAGCTCCGCCGTCTCCTCGAGAAGCTAAAAATAGAACTTTGTGTATCTCGGGGTGAGTCCACCCTTACTGAGGATTTATGTGTGATTTTACAATATACAGTGTTTTTGCTGTTAACTTAAACTGAGTGTGCGCGTGTCAGATGGCTTACTGCTCTCTCTCTTTCTCTCTCTCTCTCTCTCTCTCTCTCTGCAAGCCAGCTGTTCTGAAGATACTTAAGTGTTTTTGTCTTCATCTTTATCCAAGACTTGTGGCGCACATTGTCTTTCCTAATGATCGCATGAAGTGCGCAGGGATAAAGGCCCTTAAATAAACACGCCGCCAGGTGCAGCGCTTTTCTTTGCACTTACGCTTACTTATCCCTTGGCAACCGTGTGTCAGGGTGACCGCGACTCTGCCTGTGGATCTGCCTGTCCTGAACAATGCAGAGTATTTTTATTGGTTCTGTCCATCGCAAAATCCGCATCCTTAAAGAACTATAACATTTTAAAAAAAAATAAAATAATCTGTAAAAAATCTAAATACTTCTTTGCAGTGTGATTGATATTTTATTCTCTCACTTTTCTCTCTCTTTCTCTTACAGACATCCTGTGGTCTTTTTTTTGTGGGTGTCCAACTAAAAATATTTGAAATTACTGGTACTAGGTTAACAATGCTTCAACATTTTATTAAAACGTGGAGTTCTGGAATGATGGTTCTGAATTTTAACTTTATCCAAAAATTTTTTTATAAATTACACCAGACAAACAAGTCTGAACCACAGAGGCTCACGCTATCCAAAAGATCAACTACCAACATCTTGGTACAGTACCAACCACTACCTCCAGTGGTCTTGGGCTCTTGCTTTTTGTCTTCCCTGCGAGAGTTAATTCCATGTGCATTTCATCATGTTATGCCCCGATCACTTGTGACAAATAAAACTATTTGTAAAAGTAGAGTTTAAAAAAAGACAGGAGAATATCTTTTATCATTATAAAAGATCAAAATAATAAATGTTAAAAAAGTAACCATTTCTTAAAATCAGATTACAAGCCTCCGAGTGGCGCAGTGGTAAAGTGCTCGCCCTATCATCCGGAGATCGCTGGTTCGAACCCCCTGGTGATGCTGTTTTCCTCTCACACCCGGAGGCACAGAGAGAGCTGATTGGCTAAGATCTCTCAGGGGGGAGGGATGAGAGGTACTTCCGCTCCCACATTAATCACGGCTCTACAGCCAATTAGGGGCGTCTGTGAGCTCGCGCACGCGGAAGGAGCGGCTAGCCCTTTCCTCCGAGTGTGTTACTCCACTCGAGTGTGAGCGAGCAGTTTGAAAAGATGCGGTCGGCTCGCATCACGTGGTTCGGAGGAAACACGGGATAGCTTTCGCCCTCCCGACTGAGTGGTTGTAGTAGTAGCCTTAATGTGGAAGCCTCCTAGTGACGGGGAGGAATTGGCTACACGACTAGATTGGGAAGAAAATTGGGGAAAAAGAATTGGACAGGACTAAATAATAAAAAAAAAAATCAGATTACAAAAAGTTAAGTATTTATTAAAAAAAAATATTATAAAAGTATACTATATGAAATTAGAGAAGTACATAAATCATAAAAGAAATTTGCGCAACAATAAGTGCAGGTAAATACACAAATATACTGAATTAAAAAAAAATCTAAATAAACTGAAAGTAAATTCATGTTTTTAAGGATATAATATATTTGAAAGAATAAAATATGTGAAAATAATAATACAATATTTTGTAAAAAAAAAAAAAAAATGAAAAAGATTTTTAAAAATGAGAAAATTGTCATAATTTGTACCAAACAAAAAAAGTCACGTAAAAAATTAATGGGAAATTTGCTTATTTATGTATTTATTTATTTATTTTTATTATCCAGATATGATTTGACAATACACTTTTAATTTGATAAAAGTTTATAGTTCAATTAAACATTCAGTAATAACAACTTACGCCTGCAGAATAACTGTGCTTTATTCCTCTTCTCCCCGCCTTTGCCACTGCTTCGATCTGATATGTAAAGATCAACCATATATGCTACAAAGTGCAAATAATATTATATGCATTCTAGCAGATGTCATGCTATGCAGAGACATTAAGTTTAACTTTGTGATCAGTGAATCGCTCTAAAGCTTTAGATGTGTTTTTGAATTCGGCATTCTCCACTGAATATGACCTTTCTAATCCTTGTGTGGATTTTTGTATCCTGAACTGGAACAGTTAGCAAATGGTGCTTAAATGTAGCATCACTTAGTCTCTTGCATGTGTGTGTGTGTGTAAACTGTAAATGTGTGTGTGTGTGTGTGTGTGTGTGATGTTAGTGACACATTCCTCAGTGCAAAACACTCCTCTGCTCTCACAAAAGTCCAGCCTTGTACAGTACTTACTCAGCTTGACATAACAACATTAAAATTTTTCACACAAAAGCCAAATAAATACTGAAGTATGCTAAAATCTAAGGTTAAATTCTTCTGTTTAAGAATTTAAAAGAAAACCGTCTATCAGAGTGAGAACAGCAGTGAAATCTTGAGAAAGCATGAGAAAGGGAGTCGGAGCAAGCGATAAGATAAATCAGGAGAGAAATTGAGAGTTGAGGCGAGCCAGAAGGACATGATATAAGATAGAGAATCAGAGTAAAGAAAAACACAATTCACGAGATAAAAAAGAAAATAAAAATGAGTTGGAGGAAGCAAAAACAATTTACATGTTTGAGTTTTTTCCACAGGAACATGAAGTACAGGTCATACTGGGAAAACATTCCAGGCTGGGAGATTCACAGCCATCCAGGCCACCCAGCTGACCGACGCTATACTGTACACTCTGCTACCACATGGTACTGTATCTCTTGGCGTAGGTTTTGCAAAATAATTTACACCCTCTTTCTTCCATTCAGTTGGTTCCTCTGCTTGGTGAATGAATTAATAATGAAAACAATCCACGGAAACATTTCAGAAAGTTTTAAAGACTTGGGAAACTGGAAAAAAAAATTCCGATGTGTCATATTACTACAAGTACTTGCAGTAATGAAAATAGACAGACGCTCTTATCCAAAGCGACTTACATTTTTATCCCATTACACATCTGAGCAGTTGAGGGTTAAGGGCCTTGCTCAAGGGCCCAACAGTGGCAACTTGGTGGTTGTGGGGTTTGAACCTGGGATCTTCCGAACCATAGTCCAATGCCTTAACCACTGAGCTACCCCTGACCCATAATGAGATACTTTATGATAATGAGAGACTTACATTTCTCTCATTACGTCTATGAACAGGTAAGGGTTAAGGGCCTTGCTCAGGGGCCAACTTGGTGGTGCTGCGGTTTTAACCTGTGACCTTTCCATCAGTAGTCCAATGCCTTAACCGCGGAGTTTCCTCTGTCCTGCTTGCCCTGGAGAACTTCTTTTTTAAACATTTTTGCTGTGCCTGCTGACACTTAGAAACACGTTGCATTAATTTCTGAGAATGTGCTATGCACCAAAGCAATGTTGGATACGTGGGCGGCCATCTTGCATGCGCATACAGTATGTGTAGTCAAAAGCAAGAATATTTCCACCCTGCATTGTAGACAACATTTTCCCACGATCCTATTCTAATTTATTGTAAATGAACTTATGCCTAATACAGAATTATATCACCATCAGTACTTTTTGATTTTGTTGCATTACACCTTGACACCATAAAAAAAAAGAAAAAGTAAAAAACCATCATTTTGTAAGCAGCCAGTGTTTAAGTCTTGTTTCCTACTCACACACACACACACACACTTGATCTCATAGGCTTCAAACTCTACGCTTTAGACAAGCACACTCGTTTATCTTTAGCTGTCATAGAATAACAGATTTAATTATTTTGGCAGCACTGCTCGAGTCTCGAAGCTCTGTATTCAGATTTCTAATGAAATTTTATTCTCACAGTGTTTGTTGAGTCTGGAAGTCGAACATGTCTTTGCTGTTTCAATCGTTTCCAAATCTTGGAAATCTTTTTGAGGTAAAAACCTTCAGGAATGAAATGGAAAGCACATCTGGACATTTTTTATTTCCGGTTACACCAGCACAAATTTCAACAATGATCAGCAATGAGCCGTTACTATAGAAACAGTGTCGTATTAGGACAAGCGCCTTAAACAGATTAAATCTGCTTTACTGTTAGAGCTGCTGTTAGAGGGAATAAATCAACACCTTCTCATCGGAGGCCAGAATTTAACAACATGATGATATGAAATATTCCTACATTTGGCAATGTGACAACTCCGCTTACTGTAATTTAAATGTATGTAATAAATATAAGTTTAAAATAAAACCAAGATGAATCTTGCACCAAATTTGGAAAAAAAACATGATTGATATGCTCAATAAAAAAGTCAACAAATTTTTAGACAAAAACGTGTAAGGAATCTGCTGGAATTGAAAGCCGTTAGAATTTATCGTGGTTTTTAGACATGAGGAGAGTTTTTCATTGCCATAGCAACAGCCAGTGAGACGGTGATGTCGTGAACTTTAGCACTTAAACGGTGACGGACAAGTGGCAAACATCAAGTATAAAATTAGAGATTAATTATGTTGTTTATTTTATTCTTTTTAAGAAACATATTAAAAACATGTTATACCTTTGCTTTTATATAAACATATGAAAAAGTACAAATCTGAAGCATTATAATTACACAGTTCTACACTAAAATGTAATTATTCTGAACACATAATTACAAACAGAAACGTCAAATGTCAGTGTATTAATCAATTATTTGATGAATTACATACTGAACAACAATGTTCAACATAATGCAATAAAGTGTAGCTATACTGAATATATAACATATTTAATAACTAAGACATTTTAGAAACTTTAAATTTCATGTTAAATATAGAATGTAACAAACCCGTATTGTACAAATAAAAAAAAAACTTTATAATTATTAAACAGAATAGCTTGAAGATCATATAATTATATCTTGATAGAACTATATTTACCGAAAAATAAATGTCAATCATTTAAGCACTGATTAACTCTTTACTTATTTAACCACTGGTATTTGAATTACCTTCATGTTCAACATCATGTACTTAATTTTTTTCATGCGAATATTTAATAGTCTTCATTCTACTGTCATGTAAAGTATTTATAATTAGGTACAGAAGATTATATAATTTTACAAACACACACCCATGCAAATGTATAACCTTGGATATAGTAATAGTGGGGCAGATGGCAGGAATGTTAAAAAGCAGAAACAGATTCGAATCATTAACACACATACTGTACACACATATATAGCAGTGTTTGGGCCCCCACTGCGCGGTCGGTGTGTGACCAGTGTGTACAATCATGTTTCCAGCATGCGGTTTTCATAATTATTCAAGAAGCAGAGGGTGAAAACATATGTATGCTTGGAAAATTATTATTAATAATAATAATAATAATAATAAAGGAAAGGAACAAAAATCAGCAGCAATATCATAAACATCATCAAACAACAAAACAACAGTAAGAGCAACAGCAACACTGACAACAGCAATAAGAACAATAATAAGAATAACAAAACTGCAGTAGAAACAACATGAAGAGGAAGAAGAACAGAATAAGCAACAAGTCCAATGAAATAACAGCAACAATAAAGATGATGAACTAATTGAAAACCAACAAAATTAAACAACAGCAGCAACAACAACAAGAAGAAGACTGGCATCAAAAAGAGCAACACCAATAACACTGAAACAAGATCAATAACAATGTTAACGGTTATGAGGTAAACAAATCGACAAAGCTGAAATAACACCACCAACAGCCACAACAAAAAACATAGCAACAGCAGCAGCATGGAAAACAACAGCAAGAAGAGCCACCACAACAATAAAATAAACATAGCAAGAAAAAAAGGCAGAAAAAAATCAAGAATAGCAACAACAAGAATAAAGACAACAAAGAGCCAGCAATTACAGCAACTAAAGCAATACAAAAGCAATACAAATAGCACTTACCATGGAAAAAGTACGACAGACAGCAATAATAAATAACGATGGCAGTAACACCAAAATAGCATAAATAAATAAATAAATACACAACAGCAGCAAAAACAATAACAATGTGACAGCAATGACAATGACAACAAAAATAGCAATAGTGATAACAAGAACAACATTAACAGGAGCAAAAACCAGTAACAAGTACAAAAAAAAACATAACACAAATAGTTATATTATTAATAGCAACTCCAAGGGGAAACAAAATACAACAAGAGAAACAAACATACTGTACAACAACAAGAAGCAAAAGCAGTAACTAGCAGAAGAAGAGCAATAACAAACATTCATTTATCCTGCACAGGGTTGAGGGAAGCCTGGAGCCTATTCTAGGAGACTCGGGACACAGAGTACACCCTGGACAGGGAGACAACACACACTATACAATTTGGAAAACCAGTTAACTTAATGTGCATGTCTTTGGACTGTTGGAAGAAACCAGAGTACCTGGAGGAAACCCACCAAGCACGGAGAGAGCATACAAACTCCACAAACACAGACTCGAAGCAGGACTCAAACCCTCAACCCTGGAGTAAAAAGATTGGACTCAAGACTGGACTGAAATTAGAGGTGCGGAACCACACTGCTAACCAATAAGCCACCGTGCCACTTTAACAGCCAACATAATGTCAACAAATGCAATAACCATACTATTTTTACTGCACTAAAGAAAAAAAAAAGTTTACTGAATTATCTTTAATGGTACACTCAGGATCCATGTGAATTAATTAAGTTGCATTAACCCTCTTTGTTTTTCCGCAGCCAATATTATATGACTTTTGTTTTTAAAGTGTGTTTTTAAAGCTCTTCAACAATTAAACACTGCAAACTATACTGTGAGTTTAGGACTGAAGCTGGAGCTGTGAGGTAGTAACACTATAATCCTTGAGTACAATTGGTTTAAATTCCATTTACTCTAAGAAATTAAATAAAATTTTAATGACAAACCATACAGTATGTTTTAGATGACCTTTACATTATATATTTTTTAAGTCTGAGCAACGACAGCTTTACTTTTATTTCAGCATTTACTGTGGACAAACAGTTGGTCCTGGGTAGCATTTCTATCTACTAGCATTACTGCAACACAAGATTTGATCAATACAGTTTTATATATATATATATATATATATACTGTATAGGCTATATTTCACAAAATTCTACAAACATTACCCCATAATGACAACATGAAAATTTGTTTGAAATCTTTGCAAATTTATTAAAAATAAAAACTATAAAAACCACATGTACATACTGTACTGTACGTATTCACAGCTTTTGCCAAGACTCTCAAAATCGTGCAGTTTCCACTGATCAGGTGCTTCCTGTTTCCACTTGATGTTTCTACTACTTGATTGGAGTCCACCTGTGGAGAATTCAGTTGATTGGACATGATTTTGAAAATAAACTGAATTGCAGGTGCATACAGTCGTGAGAACGATCAACATGAACATGGTCTGCTCATAAAAAATAAAGGCACTGATGTAAATGTTCATTGGTTAGGGTGCTGCGGTATGTGTTTTTCACCATCTTCATAGTTGAAAAAGCAGATTTACAACAGTACATTGAGTGAAATTTGAAGGGCCTTCTTCTGCAGGAGAGGAACACCTGCTGCAGTAACCATCTTTGTCCAGAAGGTGACAAGGTCACAGTGAGATTCCTGCAGTGCTAGGTTGTCTTGTAGCTCATTTAGCTCTGTTTGCAGAGAAGCAGCACTGGCCCATTGGAAGACTTTTGTGGTTTCATCTGAGAATTCTGCAATATGTTTGACAAGAAATGGATTTTCAATGAACAGCAAGACTTGTTTTCCCAGAGGGAAATCATTAAGCAAGTTTAAAAAATTTTTAATCAGATTGTCCAGGAATTCAGCATAACTGTGCTGGTGATGTTTTCCTGCAGTCTGATCCAAAAGTCTTGGGAAGTGAAGCAGGTCCTGCTGTAAGTCACATTTGAACACCTCCAGCTTCCTCTGGAAAGCACGGACAGCTAACATGAGGTCATGCACTCTGCTCTTTTTGGCTTGGAGCTTTATACTAAGGTCATTAAGGTGGGAAGTAATGTCAGTTAGAAAAGCAACTATTTCCATTTTCTTGTCATTCTTCATGAAATCCACAAATGGTTTGGCTTTTGCACGCTTCTGATCCAACAGAAATGTCTTCTGCAGTGCCTAAAAACGCTCCAGTACCTTGCCTTTACTAAGCCACCGGACATTGTTGTGAAGGAGCAAATCATCAAGTGTTGCATTTACCTTAGAAATGAGCACAATAAACTATGGAAAAAGATCACTGTCAAAAATATTTGTGCGTAAAAAAAAGATTTGTGTGTAATTCTGTCTTTTGTCTGAGTTGGATTCCAAAATCTACGGCCACGACAGCTTACAGATACAAGATTTTGTGTGTTTGTTACACTACAAGTGTAAAATATAAAAAACTCGTTTTTACAATTGTGAAATATTTCGCAACGCACACGAATGCTTTGTGTTAAACCACTGTTAAAAATACGTCCTCAAGGCCACATGCACAGGCATTACTATTCGAGGGAAGAGGAATCGACTCGGTGCATGCTCCCCGCCACTGCTTTAAACTCCTAGAATCTTACCTACTATAGTTAAAACATCTCTGTAATTTTACTCCTCTTAAACATGTCAGAATCTGTGAAAAAAAAAAAAAAAAAACTTACCTGAGACGATTAGAGAGCGCTCGGCTGCTGATCTGGCATTTTGTCGCCAGTGGTTTTAAAACGGTGACGGGGAGCCTGCGTCGAATCGTTTCCTCTTCCCTATTGTATTCCCCTTGTATTGTAACAAACACACAAAATCTCGTATCTGTAAGCTGTCGTGGCCGTAGATTTTGGAATCCAACTCAGACAAAAAACAGAATTACACACAAATCTTTTTTTTACGCACAAATATTTTTGACAGTGATCTTATTCCATAATAAACCCTGTGGAGGGTGGGGTTCTCTCAGATAATGGACTAGTTTCATGACTGTTGTTATGACTTCTGAGTATCTTTCTTCAAGTCTGGCACACAAAACCATCTGGTGAATTATGCAGTGGTTAGCCATGAGGTCAGCGTGGTGAGTTCTCCAGCGTGACAACTAATCCCCTCTCTTTCCCAATTTTACATGGTCCATCATCAGTAGTAATGGAAACAACATGCTTCAGGTCTTTCGCTCTGTATCTAAGCATCTGTGTCACTGCTTTATAGATATCATTCCTCCTTGCGTGTCTTTGGAGTTTGTGAGACCCAGAACAACATGAAATTCTCCCTTTTCCTTAACAAAAAATCTGACAAAGACCATGAGTTGTGCATTGTCCGTGATGTCTGTGGATTCACCCACAGCCAATGAAATTTGGCTTTTTTTTTTATAGCAGAGCTAAGTTGTTCAAGCAAATTATCAGCAAGTATTTCAGTTCGTCTTGCAGCAGTGGAATCAGAACAGTGTATTTGGTTTATTTTCTGGATTATTTCATCCTTTTGAGTCCCTTTAAACAGAGCAGTCACCACTTTACGCATGCACTCTTTGACTACTTCAGCATCAGAAAAGGGTTTCTTGTATTTTCCCAGGACCCATGCTACTCTTTGTGAGGCTTCCGTTTGTGGCTGATCTAACTATTACACTGCTTGTAGCTTCATAGAATGATTTCAGCTGGTTTATTTTTATGGTCCTTACCTCTGAGTTCTGAGGGTAATTTTGTTCGAAATGTGCATGCTTATTGGCGTTTCATGTTATCACTTTTGATGATTGCTACCGTCTCGTTGCAGATTAAACACATTGGTTTCTTGCTTCCCAAGGGGAGCACGAACACATGTTTTTATGTCCACTCACTCTTTAAATTTGCGGTTTTCAAAATCAACTTTTCTTTTCTTATCAATGGCCAGCCTTGAGCACGCCATCTTCACTTTTAGTCAGCAAAAAAATTCACTTATTAAAATTTGCACTTCCTGCCGAGCAATGAGACTGCCTGTTCACCGGCCTGACCCAGAGCACGTGACCGGTACATAAATCTGGTTGCCGTGAGGGAGGCGGGGAGTAGTGGGAACGCTGCTATAACAATGCTGTTACAGCTGCTGTGATTGGACATAGATGGAGCAGCCAAACCAATTAGAATCACAGTTGCGCACTTCATTGAGAACTCATTTGGATCATGATTAAATTTGCATGTTTGTTTTGGCGTCGGTTCAAATTTAATCATATTTGGGTCCGGCTGCAGACCGAAGTTCACCTATTGAGTACCCCAGTTATAGAGTATTGTTTGTAAGATTTTGAGGAAAATAATAAATTTAATCCGTTGTGGAATAAGTCTAAATGTGAAAAAAGTGAAGCGGTGTGAATATTTGCAGATGCTCTATATGTTAAAAATGTCCATATGTTGTCAGTGGGGCTTATGATCTGTTTTGTTTGTTGAGCCACATTGTTTTGTGAAATACACTTAAAACAGCTTTAACAGCAGCAGCAGCAACAACTACTACAACAAAAACAAGAATGACAACAACAGCCACAACCAGTGGAATCTGAATTTGAGCTCTATTGATTTCCTGCAGTTGTCCTGATTTCTGTTTGTTCTGTTGCTTTTGTTTTCATCCTTGTGTGTCATTTAAACTCGGTTTCATTCTTTTTGTTATGTTGCTTCTGGTCAGTAGTTTCTTTTGCTCATTTGATTGACTTGATTGCAAATTTCCTGTTCATTCTTTCCTTTTTGCCATTTTGTTCTCAATTTATAAGAAAGACAAAGAGCTAGTAAAACCAAGTAGCGACCTCCGAGAGAAGTAAAACCAACAAGGAAGCGCCCAAAACATACAACTCCTTGAATGACCATGTTAAAGTGACCAACTTTACAACAGAAACAAACACGTTTGCAGAGTAACATTAATACAAGGCTATTTTTGTAACCTATAATATAAGTGCAGCAATATGAAGCAGCTACTAATTCTCAAGCATGAATTAATTTGTCTACATAGCAACATCAGGGTCATGTGATTAGCTCTGTACACTGTAGCTTCTAAACCAGGACACATTTCATATCAGGCAGAATGTACACGCCCACCCCTTTATCACCTGTTTATATGTCTATTAGGTGGGGCTAGGGGCAGAGATTTGACATATGGTCAGCTTTAATGATGCATGGGAGATGAATACATTAAAATAATATAAAAATTGAGAAATAAAAATGTAATACTTTTGCATAATTTATGAGATGAAGTAAACTGTCCTGTAAAAACCATTAATTATATTTATAATTTAGATTTTTTTTTCCCCACTAAGCCTCTACAATCTATACTTCATATATATTTATAGGCTGGCTCTCAGTGAGCATTAATATTCATTGGTGATGAATTACAAGAGCAAACTGTTTACCGCTTTAATGCTAGTCAACTCTAGTAAATTAACTAACGTTGGCTAATAGCATGCAAAATATATAATATTTTTCCATATTTATTTTAAACGTTGCGATGTGGTTAAACTACTTTTAAGACAACAATATTAGCTTTTTTTTTTCTACTTTTTAAACCAAGTAATCTCATCGGAAAAAAGAGATGTTCCGTGAGTGATAATAATAGAGCACAACAACACTGAGATATTTAACTGTGGGGATCACTCCCAGGCGTGTCCATGTGTTCTGTTTGCAGCATGGGTGAGAGTACTGTAGGTCTGTACGGTCTGCAGTACTGAGGAGAGAGCAGCTGCCTGACAAAACCTTTCATTCTCATGACTCTACTTCATTCTCGCTCTTCCATGTTTATCTCTTTCATTTGTTTTTGTTCAATTCATTTTATTTTGCTCTCCATGATTTTTATTCTCTTCTCTTCTGTTCCAATGCTCCTTAGTACATTTTCTGTTTGCTTTATTTTCTCATTTTCGATTTATTTTATTGTTTCTGCATTTTACATGTTTTCATTTTTTTGTTCTACTATTTTTATTTTGCTTGCATTTTATTCTGTTCTTTTCCAATGTTCCTCAATCAGTATTTTTATACTTCTTTTAGTTCCATTCTGTTCTTTTTGTTTTTTAAATTGTTCTCGGTTCATTTGCTTTTGCGCTAATTTTTTAATTCCATATTTTTGCTCCATTCTGCTACAAGGCCTGCTCTTTTGCTTTTTCTTTTTTTTCTTGTTCCACTCTTTTCATTTTGCTTTCACTGTCATTGTATTCCAATGCTCTTCAATCTGTTCCGTTATTGTTCTGATTCTTTTTTTAACCATTCTTTCTTTTTTCTATTTTTTTTCATTGTTGATTTCCTTTTGCACTACTCTTTCCATTCCACTCCAATCATGTGTTTTTTCACAGCCTCTTGTTTTTTTCTTTTTCCTTTTCATTTCATCCTATTAATTTTGTCTAATATATGTTCCTTTTTTATTTAAATTCCATATATTAAGATGCATTTTTTTCATTCATTTTGTTAGTTTGTTCAGTCTAGGTTATGCTTCTTTCTCTCTACTCTACTCTTTCCACTCCATGATTCCACTTGTTACTTATGTCTAGTTACAGTACATTTCTTTTATTTGTTTCTATTCTTTTAATTCATTTCTTTATGTTCTCTTTTTTCCCCTAATTTATATTTCTTTTTCTTCTCTTACTGTCTTGAGTCTCTTATTGCACTTTTTATGTCACTTTGCCTCCTTCTGGAAACACCTTAAACACAATCAGCTTACTGAGTCAGGGCCGCAGTGTTAAAGATAAAGCCGTGGCCTCTGTTTTCGTCTCTGCACGATTTAGGACTAATGTATTGTAGCTATGCTCTTAGGTATTTCTAAAAAAAATTTCAGGCTCTTCCAGTCGAGTCTCCGGTGGATTTTGTAGAAACCTTACAAAATACCCACAAATTTCATATTGTCTCTCTTTATAGTCCATTTTCACAATTTAAGGCCTTTAAGCTTTAAGTGCACTATTATAACAGTCTTACCTAAAAGCTTAAAGCCTGTAATACAGTGCTGTTAAATTGTCCCACATGCTTTCTTTCACTTAAACACTCTCTCTCCCGAACACTCTCACTCTCTTTAAAAAGTGAAAGAAAAAAAAATCCTATACTAAATTTTTCCATAGGTCTCCTTGTGATGTTCTCCACAATGCTGCTTTGTTCTATTATTTTATTTAATTTTACCCCTAAAGTGGCTCCACTCACCTAGCAGAATGTTCAGAATAAGCATATCCTGCATTCCCACTTATTTGCATAATTGTTAATACACCTCAAGGCACGGCATTAAAATTTATGGCTCCCAAAGCAAACAGAAAAAGTGTTTAGCGAAACTCTCAGTCTCACATCTGAACCCCGTCGGCGGAGACGGAAGAAAGCGAGGTTTAGAGAAAGAGGGCTATTTGCATAGCAATATGGTGTTAAAAAAAATAAATAAATAAATAAAGCCTTTCCACTGCTAAATGACCCACAACTTCCTAACGCCAGTGCCGCTGGCCCTCATGCACCATTTTATCCTCAGCTCAGGAAGCTAAAACCACCCGAGCTGAGTTATTTCCTCTCATCAGAACAAACGGCAATAGACTGCGAATGATGCTCGGGTAGTTCCCCAAGGGCCCCGCGCTGCTTTAACTCCCAGAGCCGCATTAACAGCGTTATGATGTTCACTAGCACCGGTTAGTGCCGATTCCGCCCCATTATGCATGCCTCACCAGTCCCTTTTTGCAGCATGCCAGCCCTCAAAGACTATTCGTTCCCATTAAAGCTGGCACCGCCACAGCAGGCACTCAGCATGCTCCGCGCAAAAAAAAAAGCGTCCAAGGACTTTAATTTCCCTCGGCCTTTCAGATTAAAAAGAAACGAAACAGACAAAAAAAAGTGTCCGCAGCTATTTATAAAGAGCCGCCTAACCAGGACTGTGAGATTTAAGTAGAAATTAAAATTTGTGTAACTAGGTTTTATGATGGCTTGCTAATCTTATAGGGAAAATTTGCACAGGCAAAATTTCAGCCTTGACATTTCATTACTAATACCTGCTTCACACCATGTTTAATCTGATCAGCTTCAAAAGGTGGCATGGAATCTATCTTCTTTTGTGTTAGTGTATTAAATATATATTAACAGAACCTTTAAAAAGCGTAAAAAGGAAGCAGGTTCCATCCTTGCAGTATTGTGTACATTTTCTGTAGATGAATAGCTCCTCATGTCTAAAAGAGAGAAACTTCTTTTTTCAGTTTTCACTATTGTTTTATTAAAGATTTTAAATAATGATAAAATAGTTTGAAGGTCTAAATAAAAATAAAAAAATAAAAAAACACATGTGCAGGTGTTTAACACTGGATTACCATTAAACTGATATATATAGAGATATATTTGATAACTCTACATTAAAGGTTTGGAAGAGAGTTATTCTCACAACGTCATCTACTGAAGAATTGTATATATTATTATTTTTTCCCCTTTCTGTTTATTTTTTTTCTTCTCTTTGACAATTGTACACCTGCAGTGAAAAACAGGGAAAAGTGTTGTGCAATTGCGGATCGCTGAACACCTGGAGTGAAAAAGGTCTCTGCAGTATTATAAAACAGGACTGCCTTCACCACACTTCTTTCCATATGCACTTTGCTTTTTATTTGAATTCAGCTGAAAAGTGAAGGAACCTGAAGAGAATGGAAAGAGGAAAAAAAAAATTTAATAAATATATATTTTTTTCATATAATAAAACATTGACAGATCGTGGCAGTAGTCCGTAAAGGTTGGCAGCGCATTCCCAGATCGCATGAATTTTAAAGCGCTGGAGTGCCAGTTCTGTTCAAGTTTTCTTAGCAGAAAGCCTAGTAGAGCCTCGCTGATGAACCACAAAGTGCTCTATTAAAGGGTGAGAGTGTAAGTAAATAAAAGCCTCAAACACGATGATCTTTGATCTCTCAGATCTTTCTGAAGGGTTTCGTAAAAGGTGTTTAAGAGGTTGTTGACAGCGCACGATTAAAAAAAAACATATTAATAAAATTGAGCAGGGTGAGAGGTGAGCTTATTACTTGCCCGCTTTAAAAAGGATTTAGTTGGAGTGTTTGGACTGTGTTAATTTGCTGACTTGGTGGTGAAAGATGCTCTTTTTATAGTGCGGCTTATCACGAAGGCCCCCTAGTGAGCCTTAAGAGAACGGCAGGTGGGCCGTGGCCTGTCATTAGGTTTAAAATTCATATAAAATGTTTCCGATTGAGTGTTTACATTAAAAAAAAAAAAAACTTGTACTAATAAAATGATGCCGTGGGTTTTAAACAATTTAGTCTTCATTATTGCATTTAGTTCTGTGAGTTGACCAGAATTGTGATTAAAGGTTTGTGCGAGCCCCAGAAGATTTTCCCATTTCGATTTGGCCCACAGCCTTGATAAGTTTAGGAATGGCTGTTCTAGTGTATTGCTAATACAGAGCAGTGTTGCATGATCTGAGCTGTAAATGAGCTAAATGCTTTAAAGCTCCATTCTCTCTGGCTTAGTTACAGACTATGAGTTTAGCCCTATTTGGCTAGGATTAGTTTTTCATGAACAGGTGGAATAATGTAATTATTAGCTGCGTTTCTTACTCAGATTTTTTGTCCCACACAATTCTGCCGTATCAGGCATTTTTACGGATCGTGCGTTGCCATGTCTGGAAAGATTACACCATCCCTGTAGAACCTGTAGAACTCCAGGCAATAGTCCAATATAATCCATTTCTTCATTCTATCTGTCCCTTTGTTGATCTATCAACTATCGTTTGGTTACATATTTTTTACTCGTTCCTATCTGTCTTTCATCCATCCTCCATACTAACATGCCAATCTTTGTTTGTTTAACTAATGTTGATTGATTGGTTGATTTATTCTTTTCTGAGAAATATTTACTGTGTACTCTTTTTCAGTGTTCCATCTATCCACCCATCAATCCTGACTGTCAGTGTCTGTCGATCATCCATCCATTCATCCATCCATCCATCCATCCATCAATCCATCCATCCATCCACAATTCTAGCATTAAAATCTGTTTAATTAACATAGATTATTTACTCTTCTCCATGTACTATCCATCCACCGAACCCACCACACATTCATTACTGATCCTATCTGTTCTTCTGTTGATCTATCAACTATCATTTGATTAAATATTTTTACCCATCCATCCATCCATCCATCCACTATTTCAGTATATAGATCTTTCTATCTAACAATTCTTCTGGTTGTTTATCCAATGTTAAATAATTTATTCTCTTATAAAGGATATTTACTCTGTGTTCCATCTATCCATCCATCTACATATCCATACATCCATATACTTACACACCCATCTATCCTCTATCCTATCTGTTTTTCTGCCTATTCATCTATTATTCACAAACCTCTGTCTATAAGTTTGTCTATTTACCAAAATATCTCAGTAATCCACCCAATACCTTATTAATTCCTTCCATCAACCATTCATCAATTACTGTAGATCCATGTTTGTGTGTCGATTTATGCATCAATCCATCCATGTAGTAATGTGTTTTGCTTGATATATTGTTCACCCTACATTAATCATTTTTTCTGTCTAGAAATATGCCATGAATATGATAATATAATGCTTTTTAATTCATCCACCTTTTCCTCTTTGTAATATTTTTCTAATATATCCATATGTTCACCCATCCATCTACCTGTCTCTCATCCTGCCTGTCTAACAGTTACAGTATTCAACTATCAAGCCACCTTTCTCCCTATCTATTCAGTGTTATTTTATTTATGTAGAGTTTGATGTTGTTTATATATGTGCTGTTCACCATCCATTCATTTCTCCATCCAAGTATTTTGTAGAGGAGATTATCTATCTATCTATCTATCTATCTATCTATCTATCTATCTATCTATCTATCTATCTATCTATCTATTAATAAATGCATTAAACCATCTATCCTCAAATGCTCTGTAAATGAAGTATTCCCCACCATTCCCTATTTTCTGCATATTCATTCTTCTCTCCATGTTGCTCGATGCTCCCAGCTGTTTTTTTCCCCTCCTCCAAAGCGTCTTCATTAAAGCAGGCCGTCATCTCTCTGATTTACCTAACTGGCCTTCATATGGCAGAAAAGAACACATAAAACCCGGTGATTGCTGAGCACCAGATCAGCTCCGGCTGTTTGTAATGTTTCAATGCTGTTTCCGATGCACACTATGTTTGGCAGCTCTATTCACTCTCCTGCGCATCTCCAGTGAAAGAAGTAGCTATAATATTTCTGAGATTTTATTTTCTATTTTTTTTTTCCTCTATATAAATTATGATAACCACAGAACCAATGAATGCATCAACACTGAGCGTGGGCCAGCTTTTTAACTATTTCATATTAAAGAGATTTAGTTCAGGGCTAAAACTCCAACAGCAGACGGCGAGGTAATTTCTCCAAGGTTAATTCCATTTAGAGGCCGGGTTCTAGTTCTTGATGAAAATTAATATGCTTATTGGTATTCAGAAAAGAGGGGAGGAAGTTGTAGAGCAGCAATGATGTGGGAAAAAAAAGTGTGACATCTTCTAATGTCATTAAAGTGCGCAGGCCAGCATTGAGGTTCTTTGCTATTCTCACGAGGCGTGGCATCTCGTAATTAAAGCCAGAGTCAGGTACAGAAGCTCAGCTCATGGCTCACACTGAGCAAATTACTGCGAAATATGATTCGACCTAGAAAAACCCCTCACTAACTCAAGCGTTATTCACAGCATGAAACTGCAGAGAAAAGGCAGTGCATGCTAATAATAAAATACATTTCAATCTATTTATCCTTCTATCTATCTTAGAAAGATGTGCGTGGTGTCTGCTATTGTTCATCCATCCCTCCATATTCGAAAGAGGAAAGATCTGTAAGACATTTTCAAGCTTCTTGACTATCCATTAATCCATCTGTCCTCAAATCCATTCATCCATCCATATTTCTACCAATTCATCCAGCCATCCTTCTGTCCTCTAATCCATCCATCCACCCTCCAATCAATACATCCATCCACCCTTCTGTCCTCCCATCCATCCTCAAATCAATCTATTCATCCATCACCTATCCTTTTAGCCATCTCTCTTCCAATTCCTCCTTCCTGTATGTCGGGAAAACATATTTACAGATCCCATTGTATTTATTCATATTTCTTTCTATTTGTCTATCCGCTATTCATCCAAGATCATACATCATCTATACATCCACCTATTTCTTTATATCCATTCATCATCCATCTATTCACCCATTATTTAATAAAATTATGAACCCTAGCGACCTTTTTCTTCTACCTTTTCCATCCATCACCCATCTGTTCAGTCATCTAGAAGAACTGTCCCTTTTTTTCTATCCATTCATCCATTACCATATATTCATCTAACTATACATTCACATACTGCACAGGCTGTATAGGTTTGAGGTTTTCTAGGTTTACTGCACACCTAACCTACATCAATTCATCTGTCCGTCCATCAGACTATACATTCACTCATCCGTATATTTTTTTCATATATTCAGTAGATATGTTTTCTGGCTTTATTATTTATTTATTTATCAATCTATCAGTCAATATTGGGAAAGGGGCCTCTTGACTCTGACACTCCAAATATACACCTGTCTATTCCTATATTCATCTATTCATGTAGCATCTCTATTTCTGTCTGTCTATAAAGTAGATTTTTTTGTCTTTGTCTAATGATCTTTATCTACGTATCCAGCCTCCACCAATTCCTCCTAATCCATCCATTTCCACTGGTCTCTGTCTACTATTTATCTACTGTATTCCATGTAATTTAAATGTCTGTCTGTCAAATATTTATCCATCCATTTATCTGTCAACCCAACCATATACAATGGTGTGAAAAACTATTTTCCTGATTTCTTATTCTTTTGCATGTTTGTCACACAAAATGTTTCTGATCATCAAACACATTTAACTATTAGTCAAAGATAACACAAGTAAACACAAAATGCAGTTTTTAAATGATGGTTTTTATTATTTAGGGAGAAAAAAAATCCAAACCTACATGGCCCTGTGTGAAAAAGTAATTGCCCCCTGAACCTAATCACTGGTTGCGCCACCCTTAGCAGCAATAACTGCAATCAAGCGTTTGCGATAACTTGCAACGAGTCTTTTACAGCGCTCTGGAGGAATTTTGGCCCACTCATCTTTGCAGAATTGTTGTAATTCAGCTTTATTTGAGGGTTTTCTAGCATGAACTGCCTTTTTAAGGTCATGCCACAACATCTCAATAGTATTCAGGTCAGGACTTTGACTAGGCCACTCCAAAGTCTTCATTTTGTTTTTCTTCAGCCATTCAGAGGTGGATTTGCTGGTGTGTTTTGGGTCATTGTCCTGCTGCAGCACCCAAGATCGCTTCAGCTTGAGTTGACGAACAGATGGCCGGACATTGTCCTTCAGGATTTTTTGGTAGACAGTAGAATTCATGGTTCCATCTATCACAGCAAGCCTTCCAGGTCCTGAAGCAGCAAAACAACCTCAGACCATCACACTACCACCACCATATTTTACTGTTGGTATGATGTTCTTTTTCTGAAATGCTGTGTTACTTTTAAACCAGATGTAACTTTCTAACTCCATGATCGTTCCTGATTTTTATTTCTTTCTACATTGTAAAGGAATGCTGAAGGCGTCCAAAAAATGCATTAATCTCCTTCGAACAGTTGATATTGAGATGTTTCTGCTACTTCTGCTCTGTAAAGACTTCATAACGCCTCTAATCTGAGGTGCTGTTAATTGGTCATTTTTCAGGCTGATAACTCTAAATGAACTTCTCGTCTGCGGCAGAGGTAGGTTTTGGTCTCACCCTCCTGGGATGGTCTTCATGAGAGCCAGTTTCATTATGGTGCTTGACGGATTTTGCAAATGCACTTGACAATAATGTTCTTGCAAGAACTATTACACAATGGCTGACCTCTGTGTCTTAAAATAACAACTAACTGTTGTTTTTCTTGTTGTTACGTAATTACCTAATTCCATACATTTCACAAAGTGTTACTTTATAGTTTTGAAATCCCCAGTACTGTTGTAGAATGTAGAAAATAAATTACTAAACAAAAACAAAGTAACTTGCAGGTGACCCCAAACTTTTGAACGGTAGTGTGTATATAAAATATGATTGGGTCAGCGAACTCTGTCCACTGTGACTAGCCCTAATGGTAGCAGCCAAAAGAAAAAAACGATACCATCCATCTATTCATTCATCCTTCTAAGGTATTTAATCAATGTCCATATATTCTGCATTTTATTTTTCATAACATTTCCATCTTTCTATCCAGTATCTCTACCATTTGCCTATCATTGATGTCTTCCAGCTTCCCCAGTTTGTTCAGACTGTGCTTGTCATTTTAATGATGATGATGATAAAATAATAAATTGATTTACTCTTTTGTTTCAGTAATAAACGTCTCTGTGCTGTTGCTGACTGCCATCCCTTTTGTTCTACATGAAGTCTTTAACACTGAGTGAAACAATGTCCTTCCTAAATGTTATGTGGTGGATGTGTGGTGAAACACAGAATTGCACTTTTTTTTATCATGTCCAGGCCGAGTTGCCTTCCTTTCTAAGATATATATACAATAAATCGCCAAAAGTATTCACTCGCCTGCCTTCACATGCATATGGACTTAAGTAACATCAAATTCTTAATCCATAGGGTTTAAAATTATGTTGGCCCCGCTCCCTTTGCAGCTATAAAACGTAACTTGTGTTTTGCTGGCCGTGACTTTTATATTGCTTAAACCTTTCATTAATACTTTTATATTAACATTTAAATCTCTCACAAAAGATTAAAATAATCTTAAAATTGTGTCCAAATAATAGAGGTTTCTGAGGCAGTTTTAAAACCTTAAACGTATTTTTTTCCCAATTATGCGACAGCTATTTTAACACAACCCCACGTGGGTTTAAACATGGATTTAAAGTCTGTGGAGAAAACAATGCCTCGTCGTGCCAGAATAACAGCGCTGACTCCCACACGTGCTTGTGTGCGACTTTATACTGCACTAATGATTACATGTTGGGAATAATACGCCACAGACGGTATTAAATTTAGGTGATAATAACAGAATGGAAAACGATTCACTTTGCAGAGTACAGTAAATAGGACCGAGCGAGAGCGTAATGCTGTATACTGTTGTATAAGACACAAGGAGACATATCAAAAGGTTATTAATGCGCTCAGTGCATCATTTAAGTCCCTAATGCATGCTCATATTTAGCTTTTGGGCTGACAGCGTTGTTAATGTAGTGTAGTATCGCTGTGGAGAGATATTCGCAAAATGTTTCATAAACTTCACACAAAGCTAAACGACTAAACATGAATATTTTATTGACAATTATGTAAACTCACTCAGGCACTTGGGCTCAGATAAAGCACATGATGTATTTTCTTAAAGGCAGAAAGTCAGTGCTATAACCCCCACAGCATTGCTAATCATGTCAGTGCTATAACAACAGTGTTTTGCTAATATAGAGTATTTTCTTCCATTTCCTAGCTTGAGCCACCAAAGGCCACTTGATGGTCCAAAAGTCTGATAGTTACTACAGAGTCAGTGCAAAAATGTTATTTTGCTTTCAGTACAGATCATCTGTCCATCCATCTATCCATCCATCCAGTTTACTGTTGTTATCTTTGAATTATTTCTTTAATTGTCTGTCCCTGTGTGTACATACAGACCATCCATCTGTACATCCATCTATTTATAAGAGTTCTTTTTAATCTGATATTGTCTACCCATTCATTGTAGATCTATCTGTCTGTCCATTTGTCCATCCATCTGTCTATCTTTAGATCCATCCATTCATCCAGTCTATATCAGTCTATCTGTCTGTCTAACCACTTTATATGTCTCTCTCATTTTATCTGTTCTTTTACCCATCCATTTAATGAGGTAAGGTGTCTTATGATCTATTTATCCATTCATTTATCTCTGTATGTCCACACATCCATCCATCCATCCATCCTTTAATTTGTTTGTCCATCTATACTTCCATTCATCCATCACTTGATCCATCATTTATCTATTTAGGAAAAAGGTTTTCTGGGACTGCTACAGGCTAACTATCCACCCATCCATCCTTCCATTCATTCCAAAGGTCCTTCCATTTTGTCTGTCCCTCATTATATATACCCATACATCCGGTTGAGCATTCTGGATTGACTTTACATTTCGTCTCTCTATCTACAGTTTAGTTTTTTACTGTTTTTTGAATCTTTTGCCCATCCGTCTAACCACCAGTAACTAATAAAGAGAAAGTGAAAGACCTCATGAGTGCAATCATGGTCTACTTTTATTTAAAAAAAAAAAAAAAAAAGGTTCTTGCACAGTTCTTCAACAGATCACTAAATAATTAAATGCTTTGAGAACAGGAAGTGAAGAAGTCTTTAGAGTGTATAATTATGTAAATAAGGACATATTTATAAAAAGACCTGTGATTTTTAGATTCTCTCATTAATTATTTAAATCTTCTCAAAGTAACAGAGACACTTCACTTACTGTTTCAGTTTAAATGCGGTGCTGGAGCGCTGTTCTCCACTCAGCCTGAGAACAGCTGCTTAAAATCCGCGGAAGACATTTTTTTAAAAGTCGCTCAGTAAAACATGATGTAATTGGCAGAAATGCTAATGAAGAGAAGTTCATTTGGGTTTATGTGAAGCTAATCCGACATAAAAGCCAGAGGTAAAGAAACCAAAATCACGTGAGAGTTTAGCAGTTCAGTAACTTGAATCAGAGAATGTTCTGCTGCATCCATATGCAAAATAGGAAAGAAAAAAAGACAGAACATTCATGAAGAAAAACCTCTGAACAAAATGTTCTTAAATGTTTCAAATGCAATACATTCACATGCATCTACAGTATGAACTACTTCTGAAGTAGTTTTATTTACTTGCAGAAGGACATTAGAAATATTTAACTCCCAGTTCACTTTTCATACACAAAGAGCTTCATACAGGTCGATATGCATTTCTACACTCTATACAAATCAGTGCATTACTATTTAGATTTTGATTTCCATATTTTTTTAAAGGTTAGGGGGTGCGGATGTTTTATAGTGTATTATTATAATAATAGTTATTATTATTACATTTATTAATAATAATAATAATAATAATAATAATAATAATACAATTTGAACAAATAGTAAAATAGTGAACAAAAAAACAAAAAAAAGTACTTTGCAAAATAAATAACAGAGAGAGGAGAAAAAAAATATAAAAAGAAAACCAATCCAACAAAAAGACTAAAAATACATGATATTTGTTTATTTATTTGTTTGTTTGTTTGTTTGTTGAACAAGGTGTAAGACAAACAAGGACAAATTGGGGAAACCTCTGATCACAGTTTGACATCAAAACAAAATGGGCAAAATTATAAAAAGAACTAAAAATAAAAAAGTATAAATATAAATATTAAAAAAAAAATCTTTAAATAAAAAGAAATCAAGATCCTCCATTTTACACTAAACATTACCTGTATTATTCCTTCTTTCAATGGTTCTGAAAAGTATAATTTTAAAAGCAATAAAGTACAAATACAAGCATAAATCTCAACTTTAATCTCTTTTTATTAACTTTAAAGCCATGCTTCCATTTAATTAGTTTAAAATTTCCCACAAACTCCTAAAATTCATGAAAAAAAAGGAAAGAAAAAGTTTAATTTCCCAGACTTCCTGAGGCCATGTACTGGGTCCCTAGGGCATTCTGGGAAACTTTGCAAACCCTGTTGGACGGCACTGATGAAAAGATGCGCTGTTTGTTTTAACCTGCACTGTGTGAGATTTTAAATAGGTCAAAATCATCCATTTTTCATCAGGACCCTGGAAGGATGCGCGGCTGAGCAAACGAGCGGCTCGCTCTCCGGCTCACTCATCAGGCTGCCGTTTGAGAAGTGTAAATTAGTAATGGTGTTTTATCATGCATTAATTTTAAATCTGTTTTCATTGGCAATTTATGCACATCTTAATGAATCGATTCTTTTTCATCTTTGTCTCATCAAAAGGTAAAGAGACGTGTACAGAGGGAGAGATGGATCGTTGCAAGAACCCGAGGCCTGGCAGCCAAGTCACCGTCAAACAGCGAATGTGACAGAACACGCTCCTGTCTTTTAAAGATTTATTAATGTCCACGTGCTTCATTATTCCAAATTCGGTCTATGTACAGTATATCTGTTTGTTTCTCATTAATTATTGTCTCTTAGTCTATCCATCCAAGCAAACATCCGTTTATCTGTCTATCCATTCATCTGTTCATCTAATTTAGCTGTATTTCTTTCATTAATTAATCTATCTAACTTAGTTTACTGTTAACCCAAACATCCTTCCATCCATCCATCTATCCCACTGTGTTTATCCATTTTGGGACAGAAGTTTTCTGGGTTTGCTACTGGCTGACCATCTATCCATCTGTCCACTTTGTTTGTCTATTAGGCTTATTTTGTCTCTTATTTGTCTCTGGCTGCCATCCGTCCATTCAACTTCAATCCAATCTTCTTCCATTATTCACATTCATCCATTTGTCCACCTTTTAAAAAAGATGTTTGCTCACTTACCATCCCTTCATCAATCTGTCCATTGGATTCGAGTCCCACATTTTGATCTATGTCCATGGATTTTGCACATTCTCCCTGTGCTTGGTGGGCTTCCTCTGGATGCTCCGGTTTTCTCCAACAGTCCAAAGACATGCAGGGTAGGCTAAAGGATGTTTTGATGTGTGTGAGGCCGCCATGCCAGGGTGTACCCTGTGTCATGCCCCAAGTCCACTGAGATAGGCTCCAGTCCCCCAATGGTCCTGTACAGGACAAACACTATATAGAATAAGTAACCAAGAGTGTGTCATAATAGTATTTATAATCCTTATAATAGTTTCTCATTTCTACTTTATGGATGCAAAATAATTTCTTTGGAACTCTGTCTAAATATGATTTAATAATAATAATAATAATAATAATAATAATAATAATAATAATAATAATTATTATTATTATTATTATTATTAATTACTCTATAATTTTCTAATTTTCTTAATTTTACTGTAACCACATGTAATTCTCTCTCTCTCTCTCTCTCTCTCTCTCTCTCTCTCTCTCTCTCTCTCACTTTGAATCAAACGTGGATCACAGATGATATTTACAGTCCTGGTGTCCTCGTTTGAGATTTGTTACTTCGGAGCTGCTATCAAAACATGTCATGGTGAATCATGCTGCACTGCTGTGCCGTTTCTCTTTAGTCCAATCTCAGCCTTTTCCCCCCTCCAGGGACATCCTTCAAATACCTCTTGTCCCACGTCCTAGGGTCCAGTGTCCCCCCTGAGTGAGCTGCACATCCCGGAGGATGGAGGAGTACAGGCAGTGTAATATTTACAAGAGATTTCACTGCTTATGTGCTGAGCTGGCAGCAAGAAGCTTTAGCTCTCTCTCTCTCTCTCTTTCATTTTGTTAAATTTTTTGCAATATTTTTTTAAATACAGTACATATGGTTTAAAATACAGATCAAATGCATAGTGGGTAAAAATACATATTAAAAACATGAAAGAAAACAGTCACATCAATTGTCTAAAGTAATTTGTTTTGTTTGTTTGTTTGTTTTTTGTTTTTTTTTATTTATTTTAAGTGTAAGAAGGTGAAATACCTATGCATTTGTTTATTTTCTTTGTGTTTGTTTTGTTCTTTGGTTGTTGAGTTGTTTGTGAATTTGTTCTTTGGTTTAAGGTCAATTGGGTTGTGTTTTAGTTATTTTTTTGTTTCTGTCTTTGTTTTTGTTTGTCTGGTTAAATGTTAGTTGATTTGTGTGTTTTTTGTGTGTTCATGTGTTTGTGTTTGCGCTTATTTGGTTAATTGTTTGTTTGTGCTTGATTGTTTGTCAGTACTGTATGCTTGCATGTTTGGTTGATTAGTTGTTTGTTTGGTTGGTTTGTTTCTTTTTATAAACTTCAAATGAGAAACTAAAAGAGAGGTTGATGGGAAATGACAGTTTATGGTCGGTAAACAGGAAGTAAGTGCAAACGGAAACTAACTTGCTTTACTGCAGCATTACATGTAATGGTGTATAAATGGATTTAAAACAGAATGCACAGGAGATTAAAGTACAGCTAATCAACCTGATGCTAATCAAACTCTGAATTACCAAGGACAGACTCTGACATTTGAACATGGTGATAAATAGGATGGCCTGTAATAGTGTGTGTGTGTGTGTGTGTGTGTGTGTGTGTATTAGCAGTACAGATTGATGGCTCTGAGGTGGTGCTGTCGAGGCGGTTTGGTTCTGTCAGCAGTCTTCCTCAAGGTTCTGGTAATGAACAGATAGAAGCTCCTATCATTGATGTGTTAAAACCTCGACAGCTGCTTTTCATCAACATGACGCACGATTAAAGCTCTCAGAATAACACGAGCTCTATAAACAACCCGGCACGCAAAGTTCAGAGGGGAACAAACAAACACCATGAAACAACAAAATCCAGCATACACTCGGCAGCAAACACTACATTAGCCTGAGTTAAACAAAAAAACCTTTCTGTTGATCTGAAACTTCATGATATTATCATTTAAGGTAACAATACAGCACTTTTATGAAAAAAGAAAAACAAATAATGATTATTTATAAAAAAAAAATTAACAAATTAACTCACTAAATATCCAAATAATTAACAAATGAAAAAAAAATTAAAAAGTTAGCCCTTCACAAAATGTTTAAACAAGAATAAATGAATAAATGTGTCCTTAATGCATGTTAAAATACATGATAAACATTTAAACAATTTATAGAAATAAAAAAGAAAGAGAAAGATTACATATTAATAATACAAAAAACACAATACCAAAAAAGTTTAAACACACTTTCTTATTCAATATTTATTTCTTTATTTTTATTATTTTCAGAACTGTACATTAATACTAAATGCATTTAAATAATGACAGAACAAATGTAGAATTATATATTCAATAAAAATTTATAAAATAATCCAGAATGTTTTTATATTTTTGATACTTTAAAGTAGCCACCTTTTACTTTGATGTCAGCTTTGCACACTCTTGGCACTCTCTCGGTTATCCTAATGAGTTGGTGACCTTAATGACCCTAACCCTAGCAGCAATCTAGAAGGAGTTACCAGTGGTGTCGAGGTTGGCTTCCTTTTTTCATTCTCCAGTCCAACTCATCCCAAACCATCTCAAATGGATTTAAATCAGGTGTTTGTGGAGGTCAGGTCATCTGATGCCATGCTCCATCACTCTCCTTTTTGGTCAAATAGCTTTTATTTAACCTAGAGGTGTGTTTGGGGTCATTGTCTTGTTGGAAAACGTTCCCACTAAGAGCAAACTAAATGGGATGACATGTCACTGCAAAATGCTCTGGAAGCCATTCTGGTTAGGTGTGCCCTAGTCTCTATGGTCTGGTTAAGTCTCCAACAGTATCTCATGAGTGACAGCAATGCACTCCCACTTCACTGAACCTCCTGCTCCATGCTTTACAGAGAGAACAATACATTCAGGAACAGTCTCTATAGCTAGCAAAGACATGGCGGTTAAAAAAAAATAATCTCACATTTGGGCTCATTAGTCTTCCACTGATCTAGTGTCCATTCCTTATGATTCTTGGCCCAAGCAAGTATCTACTATTTGTTGTTCGTCTGAAGTAATGGTTTGACCAAACAGTCTCCTCTAAATAGTGGATGTTGAAATGGCTGCAGCTTGATCAGGAAATGTTTATGTGAGCTCTAATCAGATATGCTTTAAATCAGCGGTTTCTGAGACTGATAATTTGAGGTGTAGATGAGGTAACTCTTGGTCCCCCTTTTCAGGGACGGTCCTCATGAGTGACAGTTTTATCATAGTCTTTGAGGGCTTCGGTGACTGCACTTGAGGAAACATTCAAAGTCCTTGAGTCCCAGTTTTTTGCATGGACTGATCCTCATTTCATAAAATAATAAGATGGATCTTTTTTATTTACTTAACCAAATATTTCTCGTACCCAGCCTTCCTCAGCACAACATCTGATGGTCTAAAGCACATTAAGGCTACGTTTACACTGCAGGTCTCGATGCCCAATTCTGATTTGTTGATTCTTTTGACCGTCTGTTTACACGTTTTTTCAACTCATATCCGATACACGTGTTTACACTTGCCGTACCATCTGAAATATCGCGCATACTTAAAGGGAGGTTCTTGCGCTACACACTAGCCAAGATAGACAAAGGTGAAGTATGCTTGACACTCTGCGATATATGCAAAGTGCGCGAAACGTCACAATGGTTTTAAAATGGAGGAGGATGAAAAAATGCCATAATTGCAGCCTGTGCATATGCTTCATTCACCAAATACTGATTTCTTAATGTTATTTAGCCCTAATAAGCATTAAAAAAGGAGCGGAGGGGGCTGGGTGCTTTTCCTTTTCCATGTCACCTGCGATGTTATAATTCCACACGTGCTTCCACCGGAGAATAACATTACGTCATTAAACTGCGAAGAAGTCGCAGTTTTAATGGCGTACAAAACGCAATGCTTCAGGAAATCCGATCTGTCCGTTTACACGACAATCACATCACCACATATCTGATTTATATCTGATTTATTTCCACATATAAAGGAAGCCTGAAACCAATCTCGAAATATCGTTTTTTTCCCGTTTACACGGACATAGAACATATCCGATATGTGTCACATATGAGCGGAATTGGGTCACATTTTCCTGACAGTGTAAACGTAGCCTAAGAAGGCAAGACATGTCACAAATTAACTCTTAACAAGGCACACCTGTGACCTGAAAACCATTCCACATGACCACCTTATGAATGTAATGAGAGAATGCCATGAGTGTGCCAAGCCGGCATTAAAGCTAAATGTAGCTACTTTGGACACTCTAAAATATATTACGGTTTGTTTAACTTTTTTTTTTTTGCTTGTTTTTGTTCTTCTATGTGTTTTTTCACAGTCTTCTGTATTAATTTACAATGTTGAAAAAAAAGGAAACAAACTTCTCAGTTTTATTGGTAATACTTTGATTATTTAAATAAATACTACAGAAAGAAAGAAACCAAAAACTATGATTTCTTGCTTTACCTTTCAGAATTATAACTGCAGATGTTCTTTTTTTAAGCGGTTTATTTAAAGTGACGTCAGAGTCTCCGGCGGGTGGCTGTCAATCAGGCAACGCCAGCTCATTAAAATATTAAGCCGCACCTATTAGATCAGCCGCAGATCAGTTTTATTGCACTTCTTCCACAAACATACATTTTCAGTTCATCAGAATGCTTTAGCATGCCTGAGGAAGCACGGCGGTGAGAAAGAACGCTTGATTTGTTTTCTATCACTCTGGATTCAGTTACTGCAGTTTAATTTTCTGTATCGTCTAAAGGGAGTCAGGAGAATCGCATTTCTTCCCGCGCTACTGGAAACACAAATCGGTTGCTGCGGAGGTTTTTCCTCTTCGGCTTGTGTGATTGAGCTCTCCGCTGGGAACCCGAACTCTTTATGCTGTGACCTTTACAAGATGAGGTTGTAATGTAACTTATGTGTGGGTGGCATGGAGATATCACTAAAGTGCTGTGTGTAATGTAGACTTCATAACCGGTGACCTCTGCGTTGTTATACATTACAGCACAGACGAAGGAAATGTCTCCTGTTCAGTCAGACTTTAATTCCAGACTTTCTGGACGCCCCAATGTCTCATTAATCAACGTTCGTCTTTTTTCTTGGGTTAAAGATGTCCTCATAAGATGCACGGTCACAGCCCTGTCACTTTCTGTCACAGAAATAAAGAATGTTTTGAGTTCAGAAAAGTAAAATGAAATCACTAACACTGACTCTAACACTGAACACATGTTGCACATAGAGGTAGCGTCGGCTATCGAATACAAAAACAAATCACACCAAAACACCAAAGTGTCACTCATTCTCTATAGAATTTACTCTGTACAGGAGGTCTGAAGCCTATTGCAGGTGACCCGGGGTACTAGGCGGGGTGCACTCTGGATGGGGTGGCAATCTGTCACATGACAAACACTCATCCACACACCCTGGGGAAATTTGGAAATGGCAATTATCTGCATGTTTTTAGACTTTGGGAGGAAACTGGAGCACTTGAAAGAAGCCCACCAAGCAGACGGAGAACTTGCAAACTCCATGCACACAGACCCAGGGTGAGAATCGAACCCTTGATCTTGGAGGTGCGAGGCCACAATGCTAATCACTATGCCTCTGTGCATAAGGAAAACAATTTAAACAAAGTATAACAAGTTAAGTGTTTTAAGTCTAACATTTAACTAATAAAATTAAGTGTTAATAAGTATAAATTTCATTAAGAATCGTGATTGCTTTCCTGTTTCCGCATTTTAATCACTTGTGCGATCATTATTAAATAATTGGTTGATTGATTGATTGAAGGCTTGATTGATTAATTGATTGATTGATTTAAAAAAAAAGAAACACTGGAGTTTGTGCCAAGTGAATTACCACTTGGGAAACAAAACAAAAAAAAGATTTCTATAAGAGTTTCATGGAAAATTATGAACTCGGAAATGTCAACCTGGGTACGTTTGCAGTATTTATCTGTTATTATTGGTTTTCTTTATTTCTTTTTAATGCCCAAATTCTGTCTGGTGGTTCAAATGTTTTGGAACACCTTTGGGTGAGAAAGGAAGGATTCTTCAAGCGTGTCTTAACGCTTACTCTATTTAGATCACAAAGGGGTTTTAGCACTTAAATGCCATTCTAATAAATGTGAAATCTTTCAAGTTTCTTTCAGAGGTGCAAATGAAAAGTGCTTTATGAATGTAGCTTTAAGTTGCATGCCTTGGACAATTAGGTGGGAAGTGATGATTGCTCACGGATCGATTTAAAAAGAAGGAATTAAATCCGAGGTTTCGGGAATGTTGTGTTGATTAGCCGAGCCTTCTTGAAAAGCCCTTGTTTTGTGTGCTTGATGGAGCAGAAACGTAACTCGCTGAACGCTGCCCCCTTCTCCACCACTTCCAGCTCAACGTAATGAACTCCTCCTCCTCTCTGCAAGTGCTCATCCTTCTGTAACAACAGCATCTGTTTAAAAATAAAGCCTCATTTCCATGCGAGCAGAAAAAAAGTAGTCTTTTTCCACCATCGTCCTCACCACTTCCTCGCTTTTCCGATTGTGTCATTTTTTTTTTACTTTTTACAGTTCGGACATGAAGCACTAGTTAAAAATAGTCTGGTGTATAGTTCATGATCTTTTTTCTCTCCTGGTTCTGTCTTTCTCCTGGGACGCTAGGCTCAGAGCGAACAGCGTGCTCGTTCTCCCTGTGCGGATTCAGGCCGGCGTCCTCTAGTGAAGGACGCCTGTGATTGATTGGAGGGAGGCGAATTTCTGTCACGTTCCCGTTCTTAAGAAGATAACGCTGCTAATAAATATCCCCCTGTGGCCTATGACACATCAGCCGGCGTGTTCTGATGAAGCACAGGGCTCTGGGCATTTTGACACACACACACACACACACACACACATACTGCTACCTGATGTGTGTCCCATGTTGCCCAAAATTACTTTCCTTGTCCTTCCTGACCATCTAAAAGTTTTGCATTCACCCCTTACTGTTCTCACATAAAATTTGTTGCCAGTAGGTGTGGCCTGCTCTTAATAGTATACAGTATGCATATATGAGGAGGGGTTGCGGTCATACCAGGTCGTTTAATTGTGCAGAATACACCAATGCACTTATCCCAGTGTTTCACTAGTGCTTGGACACCATCAAGGTAGAACGTTTTCTCAGCACGCCAGAGCTGCCTGTCTGATTCACGTCTCAAACACCGGCCTCCCAGGAACTTCTTTACATGTGGAAATGTTTTAGAGTGAGGTTGGAGGGATGTGGCAGTAACTCCCATCCGAGTTCCTGTAATGTGCAGGTCGTGTTTGTGAATGCTTGTGTTTGTACAGTTCCCACAGACGGATGCGTCACTTCTGCAAGTTACTACTGTGTTATTTAAAATCCTTATGCTTGGATGGTTTACTCGGGGGAGTCTGGTTTTCTCCGTCAATCCAAGAACATGCGTTATACAGTAAGCTAATTGGAGTGAGTGTGTGCAAAAGAATTGGGGACGTAAAAAGAAATAAATTTGTATTTCATGACGGACACACCCCGTCCGTATTTGGAAAACACGCACTCACCTGGCACTGGAGTCGTGACCTCACTGGGGCGTGTAATACTCACTATCTCATGACGAAAAACACCACAGAGATCTGTGCATTAGATGGACTGCAGACTTTAAATTAAAAACGCTTCAGAATGATTGCCTGAATGTAAGTGTGTGTGTGTGCGTGATTGTGTTTGTGTATGTGTGTGTTGCCCTGAAATGGACTGGATGTCTTCCTGCCTGCCTAAGATAGACTCTGTATTCACGGCGACCCTGAAGAGAGGGCAAAGCGCTTGCCAGAGATGAACGATCGTCCTCGTGTTTAATAGAGAAAAACAGCATTTTATCCTGAAGATTAATTAGGGATATTATCATTAATTGATTTTGCTCATATAAATCGATTCTGTATCCGGTAAACGACTTCTGTGTCCCTTGTTTTTTTGGAACAAACGGTAATACAGCATCCTTTTGTTAACGTCGTTCTCATTAGGCTTTTGGCAACACTCTGACGCAGCCGTGAAAATAAAACGACCTTCGATTGAATTATTGAACAGGCGGCGAAGATAGAAGGAGAGATTACGAACCATTCAACCTTGCTATTTTACACACACACACACACACACCCATACACTCCTCCATCGCAACGTTTAGGGGAAAGCAAGCAGAAATGGAAGAATTACACTATTGGCAAAGTGTCGTGATGAATTGATTTACTCAATTAAAGCAGGGACAATGGACACGACACATCGGGTCGGCCGTTTCTCTGCCTAAATAGGGCCATTTTCTTTTCTTTTTTTTCTCTTCTCTTTACAGATCAGCAGTGAGGACTCATTAGCAGAATGAGAGGAAGGAAAAGACAAAAGACAAAGGGAGAAGAAGTGAGGGATTAATGAAGGCACGAGGCATAAATATACTGCAGTGTCACCAGAGTGTGTTTAAAAACTCCCCAGCAACACCATACACACGTGCATGCACACACATGATCCATCGAGCAAGCACTCACCCGTTCAAACATCCACCGCGTAAAGTTTGTCATTCGAGCACTTATGGTTCCCCGAGTCCAATCGTCCTGAACGCGTCATCCATCTCGTCGCGCTCTCGATCCCGCGCCGCTCCTTTCAGAAAGCACCAAATGTTTTGTGCAAATGATGAACATTAGGTTAACACATCAATTTTCCCTCCGACTAATTAGAAATAAATTAGCAGCAGCGCTTTCATTTATTTCTCCATGGCGCCATTAACGTTTTTTTAACATGAACTTGAACAAGGAAATGTGAGAAACGTGTGTTTCCAATGCGTCACCTGTCAAAAACCAAAGCGCAGAGATAATAATAATAATAATAATAAAAAAATTGTCACAGAGAAAGCACAAGCACATAAACGTCCTCTGTTCCAAAGATGTCTAAAAACTGCACAGCTTTACATACAATGTAATAAAGTGCTGAAACTGGAGACTCCTTACATAAACATCTTTCGTCTTTAAGGAAACAACATTCAAATCAGTGTTTTTTTATGTGTTTATGTGGACCGCTCATTGAACAAGTTCCAAGTTGTTACGTAGCTGTTACCATATAAATGATATAAAAAAAATATTATAATAATAACACAATGACTAATTGATGACTCACTGGATCACCTGATTCTTTGTCACACAGATAAAAGAGTAACCTGGTAACCGACAGTTTCTGTTCTGCTGATTTTCTTATGCAGTATGCCGAGGTGGATTTCATTATTTATTCAAAGTTGAAAAGAAGCAAAAATTGTGAAAATGTGAAAATTGGTCAAAGAAAAATAAAATAAACAAAAGTTTGCTTTAGTGTTAGCTCAATCAGTGCTTCCGTTGGAATTAAGACGATGCTATGGAATATGTTGTGTTTTACACTCCAGAAAATGATGTGCAGGTAAAATTAACTAATACTGACATTTTAAACTTTCTAATTAATAGCTAACTAACAGTTCTGAGGTTGAATCCCAAACAGTGTAAAATGTAATGCTAAATATATGGTAAGCAGTTCTTTGTTCCATCAGAGGTTAGCTCAAAGGCACTTCTTGGTGATTCAACCATGTCTTAGAAACAGTTTAGCTTTGTAGCTCAGGGTAACTGAACAGAATGACATAGACAGTTCAAAGGCGATTCAGAACAACTTTGAAGCGATTATTAAGCGACGTCATGTTGTTTTAGACGACATAACATTATCAGATGCATTTTCTAGCTGAAACCTTATGTCCTGGGATTCATGTGGATGTTACTTTGGCACATACCACCTCCCCAAACATTTTTTACCAGATCAAGTACACCCATTCATGGCAAGAGTATTCCCTGGTGGCGGTGGCCACTTTCAGCAGGATAATGACCCTGACACAGCTCAAAAAAGAGGTCAAGAATGTTTTGAGGAACATGACAAAGAGTGCAAACAAGTCTGATCCATAGAGGCATCCTCGCCACAACCTACAGAACTTGGTTTCTTATATTTCAGTGCCAGATACCATAGCGCAACTTCAGAGAGTCCAGGCCTCAATGCCTTAGAGCTGTTTTGGAGCACAAGTGGCAGTTTTATAGTTATGGCTCATGTTTTTAAACTCAGTAAAAAAAAAGAGAGAAAGAGAAAACTCCATTAGGTTGTCATAATGGCTTCGACTCGGCGATGTCCTGCCATTCCGTTCAGACAGACAGAGCGCCGTTCCTTTTGACAGAAATGAATGAAGGCATCTGCTTCGCTTGAAATCTCCACCAGGAAATCTCTGAGCCTTCAATAAACCTGACAAATTATTGCACGCCATCAGAATTCCAATTCCCGGGCTCTGAGGAGGAGAAAACGTATGTGACATGTTGATTCATTATGTCTGTACGAGAGCAGACTGACTGGGAGACTTAGATATTTGGCAATGTGCGTTTTTCCTACCACCAGAGTCATGTTATTGATTTCTGTAGATACTTCATGCGAGCAGTTGGACTCTGCTGATCTTTCATTTAGCCACCTGTGAATACAGGATGTCTCCTGATGAGGACGATAAGCTTCTGGGCTTCACAGTGACTCAGACAAGCTGTAGCCAAATGCTACCCGAACAGAGTCGGGGAATTGCAGATGGTTAAACTGAACTCTGCATCGGAGATCATTTATAATTTGAGCAACCGGATTTAGGGCAAAGCTAATGATGTTTTTGGAAGTGATTTTATTTCGAACATATTAAAATGGAGTGCATCACATACAGTACATAAACAAACACAACCCATTTAACATGTTGTTCGTAGGTTGTATATACAGTATTTGGGTTAATTGTGCTAATTAAACACCATCTTCCAAAACCAGCTGCATTAACATGGAGTTGTTTCTTCTTTGCTGTTATAATGAACTTTACTCTTCTCGATTTTGATACATGGCTGTAGGAAATTGTGCTTATTCAGCTAAACGAGCATTAGTGAGGTGAAGACATGAGACGCCCTGGCATGTAATTGGCCTTCCAATTAATTACAGTATTGCTTGAGGTCAGGGCCGTTTGCACATTTATTCTTAACACTCATGTCATTGTTATGCTGGAACAGCTTTGGGTGTCCTAGTTCCAGTAAAAGGTGAAACTGTAATGCTACAGCATACAGAGACATTCTATACTTTTAACAATTATGTGTTTCCAACTTTTTAAAGAACAGTTTTGAGACAAGCCACATATTTGTATGATGCTTATACGTTTATATATATATATATATATATATATATATATATATATATATATATATATATATATATAAACGTATAAGCATCATATATATATATATATATATATATATATATATATATATATATAGTTTCACTTACAGTTTTTTAAAGACAGCTTGTTCTGACAGAACAGGGATGTGCCATATAAGTTTAGCTCAGGCATTAAATAACTGAATATGTTATGTCTGTAGTCCAATAAGGTTATATAGGAATAGGGGACATAATCAGGTGCACCAAAAGCATCAGCTTCCTAAAGTGTCTTTTGTACACCAAGTAATTGCGCATCTATCTGCATAGTTTTCCTTCATAATTATTACTTTAATAAAAATTGAAGGAGACCTACTGTAGATCTCAAATGCAGCAAAACCGGCTCAGATCTTGCAAAAGAACATTGATTTTCAACTACAGGGTGGGCCATTTAAATGGATACACCTTAATAAAATGGGTATGGTTGGTGATATTAACTTCCTGTTTAGGGCACATTAGTATACTGTATGTAAGGGAAAACTTTTCAAGATGGGTGGTGACCATGGTGGCCATTTTGAAGTCGACACACAATTTCTATCCGCTCCTCATGTGTCATTAGTATGTAAACTGCTTATAACTATCATATCACCAACCATTCCCATTTTATTAAGGTGTATCCATATAAATGGCCCACCATGTATATTTACTGTGTATATAGTTTTAGACAGTCCTGTGTCCCTGCTGACAATAATTTTTCAAAAGAAAAAAAGTCCCAAAATGGTGTTTATCTTGTTTTGCTATCAAACTGTTTACAAGTACTTCGCACAGTATAGTTTAATGTAATCTAATACAATCAGTGTCCTACACCAAAGTGGACAAGTGACCATCAGTCTCCAAACTTTAGACATTCGCAAAACACTTGTCCCACTTGTCCCGAAGCTTGAAGGACACTGTCTTTCTTTTTTATAATGTTTTTTTTTTTACAGCAAAACTTTACATTTTGATTTGTAGTATCCTTAAAAAAGACACAATGGATTCAACAAATGTTAATCTTCATAACATCTTCATTTGCATCTTACCAATTACCTTTTTTGAGTAACTAACATTTGACATACTAACATAAAAATGTTGCTGCTTGAATGATGCAAGCTTATGTTTCCAGATGCAATCACTGAAACGAGTTCTTGCTTCCTGTTTTAGCACCATCAAGTGTTGAGGTCCACTGGGGCAGTGATCATGCTTTCCCATGATTGGTGGGAAAGCAGCCAACATGATAACAGCGTTGCCAGATTAGGGTTGTTTAAAATCATGTCCACTAACATCTTGTTTGCAATTAAAATTCCACAAGAAGTGGAACGTGTCAGTGTAGACATTTCATTCAGTTCGTGTGATGCACAGAATTGCTTTTATTATAATATTTATTGCAATTTTTTTTAATGACTGACATAAAGAAAATATTCACTGCTGATATTCCTATGTGGTTTTTAATATACATGAACATCATTGATGCTTTTAAATTAACAAAAAAAAAAAAAAGTAATCCAGTCGCAGTGAACTGTACATCTACTTAAATCCTCTGCTGGGACATCTCCTCTTAGAAAGGGACAAACCAGTCTCATAAAATCGCAGCAAGAGAGGACAGCCGAGGCGAGCCGAGCCTCGGGGCCTCATGTAGCCTGAATAAACTTCTAAAAATGACACGGACCCCGTGATGTGTAAGTGCTCAACTGGGACGGAGCTGTCAGGAAGATGAATTTGTGGCGTGGTGGAGGGCTTTCATTAACGTAGCCCAGCGCTGCTCTCCTCTGTTTAAAGATGACACCGAGCACAGAGCAGACAGCTCGTCCTGGTGGCTCGCTCCAACAGAACAAGGAGGTCTTTGTTACACGTTTCTGGACAGCCTTGGGAAATTCCATGCTCGTGAATCCGCAATGATGAAAATTGTTTTTCCTTTAGAAAAAGTCCAAATAAATGCTCGGAATTTTTTTTCTTTCTCCTGGTTTAACTTCACAAAATGGTTCGGTAAAGAACTGTTTTTCAATGTTACATTTCTAAGTTTTCTACATCATGGTGTCCAACATTTCTGCTGCTTAACCTACTGTACTTGATCAAGACCTAAATTCTCAGAATGGAGGATTTACAGAAATCTTAAATGTTATCTCAAGCCTTTGGCTCTTATGACACTCCATTATTTTTTCCTTTCACCTGAGCACACAGGCCATTAACGTTGCCTAGCAGGCGTCCGAACTTCGCTTTAATCCAAACTTTCAAAAAGAACCCAGTAGAAATCCTTTTATGCTGAACACCAGACCCTTTATTTTAAATGAAGTCCGGCTCTTCTCCCCTCCATCACTGGAGCAGAGGTGATACCTCAAAGGCAAACACAGATTGAGGTGCTAGATCATTTCGACTTGCTAGCCTGCTTTGCTAATCGCCTCAAGTTGCCGGCGTTGAAAGGGAAAAGTAGAGTGCAGCCCCACTGTAACATAATAAATTACCTTGAAGTATCCACTGGACTTTTCTTTTATCATAAGGGATTTTGAATAATGAACCACTTCAGGGTTCAATGATTTGACATTATGGTGATATTCATAGAGAAACATAACCTCTATGTAAGACTGTCATGACATCCTATATTATGACATCTACAACCTATGTGTCCTAATAAAGCCATGTTCCAACAGATATCACTTGTTGGAAAAAATTTCATTTGGATAATTTAGCACCTGAGTCAAATGAATGTTTTAAAATTTGGAATTGAACGTTGCTGCTACAAAGTCAAACCAGTAAGTTGTCTTTTTCTGCTCTTATGATGTTTGTTTATAAGTGTTCTGTATTCTATATTATGGTTATGAAAGTTTATGCCAATGCTATGAGACAGTTAAGTATTTTCCAACACATCATGGATTACATGAATAGGAAGTGAATTTTGTTTGGTGGCAGAGTGACATAGTGGTTAGCTCTGTGGGTCAAGGGTTTCCATTCCTACCTCAAGTCTGTGTACATGGAGTTGGCATGTTCGCCCCATGCTTGGTACGTTTCCTCTGCGTTCTCTGGTTTCCTCCCATAGGCCCAAGACTGCAAATTAGGCTAAGAGGCATTTCAAACCTGTCTGTAGTGTATGAGTGTGTATGTGCGTGTTTGTCCTGTGATGGATTGCCACTCTGTCCAGGGTGTAGCACTCGTCGTGCATAGAGTTTCCTGGAATAGGTTTGACTTAATTACCTAATGCTGTATAAATTCTTCAGTTATTTTCCAGAATGTAGATTATAATTCATAAATGAATAAATAAATAAGACATTAATAAAATTAAATAAAAATCCTGTGTCCAAACTTTTGACTGGTACTTTCTACTGTATATATATATATATATATATATATATATATATATATATATATATATATATAATTTTATTATTATTTATTTAAAGACCAAAAAAACTAAACTTGACAAGTAAGGAACCGTATATGGTATGTAACTTTATTAACCCTGATCTGAAAAATAAATAAATAAATAAATAAATAATAGTGCCATATAAAGCCCTATCTTGTCAGTTTAATTCCTTAAACAGTATAAATGTTATACAGTAAGTGTATAACCTACTTAATTAATGCTAGTGTTTAATATTTACTTTCCTCAAGACATTTAACAAAGAAGATATTTATGAATGTTTTTTAAAAGATATTTTTTCCTTTACTCCACATTTCTTTTGTCCAATCTATCTGCAGTCCCCTCGGTACAGTATCTCAGGCATTACCCCTGCAAATATTGATCATCCAGAGAATTTTTTCTGTATGAAATTAAAACACATCCATAATAGATGATATCTCTAGCAGAAGTTTGGAACTGAGATTGATTGACAGCTGTTAGCATTCAGCTCTCGCAAACGACCGGATCCACTCGGGCATGATGGATGAACCCCTGCCTGATGTTAAGGAGCTATCTGACTTGATATGATGGATTTATCCTGTGTCATGCTATAGGTGCATTCACAAGCCAGAAATAGCTGCATTACTCCTGCCTCAGGGATTCATATGCAGATGTATTTAAGAGCACACGCGTTGGTATTCAT
The DNA here is from genome assembly GCF_024256425.1 of Clarias gariepinus. NCBI lineage: Eukaryota > Metazoa > Chordata > Actinopteri > Siluriformes > Clariidae > Clarias > Clarias gariepinus. The sequence goes on from NC_071119.1 coordinate 25,173,258, forward strand.
ATGCATGTGTTTAAAAAAGATCGATAATATACTGTATATTTAGCCATGCATGCCCTGCCAAAAAGGTGTGTGTGTGGGGGGGGAAGGAAAAGTCAGAAAAGAAAAGTCTTGGCTACATTTAAATATATCATATATATCATATATATATACACACACACACACACACTATATATATATATATAGTCTATATATACACTCACCTAAAGGATTATTAGGAACACTATACTAATACGGTGTTTGACCCCCTTTCACCTTTAGAACTGCCTTAATTCTACGGGCCATTGATTCAACAAGGTGCTGAAAGCATTCTTCAGAAATGTTGGCCCATATTGATAGGATAGCATCTTGCAGTTGATGGAGATTTGTGTGTTGCACATCCAGGGCACGAAGCTCCCGTTCCACCACATCCCAAAGATGCTCTATTGGGTTGAGATCTGGTGACTGTGGGGGCCATTTTAGTACAGTGAACTCATTGTCATGTTCAAGAAACCAATTTAAAATGATTGGAGCTTTGTGACATGGTGCATTATCCTGCTGGAAGTAGTCATCAGAGGATGGGTACATGGTGGTCATAAAGGGATGGACATGGTCAGAAACAATGCTCAGGTAGCCCGTGGCATTTAAACGATGCACTAAAGGGCCTAAAGTGTGCCAAGAAAACATCCCCCACACCATCACACCACCACCACCAGCCTGCACAGTGGTAACAAGGCATGATGGATCCATGTTCTCATTCTGTTTACGCCAAATTCTGACTCTACCATTTGAATGTCTCAACAGAAATCGAGACTCATCAGACCAGGCATTTTTCCAGTCTTCAACTGTCCAATTTTGGTGAGCTTGTGCAAATTGTAGCCTCTTTTTCCTATTTGTAGTGGAGATGAGTGTACCCGGTGGGGTCTTCTGCTGTTGTAGCCCATCCGCCTCAAGGTTGTGCGTGTTGTGGCTTTACAAATGCTTTGCTGCATACCTTGGTTGTAACAAGTGGTTATTTTAATCAAAGTTGCTCTTCTATCAGCTTGAATCAGTCGGCCCATTCTCCTCTGACCTCTAGCATTAACAAGGTATTTTCGCCCACAGGACTGCCGCACACTGAATGTTTTTCCCTTTTCACACCCTTCTTTGTAAACCCTAGAAATGGTTGTGCGTGAAAATCCCAGTAACTGAGCAGATTGTGAAATACTCAGACCAGACCGGCCCGTCTGGCACCAACAACCATGCCACGCTCAAAATTGCTTAAATCATCTTTCTTTCCCATTCTGACATTCAGTTTGGAGTTCAGGAGATTGTCTTGACCAGGACCACACCCCTAAATGCATTGAAGCAGCTGCCATGTGATTGGTTAATTAGATAATTGCATTAATGAGAAATTTACCAGGTGTTCCTAATAATCCTTTAGGTGAGTGTATATAGTATACCATCTATATTAATAATATAATGTCTGTGTGTCTCTCTGTACAGCAGAACTCTCTGTCTAACTTATAAATACAAAGAAATCCCATTCTGTACGGTTGAGTATCTTACGCCTTGTTTACACTAAGTTGTCCTTCTTTGGTGGTCAGATAAAGATAAAGATAAAGTTTTGTCTTAAAACAACTCCAGCATGTTAAAATTCACTTATGACCACCACGATTTTGGAACATACTCAGTTTTTATAGTCTAATTGCCTTTTTTTTAACAAGGCATAATGTGTTGCATGTTGATTTGTGTTTGATGAAAAATTGGGTGCTTTCTAGGAGCATTTCATTGATTGGCTCACTGTGTTGTGATGTAATCTTGCACATAACTGCTCATAACATCCCTTTTACTAAACCTTTTGATTTTATACATGGTGCATGTCTAACTTTAGGAAAATACTGAAGGACTGGCAAAGTTTAATTAAATGACATATAGACAGAGATATAGGATTAAAAATGTATCCATCTAAGATCCTTTGTACTTTACGGAAATTATATTTCCTAATTTGCCCAATTATTTAATTATTTGTTCTGTTGACAAGATGTACATTAGGTATAGCTAGACTACTTAAGGAATTTATGATTGACATAATGACATAATAATGGCCAGCATTAGAGCTTTAGTCGTACTGTAAATACTACTTTAGAAATAAAAACAATTAGCACAAATGGACTTCCTTCAGATTAAATCCATGTCGTTTTTAGTCATAGGTATCACCAGGGTACAATTTAGTCAGTAATTTATGAGGAAATTAAACTAATGGATTCCTACTTTTGCACTGCAATTTAATGTAAACTCATCAACATAATTAATGTCTAAGGAGCCTTATAATTACCCGATGTCATTAAAATAAAGATGAAAGAAAAAAAAATAAAACAGTCTTTAAAGCATCAGTCAAATTTTAAGGCAATTATCAACATTCTTTTTCCCAGTCAAATGGCTCCCAAGGCTTCTTGGGTAATGAATTTGGGTCCTACTGATGGTCCACCTCGGGCTGTAGAGGAGTGAAAATGTCCTTCTGAATCAGACTTATGGCTCTGTCATATCCGTAGGAGTCTCTGGGGATTTCTAAAGGCAGGAGTATCAGTGGACGGGGGAACACATAACTGTCCTTTTGAAGGACGTGTAAGATTGGAAAGCTTTTGGAATGGATGACATTGTCAAAAAAAATACAGAGGTGCCCCGAGCCCGCGGATCTACAGTAAATGATAAATGTGGCGTGTCTTGGCACACAGGGACTAAAGGCTCTAAGGGTGAAAGAAAGACTGACACGAGGGCAGCGGTCTCTCTAAACAACAACTAATAAAAAAACGAAAGATCTGCCACTGCATCTTTAGCCAGACTCCTGCTATCTGGTCTTCCATCAGGCTTATATTAGGCACTGAACATGGCGGATACAGACCGTGTGCTCAGGGTCATTTCACATGAATACTTCGTGCTTAGGCGTGTATTGTTCCCGCTTGCTGGTGATGCAAGAGTGCTTAATGACTAATCTACTTGATCTCCTTGTACAGTAAGTGACCCTGATAGTGTTATGGATGAAGAAATGGACTCAGTCGCTGTCACTGCTACACACTTAATACATTTTGTATTCTCAGGGTCATGTTCAGCACTGAGCTAAACACATGGAGTGAGAATTTAATTTGCACGCATTAGTATTCAAACCACGTAGCTAAATATGGACTGAAGCGCTACTTGGGCAATTGTGTGGGAATATTACGAGTTTGCCTAGAACATAGTTAATACAGTTAACAGATTTTGACCCTGAACTTTGTTTTGCATGATATCAGCTTCAGTGATGAGAGCTGTTAAGTCCAGTGCCACTGTCTGATAGTTTAAAGTAAACACAATATGTCACACTGACATTTTACTGTAAATATGCAGAAACAAGAAAATTTAAAGAATTCCATTTCAGGCTAACATGTTAAGTATAGAATTATATATAAAACTATAACTACATTCTATATGTAACATAATTACATTTGTGATAATGTTTTTCATTTTATATATATATATATATATATATATATATATATATATATATACTCTACTGTTCAAAAGATTTAGAACACTTGCAAATCTTTTTTTGTTTTTGTTTAGTGATTTATTTTCTACATTCTACAACAATACTGGGGATTTCAAAACTATAATAACACATCTGGAATTAGGTAATTAAATAACAACAACTAAAACAACAGTTAGTTGTTATTTTAAGACACAGGGGTCAGCCTTAATGTAATAGTTCTTGCAAGAACAGTTTTGTCAAGTGCATTTGCAAAATCCGTCAAGCACCATAATGAAACTGGCTCTCATGAAGGCCATCCCAGGAGGGCGAGACCAAAACCTACCTCTGTCGCAGACGAGAAGTTCATTTAGAGTTATCAGCTTAAAAAATGACCAATTAACAACCAGCACCTCAGATTAGAGGCGTTATGAAGTCTTTACAAGGCAGAAGTAAAAAAAAAAAAATTAAGAAATCTGGCTGATAAGCAAGTGATCAAATACTTATTTGACACAGTAATTCACAAATACATTGTTAAAAAATCATACAATGTGATTTCTGGATTTTTCTTTTTGATTCTGTCTCTCACAGTTGAAATGTGCCTATGCTGAAAATAGACCCTCCATGATTTCTAAGTAAGAGAACTTGCAAAATCACAAGGTGATCAAATACTTATTGATCTCACTGTTTATAAATTTTACACTGCTACACAGATAAAAAGAAAGAAACAAGAACGTACAAAAGGGAGTAAGTCGACATTTTCTTTTTCCAATAGTGACTGGAAAAGGAAAAGGAAGGAAGACATAAAAACTCCCTACACACAGTTAAAAATCAAACCCTTGACTCTAGAGGTGGGAAGCCACTACACTGTTGTAACAACCTTAAAATGTGCATACTATAAATATGTTTTTATTTTTACTGAATAGATTATTATTTTTAAACATATTGTTGTTGTTATTATTATTAATATATATTTTCCCATGCTGTGTTGCCGCCATGTAACCGTACCATCATGTTACCAATGTTACAATATAATCAACAGTACTGTTCTCCAACATTGGAAACATTTTTCATTATTTGCAAACCCTTCTACTCCCATCATGAGTTTAAATGCTTTAAACTGGCTGTACTTACTGTATATAATTAAATCTCAGGCCCTCATGCATAAGGCACAGGTTAAGCTCACCAACCAGATTCCTGCATACAGATAGAAATTAAAGGTATCCAAACCTATAACTAGAACATTAAAGACCTCAACCAGTGAAGCTGTGGCAGGCCTTCATGAGTGCTTGGACTGTACTGACAGGTACCAACAGTCTGGAAGACTACACAGTCTGTGACATCCTACATCAGATACTGTGAGAACTCCTGTATACCAACAGCCATCAAGCTGAGATACAGCTATGACAAATCCTGGTTCACAGCTAAATTCAGACAGCGTAGGTTGGAAAAAATAATACATTTAGGAGTGGGGAGACAGGAAGGAGTCATGCAGTCAGGAGGAGGCCAGGTTTAAAGAGTCTAAAGACAGGTTTAGCAGGGTGCAGAGAGAGGCTAAACGACTGTACTCTGAGAACCATAAAAAAGCAATTCTCAGATAATGACTTCTCAGCTCTACTTCTGTCTAGAAGGGGTTTGGATGGATCACCAATAACAAGCCTAAAGCCCCTCATCATTAACCTGCATCCACATTTACAACCTAAATGAATTCTGCTGTCGCACACAGACACAAAGGTTGTCTGAGAGACTTTTGTACCCTGACAGAGCAGCTGGACAAGTCTGGTCCTCTTGTCTATTCATTGACATCTGCAACATCTACAACACATGTCATATTCCAGCCTGCTTTGTATCCTTTACCATCATTCTTGTCCCCAAAAAGCTTCGGACTGGTCACCCTAACCCCAGTAATTGATTTATTTGAGTGCCTTGTGCTGTCCCATCCCAAGATATTACATATCCATTCCTGAACCTCAGGCAGTTTCCCTACAGACCCAATCAGTCTGTAGAAGACACAGGAACCATCAATATCATTATGTAACTAAAGTATATCATTGATATCATCGTCCAAGCCCTGATACAGGGCAACCTGTCTCAGGTAGGTGGACCAGATTCCTAGACTTCTTGAATAACCAGAAGCTAAGAAAACACATTTCTTACCCCCAGCACCTGTTTTCTCCTTTACTTTTTTATAGGACATAAACAATAGTGTGTCCAATCATTAGTCCATTGAGCTTTTGAAGTTGGTTGGTTACACCAGCCTGATTGAACCTTCAGAAGGGATAAGCCTGCCGAATGTTGGAAGATTGACACTCAGGTGATCAGATGAAAAAAAAAAAAAAAAACTGAAAACACAAGGTACTGTAAAGCTGTAAATTTAAAAAAACAACCCACCAAGTGACATTTGCTATGTGTGGCTCTCCAGTCAAGTCCTTCCAGTTCCTGGAATACCGTAAGAAAAAACGCACCATCAATTTCCTAACAAAGAAGGTACAGAAGAGCACCCAATTCCTGTGGCAACTACATTCAGTCATGGTACAGTTCTACACTACTATCATTGAGTCAGTCATGGCCTTATTCATCACCATTTGGTATGCTTCCTCCACTGCCAAAGACAAGAGCACACTGCATCGTATCTTTTGCTTTGCTGACAGGCTGATTGTCTATAGCCTCAGAACTCACTAATAAACAGATAGCACCTTTCTGCTAGAGCCGTTATGAAGCTTAACAGGGCAGAAGTAGCAGATACAGTAAAACCTCGGATTTTGAGTAAGGCGATTTGCGAGTGTTTTGCAAGACAAGCAAAGATTTTTAATAAATTTTGACTTGGGAAACAAACAAGTCTTGGTTTATGAGTACCTAGTATCATGTATCACGGATGCGCTTCTTGTTTTGATGCCGAGCATCATGTGATCACAACTGAGCCAACGGTTTTTTCTTCTCTCTTTTGTGCTGCGTATTTGTGGGTAATCGTTTTCCCTGCTGGGTCTTAGTGCACGTCTCTTACTAGTATAATCAACATCCGTGCACGTGTGCACTGTTTACTATAACACTGTGACCATGCATGTGTGCGTAAAACTATTTTTTTTGTGTGTCTGTATGCGTTTGTGTACAACGTGCGTTTACTTGCAAAAGCAAGTCTCATTAGAGAGGCAAAAGATCCATTATCTCTCTCTGTATCAGCCTGTTCTTTGTTTCTGTGTGCGCGCACATTATTGGACAAGGTCCCCCCAAACACACACACATACACAGCCCCCTCCTACTTTCGCCTTTACAGACACACACACACACACTCTTTCTCTCTGCTCTACACAGAGACACTGCTCTGTCGTGATTCTTTTCAAAGGTAAAGTGCAGATTAATTTGTTTTATTTTTACTTTATATGTTGTATTAATTATTCTTATGTATTTATTTTTTTGGCCAGTGGGCAGTTTCTTATGGGAAAATTAGAAGGTGTGTCCAAACTCGACTTGACACTGTAAAACCTCAGCCAGCTTGTATATATTTACCATAGGCTTGACATATTATTCCTATTTAGCACTTCATTTTTCTTTTTTTGTTAGGTTACATATTGTATTTCTTTTGTTTCTGTCCACATCATATAACCAAAACAAATTCCTTGTATGGTGTTCCTTAAAGAAAAAAAAAACTCAGATTTTAATTATGTGTAAGGTTATGATGTCACTATTTGACCATGCTCTGCATGTAATATATGATCCTAATACTATGTACTGTAGGATATTTCTATACAGTATAATATTATTATAAATGTAATGTGGATGCAGGCTTTTTTTTTAAATGCAAATGTAAGAACAGGTGCAACACAACAGTTATGGCCTTAACATTAAGATTCAGTTATTTGCCACATGTCCCTTACCTAAACTTCCGATAATTAAGCCAGACCCTTTACTGTAAACCTGAAAAACAACTTTAAAACTTTCCAATGACCTGAAATATGTAATGTCATGAAGTACTGCAAACTCATAGAGAGTATTCTGTGCATATTTGTCTTTGAGTCACATGAGTGTTTAAAAACACAACTGCCAAAATATTTTATAAAAACTTTTTGGGCTATATCAGTGTGAATTGTTTGCGATTTTTCAAAAAGCTATATTTCCACGTCCCACAGTTTTGGCACAATGGATAAATCAGCCTGCAGTTGTGTTTCTGGTTACTTAAGTATGCAATTTAGTATAAATAATATGTTGGTTACATTTGAATAAGAAATAGAGCAAACTCATGCTTTGATTCTGATTTTGTATTGAGTCAAACAGAAAGTAGGGGCAGCAAATTAGATCAAGGATAAAAGGTGCACACAAAAGCCTTCTAAATTCCAAAGTTTGTTGTGGAGCATGAGCGACATTATGAAGAATGCAAAAAACTTTACTTTACAGCATCTTCAGCCTCTTCCTTTTATCGGTTTCAGGTTCTAGTTAAAAAGTTGACCATGAAACCATATTAAAGCCCAGAAATACACCATTTAACTCCCATTGGCAAAGCTGAGAAATCACAATACAGAAGTACGGAAAAAAAGCATATTCAGCGAAGCATAATGGATAAATCTATCATGGATCATTCCAAACGCACCAAACCATGGCTAGTTGTAGGGGCAAAAGAGATTACGAATGAGTTCTGTACTACTTAGTTTTGATTCAAGGCTTGTTTGTAAGTCCAGTTTGTTCGTAAGTCTAACAAACATTTGTCCAGGTACTAGGCTACTTACACAATTGGCTATACACAGTATGTTACCATACAGTGTGCTTAAGAAGTGTGCCAATAATTAAGCAATTCATGTTAAAAAATTTAAGCAATGTCTTTTCATCTCGCTCTATTCTCTCCATTACAGTATGTTCACTTTTGTCTCCATCGTTATTGCTTGGGGCTTCTTAGCAGTACCAGCTTCACTGCTACTGTACTTATACATTGCTGCTTTAGCTTTGTTAAGTACAGTGTATACAATACCATGGTGTTTGAACAACATCCAATCACAATACTGTAATATCCTATTTCGCAGAATGTATCATGAACATTAAGCAATGCAAACCTGTGATTATAACGGCTGGTGTAACTGCAAAGGCACTAAGAGTGTGAAAATGTGCTTTTACTTGGCTTAAACATTTTTCAAACATCTACTTAGTTCACTCATAGGAGCTGCTGCTTTTTGATTGGTTTTACTGACCATGTGACAAAAGTATACTATTAGTTTGTTGGCTTTTGATCAGAAAATTGCAGTCACTTTGTGTTGTTTTGTCTAAAATATAGAATTTTAAAGCCTCTATAAAATTATATGCAGCTTTTAAATTAAATGTTAAAATGTTATTAATTAATTTAAAATGTGTCCAAAAGTCAAAAGATGGTGTTTATCTCATTTTGTTGTGAAACTGTTTATAACTGTATATTTGTTTTAAAATAATGTTGATAAGAGCACAAATAAAAAGTGCAAAGTTGAAAAAAGTCTTTCCTTGTCCTGTCTGTCTGAACAGGAGGAATATGTAGAGTGCAGTCTATTAATTAACCTCAGGCTTATACTTGACTATTTGACGCTGAGCTGACCTTACAGGGATTTACTGCTCAATAAACATGATGGGGTTATGAACATACAGCCTGTCTGGGGGCATCAAGCTTGGAATGTCTCCTTTAAATATCTTTTGCGCATGCTAAGATAAAAAAAAAAAAAAAAAACAGTCAAGGCATGAAAGCGGCAAAAGCCTGTATTTTTGGCTTCTGCAACCTTTTGCTTTTTCCGCTTTTGAAATAATTTGTGGGAAAAAATGGAGGTAAAGGACGATCATTTATACAGGCTTACTGCATGTCATAACAATATGCAGTATTTCATGAATAGCTATTATTTTATAACAAGCTAAAATAAATTTCATTTCCAGTTTTAGGTATTAATTACCAAGCAATAGCTTTGCAATTAGGAATGTAGAATCATAAAGTAAAGTATTTTAGTATTTAAAGTATATATCAGCTAAATTTGTTAAAATTGATAACCTGATTGAGTCATGTTAAGCTCCTGACGCATGCTAGAAAGAATCTATTCTTGTTTTGTATCACAAGTTAACATGGACACTAAATTCTTTATAGCTAAGATCATGTTTCTTTTAGGAAGAGCGGGTGTTAGCTGAAACAGACAGCTAGTTTGTATTTGCTATGGTTTTCCTTGTCAGAAAGACTTACAGGTAAAACCTATCCAATAAACCAGGGACTATCCAAAAAAACGCAATGGAGGCTATTAAAATAAGAGTGTGCAGCCCAGAACTCAAGCTTTTTTTGGAATCCACTGATAGCTATACAATAATTTGTACCATAAAGAAGTTGAGAACTATCTAATGACCCCATGAGCTAAAATTAAGATGCATCTCTGCAAGTCTGGTAAACTGAGAATAGTTTTTTTTTTGTTTGTTTTTTTTGAAGAACTTCAGAAAAAAAGCAGAAGCAGCAGCAAAATCAAACAAGTAGGGACTAGCTGTGTGTTTCTATCATTAGGACAGTAGAGACAGAGTTCAAGGGGGACCTTGACACATCTTGACAACTGGCCATGTTCCCACCATGAGGTCATGATTCCCACCTCTCAAGGCTACTGTACTCACCTCTAAACAAAGTAACACTCACTCACAAATTCTTTGGTGGTTATCCATACTCTCTATCAAAATCCAGGGTTGTAAAAGGTGTGGATAGTATCCCAGGGGATTCAAGGCATGAGGCAGTTAGGAATGTAGCTGCCCTGAACGAGCTGCCAATCATTGCATTACTAACACCCTGCAGTTATGCCAGTTACTACTCTACATGTCCTTTTACTGTGGGAGGAAACCAATGTACCCGGAAGAAACCCACTAAGCACGGGAAGGACATGCAAACCCCTCGTACACAGACCTGAGGCTGGACTTGAACCCTTGAACTTAGAGGTGCGAGGCCAAAGAGCTTTCCACTAAAATGTTCACCTCCGTGCTGCCACCTGCTCGATTAAGCAGTTAACGTTTTGTGTAGGTTTAAGTCAATTGTAAAACATGCCTCTGGCTGACCCTTTACCCATTGCCGAGTCTACCAGCAACTCGGTGCCTGGTATTTGGTGGTAATATCTATATCAAAATTGTTGCACTTCATGAGATGTGGTAGGGTAACAAATGTGGCAGGTCAGGGGATTTTATTTTTCTACTTTAACTCTCGGGATGCAGCATGAAAACTGCTCTACTACTCTACTCTCCCACTCACTCGCTCTCTCTTCAACTCATCCTTTAGCTACCTGGGATGCGTAACTGCACAGCCTGTCTTTATAGCTGCCATAGGCCATTAAACTAATAGTATTAGATCTTCCAGCTATATCAAACCATCCCTTATCTGATTTTACAGCCAAACACAAGCAGCAAGGCTTTTTTTTCATGCTTGCAGCTCAATAACCGCTTTATTTTATCTGTATTTTTTAGATGGTTAATTTGACGAGATGAAAGGAATATGCTGCATAACAATCTACAGGATGAGCGTTTACCGATGAATGCAAGCACCACATTTCACTTGAATCTGAAATGCTTTACAGCAACAAATATCAGTTTAAATGGCTTTTTATTGGCTTGTGGATGATCGTCACAATAAATAATTTAGATTAAGAAAAAGAAACAAAAAATTATATATATATATATGGGAGAGAGAGAGAGAGAGAGAGAGAGATATATGGGAGAGAGAGAGAGAGAGAGAGAAAGAGAAAGCATTTTCATAAATAATTAATTTTATTAGTTTAAAATATTTTAAACTAAACTAAGCTTCAGACATCAGCTATAGCGACCTGCGGGCCACGGCTGACTTGCAAACTTCCGATTCCCATATGATCTGGGATGGTGTACATGAAATAATTTATATTTGATCTAAAGTGAAATTTATAGACTGACACCAATTTGGCACTATTTTTGCTTGACTGGTACGTGGTAAATGTATTATATATTGTAACTTGATAATGAATCGTACCATTACATTGTGGTTGTAAATTTTCACTTGCATACCAAGAGTGATTGAAACAGCAGTTGGCTAAGCTAGCGGTGTCACTTTGTTGCTACTTTCAATTATGATAATTAACCAGTTACTTTCTTGCCAAGTGAGTTCGTTCACAAGCCACCTGGCCTGCACAGCTGTCGGCTACTGGAGCAGAATGAAGTCATGACCGGTGAGTTATGTTATTTTAATGCTCACCAGCTAAATCTCTTCTTTAGTTTCCACTAAGTTGATTATTTTCCGCTGGGACTTTGGCTATGGGTCATTGGTGTTGTGACAAGTTACCCACTTTAATTACCTCAACGAAGTAGCTATGTACCCACAATATGTTTTATTTCAGTTCAGACATGTTTTCAAACATCAGGTGACCACACCCTCCCCACGCGCTTTTTTCATATTAAATTAAACTGATTCAATTAAAAGGTTTAAAAGTTCGGCCTTTATTTGTCACACATATATTACTGCACTGTAAAATTCTTTCTTCACATATCTCATCTTGGTGCCTGGGGTTGGAGTGTAGGGTTATCCATTCTATAGCACCACTGGAGAGGTCAGGGTTATAGGGTTGGAGTGTAGGGTTATCCATTCTATAGCACCACTGGAGAGGTCAGGGTTATAGGGTTGGAGTGTAGGGTTATCCATTCTATAGCACCACTGGAGAGGTCAGGGTTATAGGGTTGGAGTGTAGGGTTATCCATTCTATAGCACCACTGGAGAGGTCAGGGTTATGGGCCTTGCCTATGGGTACAACAGTGGCACCTGCGGCTTGAACTACCAACCTTATGATCATGACCCAGAGCCCTAATACATAGATACATGCATAGATACATCCTTATATATGCAGAGCTACCACTGCTACAAATGTCTCACTGTGACAGTGCCTAAAGATACAGTACAGTACATCATTAAATATGGTTGTTTATGTAACAATCCCAGGCCTGATTATCTGTTATTATCTGCACCTATTTCTCACTGGTTCATGCCTTAAGATGCTCAGATGCCTTTTTATGCTTAAATGATTGATAGTTCACTGTGTGGATTAAAAAAAATAAAACAAACCAAAAAAAATTCCTCTGAAACTGCTTACATACAGGGACTAGACGGAGAAATATTTCACAAGACTACATAAAAAAATAAGAAAGTCTGGCTGTTTAGAAGCACGATATGAAGCACAAGGGGGCCAATACTTCTACACAGTATTAGGAAAAAAACTGTGAAAGTTGAGTTTTTGTTTCTTAACTGAGCAAAACTTTGCAGCAGATGTAACGGGTGCACTCGTTATGTTCTCTGCTGATGTTTACAAGCGGTGCTAGCTGTAAATGTTTTGTGTCCACCTGCTGTTTAGAAGAAACTGTAGTTGTGCTGCATGAAGTGTTTGCGCATACACAGTGAGATAGGTGAAGGGCTGGGTGGAGTGTAGCAGAGCGAAGCATAGCAGAGAAGAGCCAGTTGATTTTAGACGCTTATGCTAACACTAGCATAATTCTTTAAAAAAATGCTTATTGCAGCTTTTTAACAGAAAAAAAATATGACCAGCGTGAATTCTCTTTTTTTCTACGTTTATTTTTCCTATTCTTTAAAACCCAATGCTTTGCAGAATTGTTGCACATGAACAATAATATCATAAAAGTACAATAATAATTCAGCTAAAGCGAGCTACGCTTTTCTGCTGAATTCTGTATATTTTTTGTACTACTGTAGAAATATTACAATGTGCACCTTAAAAAGAAGTCGTTTTTTTTATTGCTTTGTTAGTTTGTTTGTGAGATTTTTTTTCCCCTGCAAGCACAATCAGACACAATGTATATTTCACACCGATGCATGACAGGTAGTCGCTTCTAGAAGTCAGTTCGGTCGACAAATAGCTGACAAAGACAAGGCTAACTGGTGGTGAAATGGATTTCTCGCAAAAATACTTTTTTCTTTGTCATCCGATCTCAATTCACTACTAGACTACTGTCATCCTGACGAACTACTGTACATCGGGAAATGAATAAAACATTGCAAAGTCGGCTGCAGCATGGGAACAATATTCAGAAGTTCAACATTATACTACCTTTGTGTCTGTCTGTGTCGAGTATTGTCTGTTTTTTTTTTTTTCCCCACTGTGAGTTTCATCTTAATACACGCCACATGCAATCTTCAGAGTTGCATAACTCCACACTGATTGGCCAGAAGCTTCAGAGTCTGACAGCAGTGAAGGCTTATATTAATACACTTGCTCTTATATGGTATCACTGGGGATTCGTACATAATGAAGTATTTATGAAGATTTCATGTAAGACTATAAACTCTGTCTGAATTAAGAACAAATATAATTGACATTACACTTGAGATCACGCTGTCGCACTGAATATCAGCATAGCTGTGACGCTAATATTCAGTGCAATAGCATTCCCTCAAGTGTGCTGCTATACAACTAAATTTAAAAGAAATTTATTATCAAAAAAGAGGTTATTATTAAAGACGTTTAACCAGTTTATTAAGATGAACTTTATTAGTCTCAAAGGGAAATTGCTTTGTACTTTCCGAGTAATACATTTAACAAGGGGAATAAAAAAAAGAGGGGGGGGGGTTACTTAAAATAAGACAGTAAATTCCATATCGCCCTAATAGGGAAGCGTGTGAGTCCTGACTGAGTTCACATACTGTATATTGCACTTGGAATGGATGGGAAAAGGAAAGCGCATTACACAAGTACTACAGTTAACAATATTGCATTCGAAGAGTGGTAAGGCCCAATAGTATTGGTAAATAACCGGTGGAACAAGTAATGTATTAATGTAATATTGTAATATTATATCACTACAGACTGTTAGCGTTGGTCAAAAACTAAGGCAAAAATTATTGTAAAGTTTGTGGAGAATAAATCATGGAGGTGGTGGACAGTCCTGAGAAACTTTTAGTAAACGAGATTTTACCCCCAAACGAGATACCAGCCCCATTAACTTCTAGGTTTTGTGGTTGAATCCCAAATAGTATTAAATAGAAGTATAGTGCGCCAAGTACTGTAGGGTGTACAATCATTTGTTCCACACATCACGTCGTGCCCTTGATCAGGGATTAGAGTAACATAATGTTATCAGAAGTGTGTTGTTGCTGAAAGTGCTTCTGTGAGAATGTGGGTTTTATCAGGCAGCTGCTCTCTCCTCAGTACTGCGGACCGTACAGACCTACTCCCACCCACACTGAGACCCACAGTTAGTGTCAATAACCACTGGACAACACCTGTGCTGAGTGGTAAATATAGTTAATTAAACTTTCCAGTGGTATTAAGCTCTATATCAGCATTTGTGGGAAAGTTCTCATCTAATTAGATTACTTGTTCAGAACTTACAGTTGTATATAAAAAACATTGAACAAACTTATTATCACCAGCGTGATGGAGGTATAATATTGTCCACACTTATTAAAGCCCTTGTCATGTTTTTATGAAGAGATTACCGGTTACATAACCTAATAAGCATGCATTTATTAAGCATGATAGAAGAAATTTGCAGATTCAACAACAACAAAAAAATAAAGTGTTTAATCTTTAGTTATAAAAAGGAAAGAATGTTTGTGTTCCTGGCTAACTTTTATCTTTCCTTCTTCTTCTCTTACTCTCCCTCTCTCTCTCTCTTTTTTTTTCATAATCCAAAGTACCACTCTAATGCATGGGGACAAAAAGAAAAAAAGTGCCGTTGCATTGATTCAGCCATCGGAATCATGAATATTGATCTCTCCTCCAAGACTAACGCTGAATACAGAAATATAACTTTTCCATTCGTACGCTGTAGGGAGCACAAGTGCCACAGAAATAAGAAATGGCCTTTTCCTTTGAAAGTCCCTCTGCGATAGCTGGTCTACCATGACAGTCACTGATCTGTAAAGGCTTTTTGCCTGGAGGTGGGGAAAAAAAGGAAAAAAAAAATCAAGTCTATCAATTCTTGTCTAGTTATACTTTTAACAAAAGAATGTCTTTCCGCTCAGTTACGGTGTGGAATATGTAATAAGAGCCGGGGAAAGAGAAAAGCATTACTGTTTTACAGATTTACAGTACTGTAGCCAAGACGCTGATTTATACGGACATGCAAATGAACGTTTCTGATAATCGATTATGTCTGTGGCGGCGCTGCTCAGTCATGGAGTCAGGATGCTTACAGGGTTTAATCAGCTATGAGAGCTGAATTAAGTGACATTGTGTATGTATTAGATGCACGAGTCATTTGGAAACGTCCTTAAGTTTAAGAGCCTTGATGGTTTAAGAAACTAAATAAATGACATAGTCTTTAATTATTTTTAAGTTCAAGTATTTGGCGGGGCATTTCCTGCTTTTTGTCCTTTTAAAAAAAATTTTGCAATTTGTATTTCATTAAAATAAAATGATTTTCACTATACTGTGACCTCATATAAGATTGTTGTTTAGCTATACTCTTCTCTAGAGGGGGTTTGGCTCATTTTACAAGTAGCTTATTTACATAGAAACTGAGATGGCGTGTTTGAAAAAGAAGTGCAGCATTAACACAGAAATATTTTGGGACGGTCTGAGACCTGTCGTTAACTTGATAAATAAACAGTGAAATATGGGACCTTCAATGTTAGTAATTCTTTGATGGGATTAGTGTTCTAGACACTACCATGTAAGATTGTGTGTAATAATTCTGATCGATTTGTATGGAATGAATAAAAATGACAGGTGTGTCTTTATGACGTCGACGTGGTGGTCACAGCAAAAAAAAAATAAATAAAAAATACATGCGTGTCATGATCAATAGCATTTTTTTTTTAACAGTTATTTGTTAAAAGAAATTGACTTTGATTGCAAAGTGTTGCTCCAGGACATTTATGGGCCATGTAAGTACATGGCTTTTGAAATGCTTTTGATTTCATCTGTATAGAGCGCAGCAGTGGAAGTGCTTGTTAAAAATCAATTTGATTGACCAACACATTTCAGAAGGCTTTCATCGCTACTGCAGGACGTTAAACTTCCCAGCCCATGTCCACAGGGCTTCCTTAATAGTCTATCAATGAACTGTAACATCATAGCCTTTTTTTTTATTATTATTGTTATTATTTATTTAGATATTTCTTTGCAATCACTTCCACCGTAAATCAACTTCAGCACATGTGAATGATTTCCACCAAGACATTTCCGTATTCCATATAAAAGCTAGCAGCGCAGCATAATTTTGTAACCGCGCAGACGTACAAGGACAATAACGACATCCGACGGGATTTAAACCCAAATAAATGATGACAAACCCTCTCAGATGAACAATACGTCTGAGATCGTGAACCGAATTCCGTTAAAGTTGGAGCTGCTGCAGCAGAAAAGTTTCATGGTGGCTGACGGGGGCTGAGATTAATGGTCTTAGCCCCCAGGAGTGGAGTCCACAGCCTACGCTTAAGGCACTCTGGTCTCAGCAGAAGTAAACAAAATGTGCTGAGAGAGCGCTCGGGTATGGCGGTGGGGACTGATGGAGTCAATTAAATGCCACATTGTGTGGACTTCAAAAAGGTGTTTAAAAAATACTCAGTGTTTTACATGGTGCAATTTGCGAATGTCAATGCGTTTCATGAATTTTTATGAATCTGTATAACATACTGTAGGATGGAAGGGGAATCGCCAGGGATCAGCTGATACGATTTTATTAGGTGATGATTGGATCTCTTTTGAGATTCTATAAGTATCACAATTTTATTAATATCACATTTGTTCCGGATTTTATAACAATTCTAAACGAGATTAGCAAGGAAATCGCTCCTACCACACAGGGTACTGTACTGCCTGCCAATGTGTGGACAGTTATAGTGCACCACCTATAGGATCATAGAGGAACTACAACAGACACATTGGGCATGAAGTGAGTTACACCGTGGACAGGTTGCCAATCTATCGCAGGCCACACACACACACACACACACACACACACACACACACACACACACACACACACACTACTGGCAATTTGGGAACACCAATTAACCGAACCTGCACGTCTTTGGATTGTAGGAGGAAACCAGAGTGCTCAGAGGAAACCCATCAAGCACAGGGAGAACATGCAAACTCCATGCACACAGAGCCGAAGCGGAAATCAAACCCTTACCACTGGATGTGCAAGGTGACACTGCTACCGTACTTGAATAAAATAAATAATAATAAAAAATAAATAAATAAATACATTATATATATATATATATATATATATATATATATATATATATATAATGCAGCATCTCAATTAGTTCTGGTGTAACTAGCTGCATACATACATAGCGTATCCTGAAAACCAATGAGATATCAAACGAGTTGGATAACTCTAATAAAAAAAGTGTTAATCAGGATTTAAATAAATACTTTTCTTTTCAATAAACATAAAGAACGTGTTACTGTTGCAGATTTGCATATTGGGCAGGATGTCCAACGTTAACATTAGGTGAAAAGGCTGAAAAGAAAAGGCCACGTGAAATCCCACGAGTGGAGAATGTAGTGAAAGCTTTGCAAAGAACAAAGTCCTTCACATTTTTTCTTTTTTTTTTCTTCATATGAATTCTTCATACTTTTGTAGGGAAGATAAGAAAACCTTAACAGTCTAATTATCAGAACATACCATTGTAGAGGAGCTGGCCATTGTGCCCTGAATCTTTTCTCTACCAGAGTAGCTTCTGATTCTTTGACTGCTAGCATCACCTTCATTCCATCTTTTCATCAGCAAGGTTAAACAAGTCAGGAACATTGCGAGCTAATTAATACCAATGAGCTTGACAGCCTTGAAAGGCAACGTGAGGTGACGAAAGGGACAGAGGAAGAAGGGGACGTATTGAGACAAGGGTGAGAGGCTCGTTGCTGACTATGTTCTCACCACAGTGTGTTGCATCGTGCCTTCTAATTGCCACTTTCACCTTTTCATGTCGTAGTCTTTCGCTTTTGAAGTGCTGACGTGCTAAGTTCTGAGTTTGATTAACACCGAGCCATCAACGCGTTTCCCATGTTCCACTTCTGCCTGCGGCCCGGAGGCTAATTTGTTCTGCCCGCACTAGCCGCAAAAATCCCAGAAGCCCTTGCCTAGTGGGCTGCCTCATGCTTTCCATCTCCTCTTGCCACCCCTGGCAAGTTCATTCCCTCTGCAGCACTGCCGCCATGCTGCTGCTGCCGCTTAATTGCCATCTTGTGTCATCTAGCGGGGGACAACTGACCTGCGCCAGACGTGTCGCGGGCAAAACAAAAGAAGTGCAACAAATTAAAACCACCACGGTTCAGTGAATACAGAAATAATGGAACAGGCTGCAGTGTGTGTGTGTGTGTGTGTGTGTGTGTTAATGGACATCTTGACAGATTCTGTTCACCAAGACAATGTGAGGCGAGTCAGCGCGCTCAGGGGCAACTATCAACAATCACACAGTTCATTCTGGTTACATCTCTGATATCCAGACACAGCATAATTATATCCAGTGAGCAAATCAGTTTATCTAATTGAAAAAAAGAAAACATCTGGATCAGTCGAATGGATATGTGCATGTGTACACCGTCTGCATTTTGCACTGATTTCATCTTCTCAATTAGGTGAAGTAATTATTTTTAACTGGTGATGATATGATGCTGATAATGTGGAGAAAATTGAAAAGACAGACTGTCTGTCTGGAGTCTGGATTGTGTGTGATTTCTATGTACGATGCATAAAACAGTGTGGTCTGATGTTCATCTGCATAACTGTATTTGTATGAAGAGTTATGGAAAGAGAGATTGAAAAAAATGTTAATTATGGGTGTTTCCTTACTTTTAACTTTATCATCATTAATCCATATGTTATCTATAGTGCGTATCCAGCGTAGGGTCGCAGGGTGCTTGGAGCCTATCCCAGGAAACCTATGGCACAAGGTCATGGGCAGTCTAGGTGGGGTGTCGACCCATCACAGGGCATCAATCACATAATACAGATGAATGCTAATCAACTTACACTGGATGATGGGAGGAAACCAGAGTACCCAGAGGAAGACTAAACACTAAATCAACTTATCAGCCCTTTACCATCATAACTTTACATATAAAGTGACCTGTTGTTTCAAACACGTTTGAAACACGTAAGATTAGATTGCCTGTCTGATTCATGCCTGGAATGCTGGACTTATGGAAATGTCTTAGAGTGAGATCAGGACTGTATGCCGAGTTCCTGTAATATGTAAGTGGTGTTGGTGAATGATTGTGTGTACACCATCACAAGTTGACTTCAAGTTATCCAATGTTTTTAGATGTTCAGATGAACGACTGCGATTGACTCTGAGCCACCTCGACCAGAATTGTCATTTACAAACGTATGGTCTTCTTTAAGTCTTCTGTAAATATCAATCACTTTCACACCTTCATTCTACAGGATTTTTTATCAAAAGTCCCTATTTGGCTTGTACACTTCTTACATAAAATAAGCCACACATACTCTATATTTTCCTCAACAAAAAGAAAGATAAATATACATACTAATATTGCAGATGGGATGTTTGATGTGAGTTATTGGAAAAGCTTCCAGGATGTGGGGTTTATGCTGCATCGATCAAAGCGGCATTTCCCCCATTTTAGAACTGCATTTTATCAACTTTTTCAATATTTTCTTGTACAGTAATAGTTTCAAGCCCCACATTTTATTTGTAAAAAGACCAGTGATGAAGATGTAGTGTGAACACTAGAATAAGTGTAACAGTGCGCTTTGAACGTGCCCAGAACAACATCCATAAGATGACCACATTTATTTACATAGTTCTTTCGAAAGCGGTGGTGTAGTGGTTAACACTGTTGCATTGCATCTCCAGGGTCTGGGTTTGATTCCCCAGCCAGACTCGATTCCTGTATTTGAGTGGTTGAAGTTTGCATGTTCTCAGAGTGCTTGGTGGGTTTCCACCGGGTACTCCGGTTTCCTCCCACAGTCCAAAGATATGCAGGTTAGGCTAATGGGTGTTTTCCAAATTTCCCGCAATGTGTAAATGAGAGTGTGAGTGTGTGTGCCCTGCGATGGATTGGCACCCTGTCCAGGGTGTATTCTGCCCCATGCCCCAAGCCTCCTGGGATAGGCTTAGCCCCTGTGGCCCTGAATACAGGATAAAGCGGTATAGAAGGTGAGTGAGTAAGTTCTTTTTAAACCATAGGGCATATGATCTAATTACTGTACTATAATTCACACAGAATGATCAATGCTATAAAATAGGTGGAAGTGTAGAAATAACCACGGCTGATTGGAGTTTACAAAGTAAACCTCTTTTTTATTTTCATCTTTTATACAAGTTACCTCATGCATGCACTGTAATTTTTTTTTTTTTTTGCAATTATGAGAACATATTGAGCAAAAGGTAAATGTCAAACTGTCAAACGCTCTATTACATTCGTTAAATATAAACATGTTTAAATGTCACAGATGACACGAACATGGAGGAGTTACAGTATACAGTGAAACCGCGGCACATCGAGTCGAAGCTAATGCATTCCTTTTGTTCTCGCCGAGACGACATGCTGTGCTGATGTGGAGAGCAACGACCATCGTCAGGGCTGTGAAAACGCGAACGGCATACAAACGAAGGAGCCTGATCTGAATGAAAAAAACAGTATCCACTTGAAGTAAATCATGAGAAAGGGTACAAAGGCTAGGCTCACCTCGTAACCTTGGGTACAAAGAAGCTGAACTGCGAACTTTGAACTATGAAACAATGGAGGTGTTTCGATCGGCCGTGTATTTCAAAGGCTTCTGGATCTCCTGTTTTTTTCCAAAGATCGTATCTACTGTGAAGAATA
The DNA here is from genome assembly GCF_024256425.1 of Clarias gariepinus. Classification (NCBI taxonomy): domain Eukaryota; kingdom Metazoa; phylum Chordata; class Actinopteri; order Siluriformes; family Clariidae; genus Clarias; species Clarias gariepinus. The sequence goes on from NC_071119.1 coordinate 25,194,462, forward strand.
AATAAAATCGAGATGAGCAACAGGGCATAAATATATTGTTTATTTCTTTCCACGCATATAAATGTGCGCATCATTTTGCATTCGTTTCAGCGGGGGCACAATGGCTGACATTTTCGAGTCCATTCAGAGACTAATTTGGCCATCGATGAATCATGAATAGCCATGCCATCAGATGCTTTATGGTGAACAATAAGCATGAAATTAATTCAGTCAGTCTGAATCATGACAATAGCTTCAAGCAGAGCGAAATGCATTAGATGGAAAACAGGCATCTCGGAGCTGCCTGTCTAATTTTACACAAAAGGAAACGGTCAACCCTACAGAGATAAACACTCTGATTCTTGATTGTGTTGTCTCTCTGGATGTTTTATGTCTTTTATAGTATATGTATGCTACAAAATGACTCCGGACAGAATATGGCTAAAAATGTTATTATAAAAGTCATTCGTCGTGAGCCTGTTGAGCAGAAGCATGGTGTTTTCCCACCAACTTATATACAGTAAAAAGAGATTGGTTAAACAAAGGTGCTTTTAAACAATATAATCCTAAACCGGGAGTAAACTAATACTTACAGAGTAAGTAAAAGTAACAAGAAAAAAAATTATATATATATATATACTGTAAGCTGCTCAACATTGTGCATTAAATACATTTGATTCATTTTAAGCTATTTTTTATTTTAGGGAGGTTGTAAAGGCCACTCTAGGTACTGTTTGTTAACATTAAGCTCTGGTTGCTAAGCAACACAACAGGGCCATTTCTGTAAAGTTGCTTTAACCCTGCACTAGCAGGTGACAAAGCGCCTGCATGACGAGCAATGCTGAAGTGAGATTTTCTCAATTCAATACAAATTCGCCTATGAATGATGCAACAAATCTATAAATCCAAACAATTCGCTTCAACGATTTCTCGCAGCAGTCCTTCCCATGCCATGTGTGGCTGTGTGGCACAGCTTTCCCCTTTACTTCCAGGTTTAGTGTCTATCAGGAGTCAGAGTTTTATGGGGGCTCAGGCCCTAATGAGAATTCAACATGTAATGTAGTGTCTTGCTATTAATTAGTACCTTGGTATAAATAAAAACTATTACTTTAGGAAGACACGTTTCTGAAGAAAAGTATTCAAGGATTGTAATTGTTGCCTATTATTATTGTTGTTGTCTGAAAAGTCAGGGTTTGTTGTTGTTCACTGTGCGTAGATCTACAATAAATACTGCGCTGATTTATTTAGTCACTATATATAATCAAAGAGTTTCCACACTGACTAGTGGCGTAATTAATTATGTGTTTAGTTAAAAAGATGTTTTGTCCTTGTTGGATCCTCAGACACTTCCTAGTGATCTAATTTATTTCAACGACTATTTGTGTCTCTGCCAGGTGACAGGAGCTAAAGCGTTCACTTCTCACCACGGGATTGGCTCAGAGGCACATTTGACATGCACGGGGAACGCTTTCTGACTACATTTATTTTCATCAACGCTGTAATTTTATCTTTATTGAGGTAGACAAGCTGGAAATAAAAATACTGGCAGATATTTTCTCTTCTTTGCAAGTTTGACAGCTCAATGAGCAGCTGACAGAAATATAACAGTAATCATAAATAACCTGCTGGCATTCAGGGGCAGGGTAAGATTTTCCAGTCAAAGCAAGCACATGACCTCTTGCCTATTATTATTATTATTATTATTATTATTATTATACCTCCTGGAAAAAAAGGTCTCACACATGTGATTCCTTGTGCTCCCAGAACCGCTCTTTCAGACTCTGAGTCCTGGAATACAGCCGTGCCATCAGGGAAGAAAACCTTCATAGATGTGATGACCTGGTGATTCAGTACATTCAGGTCATCAGCTGACTTCATTTTATTGCCACCCAACGTTGCTGAGCCTAGATCTGATCAACTGAAGCAACCCCAGATCGTAACACTGTCTCCAGACACTTGTACAGTGGCCACTATGCATGATGGGTGCATTGATTTGCTCTGGAATAGGATCAATTTGAACTCATCAAATTACACGACCTTACACAATTCTTCTAGTCATTTCGAATCACTCTAGTTGTTTTCTTTGCTTGATACAGAAAAGTTATACATTTAATCATTTGAAATGGTGACCATTTTGAGGCCATGCAGTAGATTGGTAGTAGTAAGGTAGATATTTGAACATAAAAGGTGCAGACTTTAATTTACATAAAGTCAGAAGCCATAGTCAAAACTTATAGCCAAATACTCATTATAAGCATAAATAGTATAGTAATATTGTGCCTGTAACTGGTTGTTACTGTATTAATGCCTGTTATTATAATAATAATAATAATAATAATAATAATTATTATTATTATTATTATTATTATTATTATATTTTTGTTTTAATCAACAACAATGATACATACAACCCACTTATACAATAAATGTTTGGGCATGTTTCACATTTAGCAGCCATCAACAAGCTTCTGGCACACTTGATGGTGTTTCATTAAACGTCAAGTTCATAATGAGAGTGTGTAAATACTTGACAAAAATTGTATGAACTTGTTCATTTTATATTATCATATTATATATATATATATATATATATATATATATATATATATATATATGTGTGTGTGTGTGTCTGTGTGTGTGAATGTGTGTGTGTGTTTCGTTATACAGTATAGCTGCATTCCATCAGGTTTAGATGCAATCACTCTGCAGTGAATAATGCTATATTTTATGCAGACAGTGATATGGAAGCAAAAGAGCAGAATAATGTGACATAAATTACTTTCTAGGAAACGTTTTTCAACAATTCTAAAAGAAAACAAAAAAAAATTGAGAGAGAAAGAGAAGTGGGTTAATGAAAGTGACTCAAACGCAAGCATGCATCAGTAAGCACTTCTTCCAAACACTTCTCATTAAAAATGCATTGAATAAATAATGAAAGTTTAAGAGAATGCCTGATTGCTATGCGAGAATTTGGTGAGCATTACTTACACACTTTTAATAACGCCTGACAACAGAAGAGGGGGAAAAAAAAACAATCGTACGACACATGGTAAGTGGAGAAAGTAAGACATTGGCTGGAATAAATTGAATATTAAGCCTAGGAAATTGAATAAAACAGTTATTTTGCAGATTGGAGCTGTAATTTGAAGTATGGTGTAATGCAAACACTGCATGGAGCTGATCTCATGGTGAACACGGACAAAAATAAACACTGCGAGCAAGAGCTCCTTATCTAATTCTAATGTCAACTTTTATACAGATAGATAGATGGATAGATAAAAAGCATAAAAAGATTTTTTATTTCCAGTGTGTCCAGTAACTAATACCTCATATCACTTATTAAAGGCTCGGTTAAGGCTTTAATACCAGGTTGCTCAATTACAGAAAAGCGCAGAGTGATAGTTGCTGTTACTACATAAAGGACCCCGCAAATGGATCTGCGTAGACATAGCCTGTTTAATATTCAAAATATCCATATGCATGTTTTATGCATATGCATATACAGATATTCTAATATCCGTTCTGTCTTTTTCAAGCAGAAAAGAAACATGAAGGCTGTTAAATGTCACAGGGGGAGATCATCCAGGTAATGAGCCACAAATCAGGGCATGTTCTCTGCAACCTCATTCAGTAATTTCAAGTAGGTCTTAGCATTGCCAAAATATTTCTAAGAGCCTTTTAAAATAGAACCTCCTTTAAGTTTTCAATCCATTTTTACCTAAAATGATTTACAGCCTCAATTTCAACCTGACACAAAGTTTTCATTTTTGACTAATAGGAAGTTAAAAATTCATCTTCTACAATAATTTTACCACAAACAGCTGTATTTCCTTTTTGTTTAATTCAAGTCTTAATCAAAGCAGCAACATCTTCTAACTTCCAAATATCTCTACCATCTTGGATTCATAATACAGATACAGTAACTTTGTATGCAAATTTAGTCCCTGGAAGCATCATGCAATTAAAAGCATAAATGCTTTTGAAAAAAAAAACATACAGAAAATCAAACATACTCAAGTTGCTGGTTTGTTATAAGTGTGCCTATGAGTGAGCTATTTTTTAGTAGCAGTAAACTGTATCATGAAAATGGTCTGAGTGGAGGACCGGACTGGTGTAGCCGAATGTTAAACCATGGCCACCCCTCCAGCCACCCTAGTAAGAAACTAAAAGAAGTGTTCATGTCAAATTGGGACTTGTGTTGAAAATTCTGGTGAATGAAGGCACATAAGTGATTGACATTTACAGAAGACATCATAGCCTCATAGCTTCAGTAAAACATTTGAATGGTGCAAACATTGTAGAGAAGGGCACATGTCTGTAAATGGCCTGGATGCCCGCTTAAATCAGATTTCTGAACTGTGGGAGTTCTGATCGTCACCATGTCAACAAGAGCTGACTCCGCCTAAACCCTGATTAATCCATAAGTGGCCAAAGGGGGCAGAACAAACAGACTCTGGCTGTTGGTTGAAACACAGCTATTTACCTACAGTAAGTTACCACTAACTACCAAGTATAGCTAAAATTCTTACATGGCACTGCTAATTTGCATTTGATTAAAGTCCCTCATCCATACGTCACACATTATCCCATGCCATGTGGTAAGTTAAACCACAGCAGTTAGCAGACAGCTAGCAATTTGACATTTGCAATACAGATGTCATTTGAAATGGCCACACCCCTAATTACACATAATTTTTTGTAGCGAATAGAAAATCTAGCTATGGAAACCAACCTTTGTTTTTTGTTTTTTTCAAGAAATGGCATACTGGGAACTGAAGTCCATAAACATAAAAAAATCCCACACCACAAAAACCCCAAAACAAGAACAAATGTGAGGAAAACCTTGACGGTTATAACAGAAATAATAGTCTCTGAACTATTCTAGGTCTATAGTGTGGACATAAGTGCAAGTCAAGGCCTGAAACGAGTCCTGAAATGATTAAAGAAAAAAAGAAAAAAAGGTGAATAATAAATGAATGAATAAATAAAAGGGAACGATGCACTGATGATGCAACAAATTCAATTATCACTATCAATGGTCACATGTACTTTACAGCACAGTAAAATTATTATTTGACACATATCCAAGGTAGGAAGCTGGGGTCGGAGCACAGGGTCAGCCAGTAGCCTTGCTCAATGGCCCAACGATGCCAGTCTGGTGGTGCTTGGGCTTGAACCCCCAACATTCCAACAACGTTGTAACCCACAACCCTAATTAATTGAGCCACCACTGCCATCAAAGTCCATTTGCTTATTGTTTATTTACAAAGGTAAATGAGCAAATCCCCAAAAGTGGCTGTGAGCTTCAGAAGCAGACAATGCTAAAATGCTAAACAAAATTCCCTCTAGCTAGTCCTGAATTAAAACACCTAAAGCTGCATCAAAAGAAAGAAACAGCACCCTACACTTACTAACCAAAACCAGGAGAAAACAAATTATAAACAAAATGGCGTTGACTTTCTACCAAACCACTATATACAGTACAGAAGTATATATGATTATATACAAAATGTATATAAAAAAACACAGCCAAAGAAGAGCAAGTTCAAAACGCGATCAAAACAAGCAAATGGTCATACACGAACAAGTCTATTACTGTAAATACCAAGCAACATCAAAGGGGGGCAATCAAAGCGTAGTCAGCGAATGTTGCAAGGGGTCATAGACTGTAACATTTTCATCATTTTCATTTTCATAAAAGTCAATCACAGTATACGCAGTAAGCAAAGGTAGGTAGTCTGAAGGGCTTAAGTAGTCCTCTGGGTCTCCTGTGCTATCAAATAGGATGGGGGTCAACAAGGGTAGAGCAGGTGAGCAACCAAATTATTGCAGGAAGCAGCATGCTGAAGTGGGCAGGACCTGAAACCTTAAAGGAAGACACACCCCCATCAAACTACCAGCAGAGACATATGCAAAACACAGAACACAAATATACTCAATATTGTAACACCCCCTCCCTTAAGAGTGAGCATCCTGTTCACAGCTGTAATCATTATGGCATTGAGATAATGAGTCTACAGTTTCACACCCTACAGCCCTACACTACATTTTCAGACCCTTTCTTATGCCTAATGTTGAGGTTAAACCCTTGCACGATTGAACACCATTGCATGAGACATCGGTCGCTGTTTGACATGCGATGCAGAAACACCAGTGAGTTATGGTCTGGAAAAACGGTAATGGGGTCAGTGCTGGAACCAATGTAAACTTCAAAATGTTAAAGCGCTAGCAAAAGGGCGAGGGCTTCCTTTTCATTAGTGCTGTAGTTCACCTGATGATGATTAACCTTATGAGAAAAGTGGCTTACTGGATGATCTATACCATCTGCATCTTCCCGAATCAAGACGGCACTAGCTGTTAGCTGTTTGGCAGAAGACGCCTTTAATCCTGATATTATATCGACCCTAGTACATGGTGTATTAAGAAATGGAAACATGGATAATAAACTCTGAACGTTTAGCGTCATACACATGTCGGAGTGCTTCTGTGGTTTCTCCCTGTGAGCATACTCTGGACCGAACCATAGCTTAGACCCGCAGGACAGGCAGAAACGAAATGAT